>NC_081783.1:9949061-10289561 GCF_963082965.1 Carassius carassius | reverse complement strand
AAGAGACCTTGCAGTGTGTGTGTCACTGCGCACTCTTTCCCTAACACACATCTTATCTACTTCAAAATCTACATCTCTTTCACCCCGAGACCCTGTGCTTTTTCCCCACAGCACGAGACTTTGGTGGAAGTCAATGGCTGTTTGTGAGAAACGGGAGAGAAAGAAGGAAGGAAAACAAAAGCTGGCCATGAATAACTCTGACTCCAGCAGTTTCGTGGGGTTTTGAAAGAGACGCTTGAATAATGGACTGCCTTTCCCCAACAGAGGCGACAAGCCTCAGACAAACTTATTTATAAATGCGAGAACAATGGACAGGCGAAGAAAAGAAACACACTTCTAGCAGAGGAAGTATTCATGGGGCGACGTCGTACAGACAGATGTGGGTATTGACATCCCAGGCTTATTTCGCAGCAACGATGAGACAAATAATAAACATAAGGACACTACCTGTCACTGTGATGTGGCTGTTTGCTTGGGGGGTAAATATGAATATGACACAAAAAAGCAAAAAGAAACCTATATTTATGGCTTGGGGACTGAATTTCAAATCTGCCTCGTTCATTATGCTATGACAACCTCTTAGAAAGTGTGGAAGTCTTCAAAAAAATCCCCTTTCCTGCTTGATACATCAAACTTATGCCCCTTACACTCCAGCATTAGCTTCTGGAAGGCGGAATAGGTCGATCTGTCACTCATACAAAAAGGCCGACCCTCTTTCAAGAAAAGATGTTCTCGTTCTTTCTCCCTGTCATCCTCCTTTCCTCGCTCGTTTGCTCATTTATATGCAGCTGATAAAAGCATGCTGGCTATTTCACATATTGACTTCTGGCGTGTGACAAACAGGGGCTACATTTAATTAGCCTTTAGTCATTGAAGACATGCTGATCAAGGGTGATACAGGAAGAGAGAGAAATGCAAATGCTTGGAAAACCTTACATTTATTCTGACCTTGTGCAGTGCAGTGGATCTTTCCTTCTGCTTATGTCTAAAGGGGCGTTTGTACATGCATCGATCCAGAAGTCAAGTTTAACGACTGACAGTGGGAGAGAAGACACTGACGCACACATGATCAATCTCCTGTGAGATACTGTGGAGTGTAGATAGGATGTTAACGTTATTGTGAGTGATTTTACTCTTTCATATGATTTTTCTGTTATCGCTACACACCAGGGTTGCCAGATTTTCACATCAAAAACCTGCCTAATTGCTACTCAAAAGTAGCCCAATCGCATCTCGATGGGGTCCCCCATTAAAAATTGTGTTCTGGGGGGTGAAACACACGTTTTTAAATGTCATGTTATTGGGATTGCTTCAACCTATGGACATGGAAAACAACCAAAGTAGTCCAATTTCATGTGAAAACCACAGACTTGGCAACACTAATACACTCTACTATTCAAAAGACTGGAGTAATGGCTGTTAAAAATCAGCTTTGCCATCACAGGAATAAATTACATTTTAAGTTATGATAGTTTCACATTATAACACAATATTACTATTTTCACTTACTGACCTTAGAGTTTTGAACAGTGCTAGATAATAGTGCTATAATATAATAATACAATTTAATAAAAATGATTTCATATATTAAATATATAACTATTGTTACCACTATGATTTTAAATTATATTATTTCTAAAATCAGAATAATTATCTGAATATCTTGTTTACCGTTGCTTTAAATTATTTTATATATATTACAGGATGGATGTATATTATATACTGTATACACAATTAGCAAAAATATGCATATTTCATATGCGAGTAAAATGAATAGTATAACTGAAATATACCCAAATGAACTGGAATTGAATTAAAGTCAAGTTTGTGAATCAGCATTCAGTTTGAAATGTTTCGACTGGCAACCAATAACTTCACTAAATGCCTACCAGCGACAACCAATACTGCAACTTAGTGACCTGCAGTTATAAAATCAGTGCATGTGTGAATGGGGCATAAACCACATTGCAACCAGGCCAGAACTCATTTCTTCATTTATTTCCTGGGTCAGGCAATCAGACTGGCACACTTCTGGTTCCCAGACCTCTGCCCTTTCCCTCTAAAAAGAGAGAAAGAGAAAGAGCAAAAACAATGATTACAAGTAAAAGCTCCCGATTTTTTTTTTTTGGATATTAGATTTCCAGTTTTGAAGTCTGCACGACTCACTCTTTGAAGTTGTTGGGGTATTTAAATTGTCCGTTGGTTCAATTTTCTTTGGGCTATGATTATTTCCTTTAGTGCTTTGGTATTTTTCTCCCTCATCGCTCTCTCTCTTCTGTTCTTGTCCTTTTTTTTCTGCTTTCTTGTTTTTGATGAGTGTTTACGAGTATCTCAGGGGAAACAGAGGCTGCCTGCTGGGGAGCGAGGACGAAGATGGAAAGAACGGCAAGCTTAGCCGCGACGCATTCATCTGTCACACCAATCCCACGGCTGTGTGGACACACTCCTTTATGAAACACGGACGAAAAAAGCGAGGGACGTGGGAGAAAGATGGACGAGGAGAGGAATGCGGCGCTTTCTTAATTAAAGCATGCTGCCGAAGTGTCTTCTGAAGCAGGGATAATAGCCATAAGCTCTCTGTCCTGTCTAATCTCCTGAGTTACTACATTAAAGACAGCCTTAATTAAGCCCCTTAGGACCCCCGTCGTAGAGCTTATAGGAAACAGTCGCTGTCCGTTCGGCTCCCAAAAAACACACGACAAGGCCTAGCATGCAGCCTCCACCAACACGCACATTAGCACATGCTATCGTATATCTTTATCCCCAACCACACAACGCCCCCTCGAACTCCCGTCCGGAGTGATCAAGCCTAACAAGGGTGGAAGCTACACTAGGATGCATCTCTCTCCCTCTGTTTTAATGCAACGATTAGACTGGCTAAATATCAAAAAGAGGATCTTGCATGCCTTAATCTCCTGCTAAGCTCCATTTGTGAGTTGGGTTTGTACCGGTGGCTAAGACGATCAGGCAGTAAATAAGGGCTTTAGTACCTGGTTTGGCCTGATATCCGATTGTAAGCTGGCAAACAGCAGCTGCCACCCAGTCCGGCACAACTAGCTTGACTTCAGACCTAAATGTGACTCCACACTGCTCGGTTTACACATAACAGATACTACACTCCATGCATGTTTGGGCAATATCTACATGTGTGCACAGTTTGGGTTATTTTTTTCATTCCTGAACTGATTTCAGGAGAATATTGTGCATTATATAGACTAGGGTGCAATTTGTATACCCTGTTGACAGCTAAGTTAAGGCTCTAGTCCTCATTTAACACACTTTCTTCTGTTTCTCTCTGTCGTGCTCAGACCCTTTGGCAGATATCTGGTAGAAAGGAATAGACAGACCAGCGATTAAGACCAAGGCACACATTTAGCCTTCAACCTTGGCTTTTGAAAGATTAAAGCCAAGGGATCTAGAAGAAAGGGAGAGAAAGATATGCCTCAATGCCCTGCTTTCTGCATGGCTCTGATTAAAGGATGGCCAGGTCAGTGAGGCTTCGAATCGCCCACAAAGGAGGCAAGGGTCAGCACAAACAGGCTGTTGTCACCAGTAGGTCTTCTCTCAGGGTGAAAAAGATGTACTTGTCACAGTTTTACATTGTAGGGTTCACAAAAAGGATATGTGAACCAGTGGAGCCAGGAAGCAGCTGCAAATTAAGAGCATTTTACATTACAGATGGAACTCATGTTTTAAGCACATTACCAATGAATAATTACATAATAATAATAATAATAAAACTTGAATTGCAAATCAGTCAATCAAAGAGTCCATGGGGTTCTTAAATTGGTTATAGGTGCTCTTAAACTAAATACAAATAGGTGGGGTGTTCAAATCAGGGTCATATAAAATAATATAACATAAATGAGTTAAATAATGGTCATAGTAGTAGTAATAAATAAACAAATTGCCATCTGCTACTTGTGAATGAGCCTCACAATTAGTGATGTTTAACTTCCACACTTGTTTTGCTGTCTCTCTCAATAAATATGAAGCTACCCCACAGTTATAATGTTCCATATTAAAGGGATACTCCACCCTTAAATTAAAATTTTGTCATTAATCACTTACCCCCATGTCGTTCCAAAGATATTTTGGATGAAAACCTGGAGGCTTGAGACTGTCCCATAGACTGCCAAATAAATAACAGTGTCAAGGTCCATAAAAGGAATGAAAAGGCATCGTCAGAATACTCAATCTGCCATCAGACGTGCAATCTGGGTTATATGAAGCGACGGGAACACTTTGTCCTCCGTGCCACAAGGATGTGCTGTTTTTTTTTTTTTTTTTTTTTTTAATCAAAGCAAAATACACAAAGAAACAGCACATCTTTGTGGCACGGATGACACAGAAGACCATATGCAGCACAGTGATATGGAGTGACACAGAGGAGACCGCTGACAAAGAAATTATTGAATAAAGTCGTTATTTTTGTTTTCTTCGGTTACAAAAAGTGTTCCCGTCGCTTCATATAAGCCAGATTGCACATCTGATGGCAGATGGAGTATACTTACCATGACTTTCCATACCTTTAATGGAAAGTCTGATACCTTTAAAAGTTCATCGAGGCATTGTTCTAGAAATATTTCTAATATTTAGTAGAATGTATGTGATGCTGCTACTACTGCTGAAAAAAAATTATAAAACTTTATTTTTTAAAGAAATAATTCACACAATATGTATTTGATGTTTTAATTTTAATAGCAAATCCCCTTTATTTACCAAAAAATAAAATGTTTAAATTTATTTAATTAAAAGACAAATTAAATTTGGGTAAAACTTGTTTACTGTTTTTCATAATTACATTACTTGCAGAAAAACTTTAAACACAATTGTAAATAATGATAAAGAATGGCATTGGTTTTATTTTGAGTGATACAAGGTTTTTTTTTTTTTAATTAGCATATTTTTGTGTTTTGTTTTGGTACCGAAATTGGTACAGAGAACCGTGGATTTTCACTGGTATCCGTACAGAATACTGAAATTTTGGTACCGTGACAACACTAGTGGCCTTTAAGTAACAGAAAAGTGACAATGGATATTCTGTCTATATGAAGCCACATATGGGTGGTTTATATCTGTATCAGGCAGAAAGTGGACGTCCCATGCTAAAGCCTCATTGAAGAGCACGCTGACCTTGAGACAAAGAGTGCAGATTACTCAAAGTCAGGATGGGAGAAACACTAGCTTAAGACAGCCTGAGACACCCTGCATTCTTCACTACAGCTCGCACTATCTCTCCTTCTTTATCCACAGTATAGATTACACCTCCCTACTAACGGCTGACTGACATATCACCACGCGTTTGCAAGCAGTATGCTGCCCTAAAGACAGAGGAAAGAAGAAGAAAATTGAGGGAGAGAAGAAAGAAAGAAAGAGAGAGAGAGAGAGAGAGAGAGAGAGAGAGAGAGTAAAAAGAATGGTAGAACAGAAGTGTCAAAATGATTCAGCTTTACAGGAAGACACATCATGCCCTGAAAAAAAAAGACTAATGTGCCTAATAATTTTTGATTATATGTGAGGAGACGCTGTGTAGAAACCTCACTAAATAATGTCTCATGTTTTCTGTCTACTTCTCTTCCTCTCTCTCTCTCTCTCTCTCTCTTTCTCCCCTTTTCTTGCTTTCTTTATTTTTCTCTCCTGTAAGATTGTGTTATCTCAGGCAAACAGTTTGCAGCTGAGGGGGAGAAAGCTCAAGGTGAGACTAGTGGTGGCAATATTAAATAAAGTAAGGAGTGTAGAGATAGATGGGATGTGTGTGTTTGGGGCGAGAACTGACCACAGCTCTGGGCCAATGGAAGCACAAACCAATGTATATCCCTGGAGACCAAACGGAACATAAAATCAAACCATAAATGACCAGTACTACCACTACTAAACAATTTTACTGTAGAGGTCAGTTTTCACAAAGTTTGAACTGAACACATGTATCGAATGAATGAATGAATGAATGAATGAATGAATGAATGAATGAATGAATGAAAAAATAAATAAATAAATAGCTTTTGGCATGGTTCAAATGAGTTATAAGGCTGCATTTATCTGACCAAAAATACAGCAAAACTAAATATTGTGAAATAGTATTACAGTTTAAAATAACCATTTTCTATTTGAATATTTACGTCTGATATGGGTTTCAGAAGTGGGTGTGGCAAAATGGCTCAATAGCACCATCTATACACTTTCAATGATGTGCCCCTCAAGCTGCGTTTAACATACATGTACGAAAATTGGTAGACATATGTAACTCATCTATAGCTACAGAAAAGTTCCTTGGTATGAAATCTGAATCACAACAGGAAGTCAGTTATTTTTCATTTTCCCAACAAAGTTTGTGCAGTTTTTGCCATTTTCAGGAATCGTATTTTAACAAACTCTTATTAGAGATTTTTTTTTTTTTTTTCAGATAAACGACAAATTTGGTCAGTTTAATCTAAAGCCCTTTGTGGTGTTAAGTTGCGAAGAGAAGTTGTTGTAACTTAGCCATACAATGTCCAATCTGCCCCAAACTTCACGTTCAATAAGAGTCCTGGCCTGAACACATTGTAAGAGCTTTAAGTTTGCAGCTTTAATTTAAAATGTAATGTATTGCTGTGATGCAAATCATTTCTCCAATCTTCAGTGTCACATGATCATTTACACATTATTATAATATGCTAATTTGCTGCTAAAGAAACATTTCTCATTATTAACAATGTTGGGAAAAAATGTGCTGCTTAATATTGTTTTGAACAGCAAGTTTTATTTTTTATTTATGTTTTTTTTTTGTCACTTCTGATCAAATGTAATCCTTGCTGAATAGATGTATTACTTAAAAACAATAATTAATAATAGATAAATAAACATATATTAATATACATATTTGTGTTTGAAACCATAACCCTTATTTTGATTTTATCAAGACTTGAGTGTGAACATTTAAGTAAATCTGACACACACATACCCTCATACACACAGGGCTTGCAGCAGCAGGAGCTGAGAGGATCCGTTGTGGAAAAAGAGATGGACAAAGTCTTCTTCCTCTTGCCGTTATGGTGGGGAGGTGTACGCTCAAGTGATCTGCAGAGTTCCGGGGCAGACACAACACACACATACACAAATGTAGCTGTGCGCACACATGCACACACTCAAACACAAATTCAAATACACTTGGCTATTCATTATACAAGACGTGAAACTGAAAAAGGGGAATATTAATGAAAGGTAGCAGAGCGTTTATAGTGGTAAAACATCTACATTCATCTTGTGCCTTATTTACACATTCACAGCTTATTACCTCCTACTCGTCAGCCTTAAACCTCAAGATAACCTGTCAGTGCCGAGTGCTTCATAACCAATGTAGTCTTACTCAGAACAACCCAAGGCTATACCGACTCTTCTGTCCTGTCTCCAATCCTCTCCTGTGGCTGACCGCATCTGGTGAAAAGTGGTCTGTTTCAGAGAGTCAACAGTTTCGGTGTTGTGAGGGGTGGGTGGGATGGACAAACAGAGCTGGCCAACAGCCAGGAATGGTGAAATGGTGGGAAAGAGGGATAAAATGGAACCCACACAGAGCAAATTGAGAAGGTATGCTGTGAAAGTGACTTTTAGCAGTATGCCAGTTCTGAGTACTTAAGAAAAGACTGATAGACAGAGCAAGTGTGAGACAGTGGGTGACCTCTCTGAGTGTGGCATCCGGTCAAGCAGAAGGAGGAGCGGATAGACCATGACCTGCAAGGACCTGCGCTGCTGCTGTCCCTCTATCTCTCACTCCACGCACATGCACAGCGACTCATAGCCGGGATAAGAGGGTATGACCTCTGTGTTTACTTCCCCCAGGGGTATTCAGTCACTCACTCAAACTGCAAACTGATGTGGTCACAAGTCACATCTAAAGAGGCGTGTATACCTCTAAAAGGTACATCAACATTCGTTTTTAATGCACAGAGGTGGCATAAATGTATTTACACAGGGTTTTTCAATAGTGTGACAAAAAAAATGCACAGCTGACTGAAAACAAGACACAAAATAACTGTTAAGACAATGTTAGAATGTAGATCAAGTATGCTGGTAGACCCTGGTGATGCACGATGCAAATGCCAGTGCAAAAGCAAAAGTTATTAGACATTAGACTACTTCAATCAAACTGCAGCTTTTTCAGAAAGAAATTATATTTCTTGAGCAAATCCGCATATTTGAATGATTACAGAATGGTTATGTGACCATGAAGACTGGAGTAATAGCTGTTAAAAATTCAGCTTTGACATCACAAGAACACATTAGGTTTATAATATATTAAAATAGAAAAGAGTGATTTTAAATTGTAAAATTATTTTGCAATTTTACAGTTTTTACTGTATGTTTAATCAAATAAAGGCTGCCTTGGTTTTTTCAAAAGCATTTAAACTGAAGTGTATATAATTCTAACCTCAAATGATAATAATTTTGGCTCTAGCAAAAATGTAAAGTCTGACTATGTGCCAGTATAGACTAAAGTTTCACTTTCTCACTGTTGATCCGTGTTGGCATGAGGCTGAAAAAGACCCCCACAGGGACTGGTAAAGATTGACCGATAGATTGAGAGATCGATAGATGAGTGAGAGATACTTCCTCTTGTGTTCATTGAAACCCCAACTTAATTTTCCATTGCTTTACTCATCTCACCGTCTTTCTTACACCTTATAGGGAAAATTCATTAAAATTTGAAATTGTCATCATTTACGCAATCTCATATTGTTCTAAATCGGTATGACCTTGTTAGATAAAGCACAAAGGTGATTTATTTATTTAATTTTTATAAAAAAAAAAAAAAATGCTGCCATTTCAGTACGTCAGTGACAGCTGTGACTGTCAAGCTCCAAAATGACAAAACAAAAGGCACCATGATGCAACATAAAAGTGATATATATGGGGTGGATCCTTCCCTTTAAGATATTGTGATGAATATTCTCACTGAGCTCTTCCAGTTTTATAAATCATTCTTTCTTTATCATTTTCTTCTCATTTCTCTCACCTGCTTCTTTCATTCACTCACCAAATGCATTTTCCTGTGAGAAAAAATAAATAAATCAACCCTTCTCCCATCAGGGTCCCACCTCTCTCTGATTCCCTTCCCATTGCCTCGTTCATCTAACAAACCCCCCGTTGACAGCAATCACACACCAGTATGCAGCGATGCCTGCCTCTCACGGCAGCCGACTGCAAGACCAATTCTCACTCCACCGATGAAGCCAGTAGTGCTGATGGCTGTTGAATACTCTACATCACATCCATGAGACTTTTCTATCTTCAGTCTCTCTCTCTTTTTCTCCAATCTCTACTCTTTTCTCTGCCAAGTTGGCACATGAGAGGTGGGCACCAGTGCGGAGCTAGGTTAAATACAGACATGACTAATGGCTTCTCTAAGGTACGCCAAAAAAAATCACATGCCCTGATGCCCCAGCCGTTTGTCACTCAAAAGTTGATTTGAGATGAAGTGAGTTGAAGTGAGTGTCTACTCAGTGCGCAACAGACACACAGAGGAATTAAATCAGAGATGAGCTGCACAATTTCCTTTTGGGGAAAACAAAATAATTTGACATATTTGGTGTGAAAATAAATTTAGAATAAATGAGGCCTATTAACTTGACTAAAAACTATTTTTATCAAGCAATATTGTATGCTTTTCCAAAAAAAAAAAATTAATTTAATTTAATTTTAAAAAATTACTTGTTGCTTGATGTGTTTTTTAACAGAATTTTTAATCTAATAATTAATTTAACTGAATAATATAGAAAAAAACAAAAAGCTTACTGCCTTATCGGAATGAAAACAAAGACAGGAGGACAAAAAGGATGTGAAGTGAAGTGACATTCAGCCAAGTATGGTGACCCATACTCAGAATTTGTGCTCTGCATTTAACCCATCCGAAGTGCACACACACAGAGCAGTGAACACACACACACACTGTGAGCACACACCCGGAGCAGTGGGCAGCCATTTATGCTGCGGCGCCCGGGGAGCAGTTGGGGGTTCGATGCCTTGCTCAAGGGCACCTAAGTCGTGGTATTGAAGGTGGAGAGAGAACTGTACATGCACTCCCCCCACCCACAATTCCTGCCGGCCCGGGACTCAAACTCACAACCTTTCGATTGGGAGTCCGACTCTCTAACCATTAGGCCACGACTTCCACGATATAATACCTAATGGAAAATGTATGGAACCCACAAGTATCATGTGTCTAAGTAGCCATATTCTGTAAGCATTGCAATGCTTCCTGTTGTACAGTTTGCCTCATTTCAACCACATGCTTGAGACACTAGTAGAATCTCTCTCTGACATCAATCACACAGCTTCCTGTGATAAAGACCTGAAAAAAAAAAGCAGAAAAGGGCAGCGGATTCCTTGTGTATCAGTCTCGAATAAACACCCACACACAGACGGTGAGT
This sequence comes from Carassius carassius, assembly GCF_963082965.1. Lineage (NCBI taxonomy): Eukaryota > Metazoa > Chordata > Actinopteri > Cypriniformes > Cyprinidae > Carassius > Carassius carassius. The sequence continues at coordinate 10,279,155 of NC_081783.1, read as the reverse complement.
GTTGGGGGTTGTAGCACAGGTCAGTGAGCGCACGCCTTGGCAGATCCGTGCCACCTGCTAACAGCTTGGCAGAGGCACGAAAGAAGCCTGCAACATGTACCGGAGACCACTACACAGGTCAAAGGTCATCAAGGCCCCACCCTGTGCTCAGAGGACCAAGCAACAAAGCTATTCACTTTACACACATTTACATTCACCGCAACATAATGCATTAACCTGTCGGCAACATGTTTATGTCTTTCTATGCGGGTCCAGATTGTGAGAGTGTATGTAAGTGTGTGTGCTGTTATGCTAAAAAACATCTGTTCTGTGACTGCCATTTATTAGCAATACAAGCCAAATCACCTACAGCCATTTTAGCTCTGTCCGTATGGCTTCTTGGTTTGCTCTAAACATTGAGTTTGCGGTCTTAATAAAATACTTTATGTGATGGGATGCATTATTGTCCGTGTGTTAACCTGATGCTAACCTAGACCAGCGTACAGCTTAAAGTTGACAATTGCACATGACTTCTCAAAAGTTTGGGGTCAGTAAAAAAAAATTGTGCTTTTATTCAGGTGAGATGAATTCAATTGATAAAAAGAGACATTAAAGACATTTATAATGTTACAAATTATTTCCATTTCAAATAAATGCTGCTCTTTTGAACTATTCATCAAGAAAAGTATCATTATTTTATTTATTTTTTTTATTGACTTTGATAATAACAAATGTTTTTGAGCACCACTGAAGGACTGTCTCCAGGAAATGCAGCTTTATAAACAAGTGTAAATATGTATAAACAAGTGCTGTCAAATAATTAATCACGATTAATTGCATTCAAAATAAAAGTTTTTGTTTACATAATATGGGTGTGTACTATGTATATTTATTATGTATATATAAAGACAAACACACACAGCATATTTTGAAAATATTTACATTTATATTCATATAAATGATATCATATATAAAGATATTTAATATATTTAATATATAAACATAGCATATTTTTCTTAACTATATACACACATATTGTGTTCCTGTAGCTCAGTTGGTAGAGCATTGTGCTAGTAAGCACAAGGTTGAGGGGTTCGATTCCCTGGGAACACATGATAGGTAAAAATTGATGGTCTGAATGCACGGTAAGTCGCTTTGGATAAAAGCATCTGCTAAATGCATAAATTTTATTTTTAATTTAATTTAATATGTGTGTATTTATATATACATATTATATATACACAGTACACACACCTTTATATTATGTAAACAAAAACTTTTATTTTAGATGCGATTAATCTCGATTAAACGTTTGACAGCACTAATTAAAACAGAAATTAATTACTTTAAATTGTAATAATATTCCACAATATTATTATGTTTCCTACATTTGATCAAATCAATGCAACCTTGGTTTATAAGATGAAAAAAAAGACTAACAATCAATTTTGTCCAATAGCAAACAACACTACAAATGCACAACACTAATCAGCAGTAATGGCTACTCAAACTCATAGATATCATTACAAGTGGATGTTGCGTGTCTGTCATATTAGCATTAGTGTGTTTGCTTTTGACTTCATGTTTGCCCAGGAAGAACTAAATAATTATGAAACATGACAGTACGGACTGTCCTTTCTCAGCGGGTGACCAAGCAACAGCTTAGCAAAGGTAAAGACAAAGGTAAAGACATGCACAATGCACTGCTGCCTCTTTCTCTCTGTATCCTCACTGTGAAATTAAAAACAGATCTGTAGACACAGCGAACAGCAAGTGCCTGATGAGGCAGAAGAGCGGAGCAGTGAGCCAGAACACTAAATGTGCCATAAACACGCACCATGCATGTGCGTGTCTCTGTAACATCATTGGACTCAAATTCTCTTAATGGCTATGCAAAGTGAAGCCTTTTATTATTATTTAGAGCAAATACATAAATAAAGGTATTAAACTCTGTTGACTGTACACATGAAGGGTTTGATTGGATTTCATGTTCGTTTTTACAATTATGAGGCTAATTTCTGGCCACGCAGCCGAGCGCATCTGTGTGTGTATTTGTCTGAGTAGTTGAGCGCGTGCAAGCTAGTTTATTCATCCGATGTCAGGACCTATAAAGATGGACGCTGTCAATGTCTGTGCGGAGAGTGAGTATGTGTGTGCGCACATCAGGAGGGGGACAGCCAGGCGTAATTTCAGCAGATGTTGCCTGACAATGCCAGGGTGTGTAGATGGGCCTCCGGGGAGGAGAGAAGTGAAGTAGCAGTCGGATTCTGCAGTTGCACAGGCAAAGAGTGCAGTCACCACACCGCACACGACACCTCGCCCAGAAACAATGACAGCCCACAAGAGTAAAGTGACAGGGGAGAGAACTAGAGAGAGGGAGATAAAGAGAAACGTTTTATGCACCGCTTGGGCCTTATCAACCTGAGAAAGACCCCAGAGGACAACTTTATATGCTCAGTTCATAGCTCAGAAGTCCAAAGAGGTTAGCTTTGTCTCAAATGCGACATAATCCAAACATATATCCTTAGTAAGAATAAACCAGAAAATAAATACATAAATAAATAAATACATCACACTGTGAAAACAAGAATGAAATAAAAAACATATAAAAATATATTGATTTGAGGGTCAAGAAATTGTTGTGCCTTTATTTTACTACCATTACAAATATTTTTATTCAGCACAGATGTATTAAAATAATCAAAATAACAATTAAGATATCTATAACATAAGATTTTGAATTTCAAATGAATGCTGTTCTTTTGAATTTTCTATTCATCAAAGAATTCAAAGAATCTAAGTTTTCAACAATGATACAAATAGAAAACATTATAAGTAACAGATCATTAATAGTAATTGAACACCAAATCAGCTGGATTTCTAAAGGATCGTGTGACACTAAAAACTGAATTTATAACCTAGCATTTTAAAATGTATTAAAATAGAAAACTTATTTTAAGTCAGATTTTTTTCACAATATATATATACATATATATATATACAAATGTAAAAAAATATTGTAAAAAAAAAAAAATTCATTATTCCTATTTTTTTTTTTTTTTTATGGTCTTAACTGGTTCAATAATGGACTCCCAGTCTGGCCAAGCTGGTGTTAATCTGTTTTTTGCAGGCCGGTCCTGCTGAAAAGTACCCAAAATCCTTTCAAAACTGGCCAAAAGAAAATCTTTTTTAAAATCTGGTTTATGAAATCTGACTAGGTAAGTAAGAGTGTCCACATTAATTAGTTCTACAGAATAGCTCAGAATTTGGACTTCCACGTATATGACAATAAATGTTTGAGTTTAAATTGAGACTTGCCAAATATGATCACAGTTTGAAACATTTATAAGACCTCTAGAGGAAATATGTGAGTGATTACCAGGTTTTCTGTCCTTTGAGATTGCAAAATGATTACTTTCCAACTTTTGGTTAGAAATCTGGCAACTCCATTGATCTCCATCCAAGCTGCCCTGAAGGCTAACCGGAAACACTTCCCAATTAGCATGTCTTAACACACTAATCACTAATCAGAGACCATTAAAATAATTGTACACATATGCCTCAAGAGAGCCATATGGCTGCATATGAGGCCTCCATTCCAACCGAGCAACAATTGACAGACTGCAAGTTCTTTAACATTGACCACAAAGCTGAACTTTGCTAATCCTTATCATTAGATCAGCTCAGATAATCTAGATAATGGGGCTAAATGAGAGCTAATGTGTTCGACCTTGATGTCGGGTTTTAGTGAGAGCCCAGAGACAGGCTCCTTAATGAGAGAGGCTCTGACAGGGAACGTCAAAGTTCCACATAAAGGAACCTTTGTTTTCCTGCTCACCTTTGTGCATGCGTTTCTCCTTATCTTTCCCCCAAAAGCTGGAAGGGCTTGCAAATGTTCCTTTACCGTGACTCAGAAACACACAAGCAAGACTAGAGTAATTTTCCTTCGCTGAGTGATTTGTACTCTCAGGAATTCACTGATTACAAAGAGGTAAAAACACTCCTTTGTGTGTGTGCGTCAAAATGGCCATCTACCTGTCTGCCACTGTTGTCCCAGATTTAAGCCCACAGGATGGGCAACGCATCCTGTGAAACATGCACAGCAGTAACATGGAGGCGCTAAGGGGCCAACATTTTAAGAAAAGCAGTAAGTGACATCTTCATGGTACTACGCCATTTAAAATTTAGGAGTACAGCACAACAAGCCTAAAAAAAATAATAATGAAAATCCCCGGCAGCTAATTAGAATATTACAACAGTGTGTCATGGGCCAACACAAACAAAAAGACAAGCTAAGTTATGTGTCTCATTAGGTTCACACCTCAAAAACTATTGAGAAGTGAAGTAACAGAGCTATCCACAACTCGTTCCGGCCATACTTTCCTCAACAAAACTTGCAAACCTGAAAAGGCAGAGATGTCAGTGTCCTTTCTTTCTACTCGCCTTCGTTCCATCTCAAACTTTCCCTCTCTGTAAAACTCAGGGAATATGGCAATTCACTGACACAGATGTCAGTGTCACTTCCTTCCACTTCTTTTCTTTCTTCCTACCCTCAACAAAACCTGAAAGAAAGCTCAAAACACAAGAAATGTCACTGTCAATTCCTTCCTTTCTTCCATCTTTCCACAGTGGCTGTGAAAGCCCATTTCTGCCACTTAGTCAAAATTGAGATAATTAGTCATATTAGTCACAATAAATATTTTTATCTCATAATTGACTTGCATAATCTCATGTGATATAGTATTTCATAATTCCGACTTGACTTTATATCAGTCGTCATAACGTTTATTTCAGTTTCGACATTCATCCATAAATCTCAGTTTAAATCCACCTGAATTTGTCATCTCATAATTACGACTTAGTGCCTCAATTTTAACTTTGTACATAATGATTATGATTTACCAAATCATGGCTTTTTTTTCCTATGTAGCAGAAATGTGCTCAATTGTAACAAAGCATTGCAAAATGAAGTGTGCAAAGAGCATGTGCAATTAAGTAGCATCACTCCAAACGGTGCAATTTCCCCCGTGAAATGCACACAAAAGATGCTATCAGTCTGGGGCTCCTTGCAGGTGTTAGACAGAGCAAAGCTAATGATTCTCCATCTTATCTATGTGTCAAGAAAGTCAAGGTGGGAGAAGGGAGGAAAAAGGGCCATCATCACAATTAACCGCTCTTTATTTTGATTAGCCTTGCATTGTCAACGACAATACCTGAATAATGCAAATGAAGCTGGGTATTTAATATTCCTTCAGAGTTCCTTTGAAACAATTTTGTTTTCCTCTTTTTCCCTTCAGCTATATTCTCTCCTGATGAGTCACGATTATTACTGGTGAGTTTGTTCCGCCTGATTAACCGCTAAGTAATGGTAGGCACTTATTTGCTTATTTAAAGGAGAGAAAGGTGGACAGACTGCTGAGATAAAGACACTACTGAAGCCATGGACTGCTAAAGGGTGACTTGCAGCTGATGTACCGCAGCCTGGACCACAGAACTGTTTTGCATAATTGACTTCACACTTCACAAAATAAGATTCTCGCTCTATAACGGTTACAGTCACAAGACCACACCACTCGAGACAGAGGAAAAAGAGACATGGACAGCTTCTTGTTTTATCTTACAACCACCATTTTCCTAAACCGTGGAAACATAAAAGAACTGACATCTACTCAAAATGACATTCACTAATTCGCAATCACGCTCCGACTGAAGTTTCTACAACCGGAAGAAACGAGTGGAGGCTAGACAAGCATGCAAAGCTTAAACTCTTTTAAAGGTAGGCTAGAATTTAGAAATATGTATGATAACATTGCTGCCTTATTTATACCGTGATGCTTAATTTTGCATGGTATTTCATACCGAACAACATATAGAAATGAAATGCTGTGCATATATACATATAGGAATTGTTTTAAGGCTGCATTATCCCCTTCTTTGGATTTCTGTCATTGAGAGGAAAACACAGGAACAATGACCAACTTAAGGTACAGTAGAGTCTAATATTCAATATAAGTGGATTTTCATGAAGAAAAAAAAATAAAGTGGACAACACTAACCAATGACAGTAGGGGATGTGACCAAATGAATGAATAAATGGCCTGTTTCTACCATTAGCCTGAAGCACCATGAATGGAGTACATGGAAGAATGGTTTGAAATGACAGATTTTATTTTATTTTTTCCAAACACTTCATAGTTTTTTATTCTTCTTTCTCATGCCCTATTTCTATTCATCCCTCTATGATCCATCCCAGTCTGTCTTTCTCTATGTCTCCCCCCACCTGCACTCAGAACAGTCTGTGAGTCGGCATACAACACACACTGGTCAGTACGTTGCCATGGTGATGGTGCAAGCTGAGGGCAAAATCGACAGCTTTTAAGAAGCGCAGATGCTGCTAGAATTTAAATGGCCGGCAGTGGCAGGAAAGGCTGCATGTGTATGTGTGTGTGTCTTTTTTGGGGCCCAGATTAGCTGCCGGCATACAAGGAGCCAATCGAATAGTACAAAAAACCTAACAAGACCTCTGACAACTATCCCTTGATCCCATTCCTCGGATCTTAGGTTGGGACCCAAGAAAGGGCTTTGATTGACAGAACCTGTACAAAACACCTCACTTTCCTCTAGGGTCATTCGGATACGCCAAGTCTGCACTGCTCATATCCTCTAAGAACATGATTTTGTTCCTGTGATGTGTGCAGCATGAATGAGAAAAACAAAAACAGACATGAAACACAGAAAAAAAAAATAATAATAATAATAATAAAATAAAAACTGAACACATTTGTAAAGCTCAGTGGCTCAGTGTTTGGCTTGATCCCAGAGGAGCAATGCTGTAAATGTGTCATATTAATTGTGTTAAGACATGGATGACAAAAGACTGACATTGCATGAATACTATAAAACTAAACTTGCTGAATAGTAAAGAAAAAATCAATCCATTTGTCTAGCTATCAACTTAGGGAGCCTGAAATAATAGCTGTGGTAATGCAAGCTCATCGACCTGTGCTCACTGGTACCAAGAGAATTTCAAATAGTTTTTGAAGTAGACATTTTTATGGTGTCATTAAGTAAATAAAAAGTGATGTTTACTGGTAAAATGTGATATATAGAAAGGGTAATGTCATAAATAAATATGGGAATATGGAAATGAAATACTGTACCTTAAGAATTCATGTCCCCTGGTGAGTAATTTCAATACATTCTGTTTAACATTAAATCCACAATGTTACACCTTCACAAAAGTTTTATTGAAAGCCAACTTGCTTTACTTAAAAAAAATACAAAATACAAATTAAAAATCAACAGAAACAAAACAACACATAACAGAAATTAAAAACAAATGGGGATGTCTGCAGCTTTAAATACAGTTCCACAGATGATACACACACAGAACGCAAAGGGTTGTATTCAGTTTGTAAACTAGCCACTCCTGCAGGACATCCTGTCAACATTGCATCTTTCCAGCATAACAACACACGTGATTATTGCTTTAAATATGAACACATCTCATTTACAACGAGACTTCAAATGTACAAAATGGAGGATGGAGCCACTATCAAAGCAGCTGAGCTCAAGATATATCTGGTTGGTTCTATTTACACATCTGGTATTAAGCAAGGTTTGGTGTGTTAAGAATGAATAAAGCAAATTATTCTATATAAAGCTATTTAGGTTGTTCATTCTGCAACGGAACAAAACACACACACGCGTGCACGCAACAGCACATATAGCTGGTTATTAACATTCACAATATTCAACTTGTATAACAAAATACCTTTTGCAGTGATTGTCTCCAAAGGTTTGCTAACACAGTCCAAGAAAAATGGTACTCATTTTTGGTTTCCTTGTTCAGTACTAGAGAAAAGTACTAGAGAAAAGTGATAAGAGTATTAATGTCAAGTAGCTTTCTATTTACAGTGAACGTGACATTATTCACAGACTGGTAGAAAATCCCGCAGTTAATAATTCAACAATGTTCGATGGCACACTCTGATGTCTGTAGCTGATTATTAATCTACATTAAGCCAATCCACTTAGTTGTGTACATAACAAAAAGAAGTTACTCTTTGCATGCGCAATCAATGAAGCTTGAGAAAGAATAGGGGAATTGCCCACCATTCATTTGTAAAAATAACCCACTTCAACTCCAACTAAACAGAGTCCAAATAATTAAAGACATTTTTTAATGCCCGCCAAAATGTGCCATGGAAACGTTTAAATATAATGAGCTTACTTGTCCAACCTTCTCGTGTATTTTAACTTAGCACAAAGTTGTCTTTATGAAAAAAATGCTTTTTATAATAATTTTGACATATTAACAATTGTGCAATTAACTGAACTAGCCTTACAACAGACATCAAAACAATAACAGCTATCATTTGTTGTCTTCCAAAGCAAAAAATAAGGCATATCTCTCTGGTCTAAAGGTTATTATATAAAAAATGTGTTTCAAAGGGTTTTGAAAGCAGTTCTGATCATCTTTTGAGGGGCAGCATAAAACACTGTCCAACTGAAAACTACCCTCTCACAGAAAATCAAAATGGAAATAAGAGTGCAGGATTGTCTCCTTCATGTAAATTAGTAGTAATTAAATTTAGCATTTTTTTTCCTTCAGAGCATAAATGATACTATAAAACTGAAGAAGAAGAAAAAAGTTTGAAAAATAAAATAAACTTCTTTCAATCAAATGATGTGCATGTGGGCATGGGTGTGTGATCAGTGCAGCTTTGGTTTGACATTTATTCAGTTCCAGCCCCTAATACATGCCCTTAGTCCACACCATGTTGCTGTGATACCCGTTGCTGTGATACCCTGTGCTGTGGTACCCTGGGCTGGGGTACCCTGGGCTTTGGTACGGTGTGCTGTGGTACCCTGCCATGCTTTCGAAGTCGTCTCCTACCTGTTTGGTGCTATATTTTGAAGAGTTGGCCTTGTAGCTGTAATCCGAATACTGGTCTGAGCCTGTTGAGTTGTTGTCCCCGGTTCCTACAAAGGTATTGGTGGCCGGCAGGTCCTGCACTGCCTGGTGTTTCTTTGAGGCAGAAGGTGACTGAGGTTGGAGCTGAATGGATGGCAGAGGAGAATTAGACCGATAGTGTCGCCCCAGGTCTGGGCTCCCAGGGGGGTAGTTGAGCGGCAGGTGAATCCTAGGGCTATCGTTGACGCTATCATTCATGAGGTTGAACTTTAGGCCTTTCTGGAGACTCCCCCCCTCATCCTCCTCAGATGGATTGGCAGGCTTTGGAGCTTTGCTTTTCTTTGCCTTCTTGTTCTTGTTGCTCTTAGGTCCTGGTTTGGGGGCATATAGGTCTTTGGTCTCCTTCTTGCCTGCCTGGTAGCCACTTTTATTTTCCTTCAGCATGATGTGCCTGATGATCATAGCCACTGCAATGATTAGAACTACCACACAAAAGCCACCCAAGACTGCAAAAATAATGTTACTTTGCTGGTCTCGAGAATAATCGGGATCTCCCGCAATGTCCATTTCAAGTGGTGTATAAAGACTGTGTCCAACAAGTCCTTCGACATGGGAGACATTGCCGATGGTCTCATTGACATAAATGTGAACCAGTGCGGTCGTATGGCGTGGTGGCGCGCCTTTGTCCTTAACTTTTACTACCAGACGATGGAGACCAATATGTTTGGATGTGAACTCTTTAGCCAATGTAATCTCACCTTCTGAAGAGATCCGGAACAAGCCATGAGGGTTGCCACCTACAATACTGAACTCCATCTCCGAATTTAAACCGATGTCCATGTCCTCTGCCTCAACACGTTCTACATGGGTTTCTGGGCTGGTGCGGGGATCCAAGAACTTGTATGAAGAGTTTGAGGGCTTAGTGACATATGGAGCATTGTCATTCTCATCAAGAACATTAATGGTAATACCAACATAGGAGGAACGTGGTGGATCACCTCCATCAACAGCTTTAAGTCGGAAACTGTAGGTGTTCTCCCTTTCTCTGTCGAAGGAAATAGTTGAAAGTATGGTGTATGTTCCATTTTGAATCATAAACTTGCCATTGTCTGGTTCTACAGAGAGTTCAACATGAGCATTGTCACCCTCGTCACGATCGTTGACTGTTACCATTCCAACAGGACTAAGGGGTGGCATGTTTTCTTGGACTGAAAAGCTGTAACCATTGAGCATAAATTTAGGGTCATTGTCATTCCTGTCGAGCACCTTAACAACAACAGTGGCAGTTCCTCTCAAGCTTGGTACACCTTTATCAGCTGCTGCGACTAGAAATTGATAAAGATCTAATTGTTCACGGTCCAACTGGCTCATGACACGCACTTCTCCTGTGTTAGGGTTAATTTCAAATAGCCCTTTGGGGAGTGATCCACCAGTGATACTGTATGTCAGTTCCGCATTAGTCCCACTGTCGGCATCCGTGGCTACCACATCCAGAACCTTGTCACCTGGCTGGTTCTCTTCAGCAAATTCTACCTCGTACAAAAAGGGCGAAAAGATCGGGGAGTTGTCATTCATGTCTGTCACTTGCACCTTCAGGGAATTTGTGCTGGATAGTGCAGGGTTGCCAGAGTCCACTGCCACAATTTCAATCCTGTAGTCTTTGATCCGCTCGTAGTCCAACAGCATGGTTGTCTCAAGGAAGTACTTCCTCTTGCGGTCGTTGCCTGTTTCACTAGCTGAACGTAGCTGGAATGGGACATCCCCTGCCACCACACAGGTTACAACTGCATTTTCACCTTCATCACGATCTGATACCTCCACCAGAGCCACAGCTGTGCCTACAGGCATGTCCTCCGATATGTTAGCGACACCATCTTCATGTGTCACAAGGCCAATACCCCGGATTCTGATTGAGGGTGCATTGTCATTCTGGTCCTTCACTGTAATAGTCACATGGGCTTTGGAGCTCTTCGCCTGTGGACCATTGTCTTTAGCTTGGACATAGAACTTGAGCATGCTGATGTCTTCACGATCCACCAAGCCTTTGACGAAAATGGTGCCTGTGTTGCGGTCAATGCTAAGGAGTCTCTGGACATTCGATGATGCCTGGTGGAGGCTGTAGGTCACCTCTCCATTGGGTCCCATGTCGGAGTCATTGGCCTTCACCTAAATCAACACAACACAAAATGAAACTAAGCAACACACTGAAACATTCATTTACCAAATAGATTATGTAATCATAGATTTATACATCAATGTCAAAACAGAAGCTAAAATGCTTAATCAGGACCATTGAAAATTGATAAAAATCATTGCAAGTAGCAAAGAATTACCATGCCAAAAATATGCTTTACACACTTTAAAAAGACCCTAAACTCATCCAAGAACTAGATCAGACTAATTAATAAATTAACTGAATTTTCTTGTATAAAATAAAGCACACCTCATTTGATTCCAGAAAACAGCTTGTGCTTTCACTAATGAGTAATACCATAATGGTGTTATTATTCAGTTTTTAATATGTAAGGAGAGAAATGAGAAACACACTTACTCAGAGGGGTTATACATGATTGGGTTGTGTTTTGTGTAAAGTTAAATTCTCCAAAGTTAGCTGTAGTTTGCTAGATGACGTTAATTTGAGACATCACTTAAGTTACTAAGTCTTGGCAGGGATTTCTATAAAAAAAAATCTGGTCTATCGTGAACCTGGGAATAATTTTACACAGCTCTAAACTGAAGTGTGGCTTGATTAAAGCTTTTAAACAATCAAGATTCCCTTGTTCCTGCTGCATCCTCTCCTCTTTTCGTCCTTGGCCGTGTATGAAACATGCATGATGTTTCAGTCCATGTATTACAGTGAACAGCCTTAATCTGAAGCAGTCATAAGATTATTCATGGTGCTTAAGTTATTATTTCACTATGAGTCACTCCATTTCATCCTCCATGCAAACTGGTAATTCATTTCATTTAATGTATTTGAAGCGCATTTCTCTGAACAAGCTGAAACACTCCATCAACATTTACAACCCTCTGAAATCACAAAATTAAGCAGTTTCAATACCACTACTACTTATTTACTTTGGCTTCAAAGGATGCTTATGAGGACTGAGAGGAAAATAAAATCTTCTGACATGCTCTTTGAATACAACTTGGTTGCATGGATTAATTGTTGACTGAGAGATTAACAGTCATTAATAAAAAAAAAATAAATAAATTTCCTGGACACTTGCATCAGATTAATCTTGGAAAGCTTCCAGCCTTTGTTGCCATCCTAATATTAGCAGTGCTTCTATTTCCACAACAATTCAACATGCAATTCTCACCGTCAGTCAATACCTCTCTCCTGTTTTGTAAAGTTTGTGTTTAAAGGGACCATGAGGGATCAATCGATTGCCTGTGAAAATATGATTCGGCTTTCCTAATTCTTTCACTTTAATCCTGTTCTATGGGAATCGAGGCTAAAGCCCGTCGGGAAAACTGAGACTCCCCATTTACAAGAGCTTGTCAGGTTCTGTGTGTGGAGCTTGAGTGCACTTCTAATGCCAAGCTGTCAAATCAGCTTCTCTTTTACTTATTGCCCAATCTAAAGGTTTAGCATAGCATATACTTGCTTACAAGTGAGTTTAATGACACACTTGTGTCAAGACATATTTACTTAATTCATATTTTATATAATAAACAATAAATACACTTAAATATTCACTGTATAAAATTATAAAATTTAAATATAAGAATAATTATAAGAATAATTTATTATGAATTTAACGTGAAAAACAATGCATTCAAAGTATAAATAATTTTCCAACATATGACATAATTTTTGCTTTAAGTTGCATTTGTTTCGTTTTAGACAGAGAGTATGACTTAAAAATAGATTACTTACTTGTAGAACCGTATGACCCACTGGACTGTTTTCTGGGAGCTCACCCTCATAATGTGACTTCTCAAATTTAGGCACGTTGTCATTGGCATCTGTGATGGTGATCCTGAGCAGGGCACTACTCTGGCGGGGTGGAGAGCCACCATCGATCACTTTTATGTTGAGGTCATATGAATCTCGCTGCTCTCTATCCAGGTTTCCCAATACAATGAGTTGTGGCAATTTCTCATCTGAGTCTTGTGCCACCTGCAGGCTGAAAAGGTTGGCAGCTTCAGGGCCAGTCGTTAGGGCATAATCGGCGATGCCATTGCTTCCAGAATCCTTGTCGGTGGCCAGAGGTATGGCAAAAAGCGCACCGACGTGCGTGTTCTCTGGGATCGACAATGTCAAGACAGGTGAAGAGAACTGTGGAGTGTTGTCGTTCTCATCCAAGATCTCAATGCGGCCTTCGATGAGCCGAGGTCCTGTGCCTTTCATCAGGTCTGTAATAGATACCTCAAATTCTAAGAAACAAGGATCGCCCTCGAAAAGGTTGCGGCAGTCCTTGAGAGTCTCACGATCGATCGGGGTCTCTGTGGTGTAGATATCCCCTGTTTTGCCATCCACACGGAGGTAAGGAGCACCCACCTCAAGCTTGTAAAGGTGGCCAGTGTCTGGCAAGCCCTGGTCAGATGCCAAGCTGCCAATCAGTGTGTTAGGCGGCTGCTCCTCGGTTACCTGGTAGATAATGGTGCTGACGACATTTGCAGAATAACAGAGAAGAAGGAAAATCCACACTAGCATGGCACTCCACCTTGACCACATCTTATTGGCACTCTGGCACAACATCTGTCTGTTGCTGCAAAAGATCAAGCAAACAAACAAATAAGATTAGAGAAACATTCATTCTTGAGACATTATCCTTCAAAGTCTCGAACAGTGCCAAAAAGCCTGTAAAGTGATGGCAGCCATAGAGTTTTATGGCACTGATTCCCTGGGATTTATGATTGATCGCACCTTCATGTGCGTTGCCTTTTTAGAGGCAGTAAATGTGTCACAAACAGTTACTTGTGTTTGACCTTCATTCTGCAAACTTCACGTCATGTCTAATTCATAAAGACAACATATGCCCAAATTCCTGAGAGATGCATTGGCTGACTGACCCTACAAGAGGAGGAAGCTATCAGACAAGTGAGGTCCATTCAAATAATGCTGTAACTCCGCTTGATCTACCTCCAAGCTATTGATAAACTGTGTCTCATTTGTAGAACCATGCCTGGAGTCAACAAAAGTGTGAAATCCATCAAAATCAACCATCAGATTATTTATTTTCCCCCGAGCCGTGTTTTATTTCAGTCAAAACCAAAATAACATTTATATATCTAAAATCATATATTAAAAGAAAATCTTAGGCAGTACAATTACATTTATTTTTGGCCCATATTACTCTCAGCTTATAGAAATAAATATGTTCTTCATTTTATTAATTGTTAGTTATTTTAGTTACCTTAGGTCAATTCTGCCTTTTCAAAAAGCTGTAATTTATACCATAATAAAATGAAATCCAAAAACACTTTGAAACCTGGAGGGCAAAACAATAATAAAAAATTAACTAAATTAATTAATAAAATTAAAAAGCCCTATAAAACCAAATATCCAAATCGTTGGTCTTATATTAATTTGCTTATTAAATAATTATATAATTATTATTTCAAAAAGTTTCCAGCCTGCTTCCTTCACACAAATCACACTGTTTCTTGGAGTGTTTCTTGGCCACTTCCTTTGCAAACTTCTCGTCTTCTCACTGTGTTCTTCTTCTAACTCATATTTTACACAAATGTTTTACCCTGCAGATAAACAGGGTGTGCAAAGAGACAGAATAGTAGCCAGACAAAGAAAGACCACCATTATTTTCACCATTAAAATCATGGTTTCTTGAAAACAGTCTTCTCTTTCCTGTCTTTAAGTTATTGAACACATGGTAGAAGAGTGTGTTTTTCAAATGGCCACTTTAGCTGATAGCTATTCACAGCAAATGGCTCCCAATTTGTTGCAACATCACACAACCATGAAGAGGTGAGAGATGGGCTATAGAGGGTGCCTTGACAACAGCCCCCTCCTGCCACTTCACCAAACGTTAACAACCTCAGCGTGAGGTACTGCAAAATAACACGGAAAAGAACAATCAAATAAATAAATCAGATTCTGTTAATCCATCATGTTTAAGGTCTTGTTGCTTTGATGTTTCCCGTTGTGGTAATTGCAGAGTCCTGTAACATATGTGCAATGTTATCCCACCATGCTCCCCATGGCTAATGAGGCAGAGCTGCTAGATTATTGTCCAGAGGAGACCGACACCTTAACTCGACCCAGCGGTGAACCAATGGAGGCTGTGAGAGATGCCACCAGTCACATTCTTCCAGTGAATACCAAAGCTAAATAATCAAAGTCTTTAAATGTCACCTTTCATGAGGTCGAAAAAAATATAACTGCATAACTTTGTTAAAAACCACATACATATACCAAGAAATATCTACTGCCAGCATATTGGTGCAGCCATTTGGTGACTAATAGGAAGTGGCTTCTTCCATACACTCATCAGTATTGATTGTCTGTAGTAGTTTAGTGCATGTACCATTCAATATTTTTCCATTAGCAGACACATGACATAGCGAGCCTTTCACAAACACATTACAAGGAATGTGTGGTTAGAGCAACAAAAATGGATAAGGTAACTGCAACAAGCACACACTCCCATAAAGGCAGTATTAATATACCCAAATTAGACACCAGTGACTACAAACACACTCACACAACTGCAACTACAAGCCAACAACACTGTAGGGAGAACAATGCACTAATGAGGCTGAAATGAAGGGTGGGATGTGTGACCCTGATCACACATATGATGAGAGCTTGACTCATTTCTTACTAATTTCACAGTCTAATTCTGAATCTGTCGAGACAGACGACTCTGGCACACTTTCATGTGGCTAATTAAACAGTGCCAACCGCAATAGAGGCTGGAGAGGTGAAAAATACATCACCTTTAAAACATCTTATCTTTGATTGTGGTTTCGAACGACCATCTTATGGAGGTGGCATTTCACAGTGATGCATCAAGAGCCTCTGCTGAAGGTGCGTGTTGAATTTTGTACCATATGTTGATGAGAAAAAGGTCAATGTGAAAAAGCAGGGCAGGGACTTCAAAAGCACTGGGTCAAGGAATAAATGGGCTGAAAAGAAATGGCGCTAAAATGCTATTTGTTAAAACAAAAAGGACAAGAACTATATATAAACTGAACCAAAACATCCCATCTTCATTGTGGAAAAGTCAATAAAGCTCAAATACATTCTCGCAACATGAAAAGCATGTGAATTTGTTTGTTGCGATGAAGGGTTTAAGAGGCTCTCACGACATTCACTCTCCAGGGTCCTGCATTTAAGAGTCTGTGTTAAGGGTCACTGTACACTGGGATCCCCAATGTGGGCCGTAGACATCCTTTCCCACACTCTACTCTGAATGTGAGCCCGCATGTTCACATATGTATGCGCCGTACATCTGTGGGTGTGTAAAAGTTACACACAAGATCTAAAAACAACCACAGCAAAGGAACGTCAGCGAGTGTTTGCTAGCACAGACTCAGGAAAATGGAAAATCTTAGAGAAAAAACATGAAGGTCATGAAAAAAAGGAAAACAACTGAACGTGTTTGAGTATATGAAATTTAAGGATGGCAATGGCTCAGGCTTTTGGCTAAGAACTGTCCTTTGTAATGGAAATGCATAAGTGCATATGAGTGGCGTGCCTTAATAACAGCAACATTTACAAGACACAGGAGGCCCTAACAGAATCAAATCATTCACTGCTACATATCAAACAGCTTTCCTTTCAGTTGCAGAGAGTTCGCACTTAGCTTTCACACAGGTACACAAAAAGCCTAGCCATTACAATGACAATAGGCCATCAGTGGGGATTTTTTCTTACCTCCAAGCATTGATCGTCATCATTACATGGTCAGAGGGGCGATTTATAACAGGCCCTAAATCAACATGCCCCATCCACCTCTCTAATAACGTCTTCAAATGCGCCATCGTCAAGCCGAAACTAAGATCTACTCGCAGGGAGACAGGCGTCGCCAGAGTGCTGTATTTATGACTACTGTCATAATCCTATGAGAATTTATGTTCGGCTCTCAGGCTGTTTTTCCTAATTCATCTTCTACTTCTGTGTATAAGCTGGATGTCATTAATATAATCAATAGCTGTGAGTGCAAAGGAAGACGTGATTCTGTGTTTCCCATATGGAGTCTAACCGTCGGCTCTTTACATATTATTCACAGTGCATTTGGCCAGAATTTTCGCATAAGCCTTCGGGGGAATGCGGCTCCCCTCTCATTTCCTGTCCGCAAAACCACATTATGTTCATTTCACACCTGGTCTCTTGTAACAACACCTCCTACATCTCTCTGTCTTTCTCTTTCATTCGCACACCATCCTTTTATGCCCTACCGTGCCCTCTCAGAGACACGCTCATATATATATATATATATATATATATATATATATATATATTGTCAATAAGGCCATTGTGTTGTTGCGCAGGGGGAGGTTAACAGATTTAACAGGCTAATTACTATTCTAAAGCCTCCCCCGCTGACATGCTTTAAAATTGCTGTATGATTTTCTCTCTCCCTCACTCTCACCATCTCGCTCTCCTTCTTTCCTCTTTAAAGACTTCTAACAAGGAATTCATCATTGTACCAACACTCACCCTTCCTCTGCCAGCAAAAAAAAAAAACAAAAAAAACATGAGAATATTAGGATGGCATACCTCTGCCAAGACAACCCTCCCACCCCAGGTAGCATCCAGCTCAGCATGAAACAGCAAGGTGATTCTAGAGAAAATAAAGCAATAAAAGCATTTACGTAACCGGCGTGGCAGGAGTCGGATTGCTGGACGAGGCAAAGCAGTGGCACTGCGTCATGGTAACGCACTCAGTCAATGATTGTTCTAACCCCTCCCCATCCCGGTTTCAACGCGATAATTAAAGAATTAAATTAAAGCTGTGACATTTATGAGGGTTCAGGTGTCAGCTCTTGTCTGAAGCCAGGAGAATGATTGACTCAGAAGGAAGTGTGAGTGCAGCATCTGTCCTAGGTTAATGGTTAACTCATCCAGCTCAACTGACATTTTAGTGCGCACCTGAAGTGCGTATTCAAAAATATAGCATAAAAGCCAAAGATTAATTTGCTTACTGTTACACGAGGTAAGCCGATAGACTAAACAATTTAATAATGTTGCAGATTAATCAGCAAGGAGATCGAAAATGTGTGTAGTGATCTGTGAATAAAACGCATTCATATGTGCTCATTCTCACGGAGACCACGCAAACAAATCCTTCTGAAACCACATAAATTAAATAAAATGTAGTAGTTGCAGCTGGATAAACACTAACCAACCACATTCTAAACACTGAGTGTGTCAAGAATTTGATGCCAGCGCCCACAGCCAAAGAGTTGGGTTCACGTGTACTTTTGTCCTCGGGTGCATACTTCTAGGCTCTACAGGCCACCAGCTCCACGGCGTTCAGTGACCCGTTCAGGATGGGTGGTCCAAGGCCCCCCTCCCTAGCCAAGTGCGAGGCACAGAGGATTACTTTAATTATTTCATTCAGCCATTGTGGGGCCAGATTAGTCTGCACCCGCTTTCAGACGAGATGAACTGCTGCCACGCTGCAGTCTACCAGGCTGTTACACAGAGAGAGCTGGCCAGTCACAAGGCTGGCACACAAACTCTCACACACCATTACACACGGCTAAACACACACATACACATACACACACACACACACACACACACACATACACACACACAGTGATAGACAAAGACAAGAAGACTGCTGTTAATATTATGGGTTAAACAGACTAAGTTGTATTAAAATGAGCAAAACAGGCATACTATTTTTACTTTATGTATACGGATTTGTTTAGAAACTATGTCCAAATGGGAAAAATAATGAAGGACGTTAAAGCTCAACACTGGGTGATAGCTTGCTGTTTAGTTTGACCAACAGACCATTACTTTCCATGAACAATATAAATGTAAACGTAAAAAAAAATATATATATATATATATATATATATATATATATATATATATATATATTAGCTGGGCATTGTCCAAATACAATCGGATAAAATTATAACTGAACTAATCTCAATTTCTACAATAATTCACAACACTGACATTAATAAAAAAAGGGAAAAAAAACCCTATGAAACAGTAAAGACTAGAAACTTCTTCAAGGATGCAACTTGTAATCTTCTTACCGTTCAATGGGGGGCTGTACATTGTATATTGTTGACTACTTCACTACTACTCTATCGAGCTTCATTCAATAACAGTCAAATTTATATGCGCTTGGAATAAGTAAGGTAGCCTACATTTTAAATTCAAAGAAAACATCTCTATAGCTTAAATGCTAATAACCTCTGCTTTCTACAGTGTAGAAGTTTCGGTTCATTCAAGCGATCATCTGAAATTTGTCTCTGTGTGCTCGAGGAGTCTCATTTCCTCCCGTTTCGCTGGATTCTCGTACTCAGTGTGGAGCGTTTACGCCCATCAAATTTACTAAAGACTGTTTATAATGAGGAGACACGTTGTATCATGATCGAACGGCCGATATGTGCGAATTATTCTATGTCTTTCAACTTTTTAAAGATATTTTCTATAGAAGACTAGCAGGACGCAATTAGTTGCCCCTTATACGTCCAAACGCCATAACAAAACTAAAAGGGGTCTTAATCAAAACACTAAAGTTATTGTTATATATATTTTGAAACGTAATCTATAATAAACTGATAAAACATTTATAGCATTTATGTTTTGTCAACGTACCGTCCGAAAGGCTCAGCGGTCTGCTGTTGCTATGGTTTCCTCCTCAGACAACGCGAGTTCTGTAGGCTACAAATGTACAAATAACCAGCCGCCCTGACTAACTTCCAACTTTTGTGGTTACTTAAATCTCACTGAAATGTTGAAACATGCATGAAGACCACATAACTTAGTTTTTTTTTTATAGGTGGTCAGCCTAAATCATAAATTCAAATCGCATTCACCATCGCTGTCCAGATTGAGCGACGGAAATAGTTTCGGCACATTAAAGAAACAAGATGGTGTTCATAAGATCCACAGATCAATAATCTCCTGGAACAGCACGAGGATCTCACTCAAGTGCCGGTGTGTTGTGCTGATGCCTACAGAACACGATCTCGACGAGAGCGGAAGAGAAATGACTTTTACCTGCGGATGCATGCGCTCCGACTTAGACCAGGTCATTAGCAAGCCATTGCAGGATTCTGTACAATATTACATCCGGCTGAACGCATTTCCAACAAATGAACCACAGAAAGAATCGAGATGTCCGATCACAGCTGGGCGGAGTAAAGCACAAGCCTTGTCGTGTTTTCACACCTGTTTTCCTCAGCCGGACGAACAGGTTTAAAAGCAACCCGACGACGGGAGCGGCCAGAAAGACGGGATTCCACAGTTATGACAGGCAATGCTTTCGATTGCGCAGTAGCCTAACGATTATTGGTGACTGAGTATAATGAAATATATCAGTGCGTCTCGAGAAATGTTGACTAGTCGACATTCTGTGGGTGAAATTTACTGCGGAATTTTTAAACGCAATGAGATGGAAAAGTGGAGCTATGTGAGAAATGCGCAAAAACGCGAGCAACAGTTGTTGTGGGAGCGAGCAATAACCGAGTAAGTTAACAAACTTTAGGGTTTACTTATAAAAGCTCACAAAATATATACGAATTCATTATTCTGTCTAATTTGAACAGTGCTACAAGCGTCGAACAAGTTTGCATGCAATAAGAGCAGTTCCCGGTTTTTTTTCTTTCATCTATAATGCGCTCATTCTCGCGCGCACTGGAAAGAGCTGAATATTACATTTTAGAGTGAGGAATAGATTAAAACCCACGCGAAGATAAACTGACCGACACTTGAGCTTGTTGAAGATGTTCAATCTCTGTGGACCCATGGGGTCAGTGGTTTAATTTCTATATGTGGAAATGCATAGCAAACGTTGATCCACTCCAGCGCTCGGTTTCTCGTAGAAAAATCAATAGCAGTAGTGTAAGGAAAACATGTCACATGCGAGCTAATCAACTCTGATGACATCCGAGGGTGGATGTTAACTTGAGATAGGCTATCGAAAAATTCGGAATATTTAAACTGAGGCGTGCAGCACTTCACATTTATTTGCTCACCGTTTATTATAATGGAAATCAAATAATCACGCAACCTTATGTCGGATGATATTATAGCCTACTCCTGTCGCAATTATGATTTACACACATGCACAATAAAGTATAGCAACATAGCTCCTATTATAACCTCATTTACGGACAACATGAGAGGGCATACACTGGTAAGAAGAACAAATGTATACTAATGATAACAAAAAATCCAATATACCTTAACGTATAGTTACTCCTCTTAGATGTAGGCTAGTCTTGGCCGACGGAGTCGGACCGGGAGCCGCTTTCCCTTTGCACGCCACAAATCAAGCGCTTTGGATATCCAAAATTCAGCACCACCGCAATCCTGTTGATACAAAACAGCACCCTTTTCCGCTGTCAGCTCTCTTCGTTTTCGTTAAAAAAATCCTATTTTTAACACAAAGGGTCCTTTAGAACGGTAGCGAAAAGTGTCACGTCAAGAAAATAAGAGCGCGCAACTTGGCTGATGGTGGTTACACACATCAGAGAGAAGTGTTCTCTCCATGCGCACGAAAGGAAACCCCGAAACAGCGCTACTCCGGACAGGGTTCACAGCATCCCGAAACCTCCAATTCCACAGGACAACATCCTCCAAAAACTTCAACCTTCAGTCAACTACTGTCTGTGCGTAAGAGTGAAAACAGAGAAAATCTTCCAAGACTATGTCCGGTAGTGTCCAGTACGCGTGCTCTCAACATCAGTTCACCATTCAGTATTACTGGGGACACCGGGGCTCGCGCTCTTGCCGCAGCTCGCCGCGCGTGTATACTGTGGATAACCTATGTGAGAGTGAAGTGATTTCCGACCGATTGCGCTCTCGCTCTCGCGCTCCCCCTCTCTCGCTTGCTCAGTCTCTCATACAAGAACATCATCTTGAATCGGCGAGGGCGGAGCTTTGTGAGACGTGCTTCTGTGGACTCCACAACAAGACCTCATTCGTATTTACCCAAACATCACCAAGTGCCAGTGTTGCCATATCCGCTTATTAAATGCGTATATGCTTGTTCTGTCATAGAAATGCTTTAAAAAATGAGCAATTACCAGAACACAGTAAAGTGTGACCTATTACTAATTGCTGCTCTCAAGTGTAACGTTTGAGCTGTGCTCTACACAGTTCCCATATCCAGTATATTGTGCAAATGAGCATGATGAATAGAATGGTCATATTGAGCAATACTTACATGACTGCTTCACTACAAGGAAAGTTGTTCCACAAGGTTAAATTGTTCCTACATAAGTAGATCTTGTTTGCAGCTGTTGTTAGTACACACTAGGTCAAAAAACATAGGGGTCACAGGACAATGACAACTTGAATATAGTATGGCAACGTATTTAAACTACAAACAAAATATGTGCTTCATCAACAGTCAACAAGTTTTGGTCAACTGATGAACTACTGGGATTTTAGCATTTATTTAAATTGTAAATGTAATTTATTTTTATTATTATTATTATTATTATTATTTGTAGGCTACATGGATTTAATTCGACTCAATACTTTTGTTGAGGGATGGCACGTGTACTTGCCTGTTTCTCTTCTGTAATCTGGCAACACTGTCAAGAGGGATCCCTCCTAAACTTCGCATGCAGAAGAACTTTGAGATGCGTCGCACGAGCACTCGGAATAAACGATTATTTCCGTCCCCTTTTCAAACCGTGTGACGCTGCGCGCGCATCCCTCGTGCAGGTGCTAGCTTCCTTCCGCACACCCCTTAACTGAAAGACATTTTTATTAAGAAATACAATGATAAAAGCATAACGTCTACCTTTAAAATGTGCGTCTTATTAAGAAACATGCAGACGTTACCGCTGACACTGTAACATTAAAGAACATTATCCTTTCGCCCGAAACTCAAACACAGTCGTCACGCTTCAGAGTTGCGATAGTAAGCACGACTGTGTCATTTATGACGAAATGTCTCGACTCAGCGCGGTTTTCAATCATTCTCTACTTTATTTAAAAGGGATAATCTGCATCAACACACCATGTGCAATGATATTATGTAGTTTATCACGCTGTCATGAGGGCACTAAGTAGGAGGGAGAGAGGGGAAAAAATCCCAGATACATAAACGCCATTGTAGCAGAGCGCAGCTGGAAATGTTCATTGTGCTCTTAGCGGCATCTAGAGTTCACGGGAGGAATAATTATTACACACACTGTGAGCCAAACTAATACACGTAACTGTATACACGGTGGACAGGAGATACATTGAACTAAGTGTGCTTACCATTGTACTTTTTCATTCTTTCACTGATAGCTAACCAGTTTCACCATCTGGTTACATCATCGATGCAAGTTTCTAGTTACAGTGACGCTGATTGTTTTGAATTGTTTAGTCGGTTAATACAGTTTAAAGGGGACAAAGCATGTATCATATTATATTATTTTTTTTTTAATTGGTTAATGATTATTAAAAAGTATTAAAAAAATACAAATATTATGAAATTCAAGTGCCTATAGCCTATATCAAACTTGCCAGGGAAGCAAATTTTGCTTCAGCATCTAACTCAAATTTATATGCTTCAATTATAAGTTTAGAGATATTGTTTATAAAATGTTTGAATTAAATGTCAAGTTAATACCCACTAGACTGTAATATGTGTGTGTGTGTGTGTGTGTGTGTGTGTGTGTGTGTGTGTGTGTATCAAAGGCATATGCTGACATGCCTTTGCCCCAGTATGCACTATTGACTCAAAGCGGTATATAGACATTTGACATTTTGTTCAGTTTATTCAGTACAAGACTTTCTGCTAACCCACAATCAGAGGTTAGCAATTAGTGAGCCAGGCTTTCAAACCTAAGTCACTTAATCTTAAACTAAAGGCTGTGAAAACTCAAGAATTTTGAAAGATTAGTGGAGTTGCTTTATATATGGAAGGGGGCAGTGGGGTTCTATTTAGTATTTAACAGTAGGTTGAATAGAGATGGGTTGTACAAGTTTATATAAGCCTTGATCTGAAGTTGTTTGTAGCCTTGGACTGAAAAGAACTCTGTTTGAAGTTTATTTAAGAAATGCATTGTAAACTATGAAGGCAGCCTGTCACTATTTATATTAACTTTTTTCATTTTATATTGTTCTAGTATTTTAACAATTTGTTGATTTGTCTGAGGACATCAGCAAAATCTAGTCTCTGAACTTATTAATAAAAAAAATATATAAAAAAACAAAAAACAAATAAATACATCTTGAGATAAAAGGACCACCCAACTCTTTGCAAATAATGCACCAGGGTAAAGTTTCTGACCAGTTTTATTATTACAGTAAACGATAAATTTGTCGTTACCATATGTAAATAAATGCTTAATATTTTTCTGCAAAACCTGCACAGAAAAATACATGTTTATTTGCTAGCAAAAGTTCACAAGATGACATAAAATAAGTAAAAAAATAAAATAAAATAAAAAAGCCAGAATTCCCATTGCCATTTTCTTATAAAAATAAATAAATAAATAAAAATGCGCAATAATGTTTTTATTATTTGGGAACTGGCTTCCATCGCTTATTCTAGCCATGCTGCCAAATAAAATAAAATAAAATAAAGTAAAAATGACAGCCAACTTTTATTAAAACTCCATCTTGCCAAGGTTGAATTACTCTTTTAACTGAGTTGCTGCATTAAAGGGGGTTTGAATCATGATATGATTCAGTCTCTCTTCAAAGCTAAATGATTCAGTCCCCCTTCAATGCGACTCGAGTGTGTTAAACCAGCTGATGGACTGTTCATTTGCAAAGTGCGGATTGGTCCTTTTGTCTCAAGATGTAGATTATTTAAATTCAGAGACTCGGCTTTCCTCATTTCCTCAGACAAATTACAGGTACAGCACTCTGAAATTAGTTCACCTGCACAGCTGAGCTCAGTGAATGGAAGCCTCACACTTTTCCATTAAAAAAGGGAATGTTTCCTCTCCATATAACCAGGAATGAAAGGATTATTTCCCACCATTAATAGCATGAAAATGAGCACTTTGTCATTCAGTGAGGTGAAGTTGGACATTTCCTTGTCTGAACAGTAATTTTAGAGGAACGTGAGGCCTACCGTCCTTTTGCCTTTCAGGTGTTTAGATGTCTATAATTAATGCATGTCACTTTGAAGCATGGCAGACTTCCGAATTAAGGGTCTTGCCTTGTGGTCAGAGATGTATGTGGTCTGACAGAGACAGGGCAAACAAATGCACATGCACTGACAGAGAAAAATGGAAGGAGGTAAAAGACAGACACACAAGAATACTCAAACTTGTGGATGAAGCCACAAGCAGTAGGAAGTGCTTTGAGTAATTCGTACTAATGATACGGTGTACCTGCTTACTGTGAGAAAAATCGAGACAGGCATACACAAATGTGCACATACACTCGCTGCTGCACTCAAGTTTTCAGCTATACACCTTGCTGACTCATTTTGATGTACCGCACAGCCGCACGCATGCATTTTTGCCCTTTGACTTCAATTTTAGCCTATTTTTGATTCTGGTCCATGGTGAGCTTTGACTCTTTTGTATGGATGAGAAGGCAAAGCAGGCATTAGAGATTTGAATCAAAAAAAAAAAAAGCCTAATTTAGCACTGGCCCATGAGATAAGAGCTCCGTCAGCTTATCATAGAACAAATAACCATCAGACCTGATCCCCCGATACGCCACTGTTATTAACTCCAACAAGAGGATGAATAATTCAACATGTTAATCTCTCTCTCAGCACACACACACACTCCCACACACATTTACATTTCATATGCAAACGCACGGGAATGCATGGACACAGGCAGGCTCATCTAATGATAATGTATATCTTTGTGTACCTCTGTGTTGTCTCACAAGTGTTTTTCGTACATATGTTCATGTGGTTTCAAAGAAGTGGACACTTCTCTTTGGCGTGTGCCATTGTAAGCCAGATGAGAGGGACGGCCGTATGTCACAGCTATAATTATGCATGCTGGAAAGATCTTACTGAAGGTGAAGTGTGTCTGGTGCCGCTAATGGCACTGAAATTACGTGCTTTGCCTTCGTTCAAGCAAACATGACGCACAAATAATGACTGTTTCCAAACACTTTTCAAATACTCCGCCTGTCTTTTGTTGTTTGGACAGTGCAAATGTCCACACCCAGCTGGGTCACTCAAACAAGCTGAGATCATTCAGTCCATTCAGTGTTCACAATATAGTAAGGGATATTTTAAAATCTGCTAAATTAATTATAGCTAGCAGTTTTCCACTTCATGTTTGATCTGACAAAGACATCAATATCTTCTGAACATGGTGATTGCATTTGTAGTTCATCAACAGTTCATTATACACATACTTTTTTTCTGTTATTGTAACTTGCAGTAACTAATTTCATTTTTGTCATCACGTTGATAATCTTTCAGACAATTTCATAAGATATATTTTTTGCATTGTGAAATTGTGTATACATGTTATCATATTACCACCAGATTTACTTTATTACCTCTTCTTTTTTTAATATTCTGTCAGTTCACATTTATTTTTCTATCTGAGCTTCTGTCAACACTACTACTAATCAATCCTACCTTAGAAATGTTTCATCTTGTATTTTCTCTGTCAAGATTTGCTTTTTTAAACAAGTCTGATGTAGATCTGTGTTCATGTTATCTAAATGTTGTGCAAATTGTATGTATAATGTATTATATTTTAAAATGTAATTTATTCCTGTGATGGCAGAGCTGTATTTTCAGTAGCGAATATTCCAGTCTTCAGTGTGACATGATCCTTCAGAAATCTTTCTAATATGTTGATTTGGTACTGAAGAAACATGCTTTATTATCAATGTTGAAAATGGCTGTGCCACTTAATATCTGTGAAGACTGTCACATTTTCCCTTAATTAACAGAAATAGCAAAATTAAAAAAATCACTTTTGATTAATTTAATGCATTCTTGCAGAGTAAAAAGGCATTCATTTAAAAATATATTAAATAAATAAATAATAAATTCTTACTGACCCCAAACTTCTAATCCATTTGAGTGTGTCATTGTAATTTTTAAATAAACATGGGTAATATCAGTAAAAATATCTACATTTGTTTTAACGTAAGTTAACATTAACATCATTTCATTTATTCTTAATTTAGCTCATTGCAACAAAATAATTCACAGTGCTACAGTAAATGTGCTGCATAAACTATAGGAAGAGTTGTGTTCATATGCACTAGTGTTATCAATAATCGCTTTCAAATGAGCCTTTTTCTCTTTTCAGATGACGGCGAAAAGCGTTTGCATAACTCTGATTTACAGTCTTCCCAAATTTTAATCACATTACTGCATAATTGAAAATAACAATGCTTTGCAATGTCACAATTCATTCTAACTCGCATCAGAGTAACATCAATTCGATATTTACCAGCTATTTACTGGCGATTATTACATCGAATGAAAACGCCAGTTCATTCCCTTATTAGTTAGCAACAGTATCCAAGAAGGGTAGATGTTAGTTAGTGAATGGTTAGTTGCAAATCAGTGTCTTTGGATAGGACTCTGTTGACTCCTAAGGGAAAGCATACCATGTGCAAATGAAAGAGCTCTTTTTACATATTGTCCTGTCTTTCATTAAGTTGCTTGTTGCTTCAGTCACTCAGTTGTTCTTTTTTGATCATTTGCTAACATGTATTCATCCGTGATGCCAAAAACCGACCTGGACATTTAGCTAGTCAAAGGCCATGGATAATGCAAGTGAGCACTTATTTTCACAGGCACCGAGCAGGTCAGACCCCGACACGTCTTCCGTGAACACTTATATTAATTCAGTTATTCACGAGCCCATGAGACTCTGAGAGCGGTCAAAGTTACAAAGCACTCAAACGATCAAAAAGCACCCCGGGCTCACTTGAGCGATCCTCCAGAAAGTTTTCAAGAGAATGGTGACCTGTGTTTAATCAGCGAGAAAGATAATCTCAGAGGATGCTCTATGGGTGTAATGTGGTTCCTTTTTTTTTTTTTGGTACGAAACCGAGCTCGCTCATCAACAAAACCCCTTTAGTCGATGAATGTGGGAACCAACCACCCGTATCCTCCATCTCAGCATGGCTGCCCTCCTATCCACTGATTCTTGACTGACATTTAGATAAAGGTGAGAGAGAAAGGCCCAGCTGAGCCGATGCCCGTCACCAGGGTAAATTCACTGCGCCCTTTCAGCAACTCGGAAGTCAAATTATAGCTTGCAGTCTGACATTTCCATTGTATTGGTAGAGTGCTGTTTTATTCTCCTAATTAGGCCATTAGGTACATCACTGATCTTGTGCCTAGAGATGGTCAGCACTAATAAAGAACAGAGAAACCCTGGGATAAAAGAGAGCCGATGGAGAGAAACTGAGGGGAGAGATGAAGGAAGAAAGATGTGTAAAGGGAAACCAGGAAAGGAAAGGGAGCCCTTGTGACAGTGGCCCTGGCAAACCAAAGTAGAGACAGAGCTGTGAACTGAAAGTGATGAATAGATAAAAGACATATACTGAGAGAGAAATAGTGGAACAGATATATGAGGGAAAATCATGGAGGTGGAAGGATTTAAAGATGAATATGGTGGATCTTTGCTCAATGGTTTTAGAGATTGAATCAGAGAGAGAGATAGAGAGATCCAGTTATGAGTTCACAGTGGCACAGGTGACAGAACAGAGTGTGCTATGCTCTACTGTATATCCACAATGGGATATTTATACATACTCACTCAAATATCACTCCCTCTGGATAATTGGACACAGCTTGTGATGAAATATCAAACCGGCTCCTGAGGTTGGACTTTTTAAACCTTCCTGAATATGGCAATTTCTTGTAAACAGTCAGAAATCAAGTTGACTTTTCACCCCTACAAACTTATATGCCCCGAAGTCAGCTTGGAAACTTATATAAACATACTGCAGAATGTTAGTGGTGGAGTCAGGTGGGGGTGGGAAAAATGTTGAGAGGAGCATGCCCGTTGCTATGGATGGGTGTAGGATATAGAAAGATGAAAAGATTATTATCTCCATCACAGAATTTCATACTTCAGACCATCAAATAGGAGGGAATGTGACAGGCACCCTTCCTGAAATATAAAAGCAGGGAAATATATGAATGTATTCCCCCCCCATAATAGTTAAAAATTGTGAAAAGTGAAGTTAGTTATTATCATAAGTTTGAAGAAACCACGTGTTGAAATGTTGTTGTCCAATGCTAGAAATGTATTTATTTGATCAAAAATACAATAAAAACGTTTTAAAATGGAATTTATTCCTGTGATCCCAAAGCTATTTTTTTGATCCTTCAGAAATCAGTCATATATTTATACACTCATCTACGATTGAAGACTTGAAATACCAGACTAAAATATTTACTATTTATTAAAATTTAGTAAGTTAGATGCTGAGCCTGTGAAACATTTTTAGCCAACTTTGACTGTGCAAAAAATGCTTTTTATGAGGTGTTTTTTTTTTTTTCGATATTCATAACATCCTACTGCAGCCCACTGAACTCTAATACAAGGACCTCTATATTCATCAGTTTCCCAACTATAAAGCTCAAAGCTTGCAGGGAAAGTTTTATATTATATGAAAACAGTGTCTGTACATGACAGCATAATTGATTTTTGAAACGCTACGATCAATCTCGGATATGGTGGAGTTTTTGTTATGTCAGGGGGTGTGTTTAACGACTTAAATAATGATTTAAATATGGCTTTCCTCATCTAACCAAGTCATTAGAAGTTTGCCCATGTAAGTATTATTAATTGGAAAAGGCGATGTCTAATTGAGAAGTGTTTGAAAGGCCATGACCTTTCTGCAGACAATCTGTAAATCATAACTGCAGGGTTAAATATGACATTAATTTTCTCTTGTACCTGCTAATATGCTGATGAAAGTGTGATGTTGGTAGCTAGGGTGGGAAAACAAGATACATATTTAATTAGTGAGCGTTGGAGACACCATTCCTGTTTGTACTTTGAGTGATGTGATGAAGGTGAATTTTGGATTACATTTTGTATCAATTTTGCAATGCATATAATACATAATCTGCAGTTCATTTTGAAAATAGCCTCTCAAACGATCTTACTCCAATAAAATAATTGCATTTACACAAAAAAACCCAAACATTAACAAATGATCTGTACCTTACATCGGGTTAGTCTCCATGGCAACCACTGACTTTCACACAACGTTCATAGGACTGGATGTAAAAAAAAAAAGAGCAATTGAGTATGCAAATGAGCATTAATTGCCATGTGAAAAGTGCTTTAATTGTGAGGAGGCTGGACAGGGAGGTAGATAGAACGTTAGGCAAACAGTAGCGAGCAGGGTGAGGCGTGTATTGGTGGTCGTTGCTCTGCACTCTGTTTGTTTGACACATGCCCTTATTCCATTTGATTTATATGTGATGTCTGTCAGCACATTATCCTTGGTAACTACGACGAAAAAACAAAACAAAAAAACACCTTTTATCTATGATCGATTTCATTCATATGTGCCAGTCTAATTTTCACACTCTCTCTGACTTTCACTCCTGCTCTCCAGATAACATTCATTCATAGATGGAACACACGCATACTGAAAATGCATTTCTGTTGTGATCCATCCAGATTGAGGCCCATAGTGAAATTGCTCTCCATACGGCGTTTGTAAAACAGCTTTCATTCATTCATTCATGTAGACAGTAATTCCTCCCCTGATGTTGCTGCCTAAGGGGTTCACACAAACGCTTCTGTGCAATCCTATCTGCATGATCTCATTCCTGATCAGCAGTAAACATGGCGAAACTGTCGTAGAGATATACTATCAATGTTTCCATGTGTCTTATTTGCATATAAGTGGCTTGTAGGTACTTCAATTCCAATGGCTGGCATGTTTATGCACTGGCTAATGACACACCATGTATTTGTGAACAGCAAAACAGTAGTGATAAACAAGAAGAGGACTATATACTACCTTTCAAATGTTTAGGGTCAATACAATTTTGTTTTTAAAGAAAGAAATGGATACTCATAGTCAGCAAGGAGCCATTAAATTGATCAACAGTGGCAGTAAAGACTAAAGACAAAATAATGTTTTGAAATATTCCTGTTTCAAATAAATGCTTTTCTTTTTAACTTTCTGAAAGTTTCCAATAAATAAATAAATAAATAAAATAGACTAGAATAAATCAATAATAATAATAAATGTTCTTGAGCAGCAAATTCTGCAAAAAACAATATGTATTTTATAAAATATAATACAAAAATTGATTTGTATTAAGGATCAAGTCCTAATTCATACTGGCCCGTATTTTTGCCTGTCTTCAAGCATGTTTGTGTGAGTTTATGTAAGCATGTGTTGTGTAAGAATTCCCAGATGGCCCCCTCCCCTTGTTAGAAATGGCCAGTGGCCCAGCTGGGCTAGCATAGATGCTTTGCGGGTGTGCAGGGAAGTGATAGACACACACCAGTGGCTGCAAGTGTTGCAGAACTCAAGAGGAATGAGAGAACAGGATAAAAAGGTAACTCTTCACACCAAACACCACCCAGAAAATACTCACAGCACCGTGTATTTCCACCATTCATCATACCTAAGCAAACGTTGCAAAAAACATCTCTGAAAACTACACTTACTCCATGCGGCGTCCAGCTACTGTGGGTTGGGATGATAAATGAAACATATGTATTGCAATAAATCTGCTCAAATGACTTTTTCTGGTCTGATTTTGTGTCTAATGTAGATCGAAATGGCAAGTGAATGAACTGTGCTTCATTTCCTGAATACTGAATGGTTGTCATTTAGAAAGTACTTATATTTGCCTAATCTAGAAAATTATGTTATCATTTATTCAAACATATTTGACTTATTTTCTTATACACACCCACAGATTTTAAACTATATATTTAAAATATTTATATATAATATCAAGAATATAAATATATACTGTATGTGTGTGTGTGTATTTATATATACATGACAAATATACACAGTATCAAACTCTGATGCAAAACGAATCCAGGTGCACACCAAAAGTGCTAGCATGAAATAATGTTGGTTCCAAACAATATTGGACCCCACTGACTTTCATTGTATGGACAAAAATATCTTCTTTTCCACAGCAGATATTAAGTTATATAGGTTTAGACTGACAAGAAGGTTAGTATAATACACTATCGCTTTAAAGGTTAGCATGCGATTAAATAATAGCAAAAACATTCACATACACACTTTGTGGGCAGATAAATGTTGCGTAATGAAGCATGTCTCATCTGATTACTCCCTGCATTGCCACATTAGATTAGGCAAAAAGCTTTTTCCGGTGCCTTGATGGTAGTTACAGTAAAAATATTTGATATATCTTTTTTTTCCTCAGCATTCTGTTCCACTGTAATGTGACTGATGACATTGGCAAAAGCAGCAGGCTCGAGATTGTGCACAGAATGTAGATGTGATCGGGAAATGAGTGCAGTGCATGTGTGTGGGAGAGCGAGAGAAAGAAAGAGAGAACAGCGTGCAGTCACTGCATGGATTTAATGCTAGTATCCATCACCCTCTACACAAAGTATGTGGGGGAGTGTATGGGGCTTTAAGAGGTTATTACACACGCTCTTTCCCACTGTAGGGACCAAACACACTCGGAGTCCAACCTCCAGCAAAGATGGATCACACCGACTTATCTCGTCTGAAATAAAAACCAAACAAGCACTTCATCTTCCAACATAAAACCAAAACCATGCTGCGAACAGTAAAACCTAATGCCTGTCCTCACCATGCGGTGCAGTAAGCAATACATGTGCTCTGCTGTAAATACAGTAGCTGTATCTAGACTCAATGTGTTTCCGAGATATAGAGGGATGTATGGAATGTGTGAGCTGATGTATTTATGCCTTTTATGCAAAAAGCCATCTTTATTGTTGACATGGAAATCATATCAGTACCATATTAGCTATCCGACTACTTTTTTCAATTTTTCTACTCCAGCAGCAGATATTAGATTATTTAATTGTACATGTTAGTTTCCCCATATTTTTTTTTTTTTACATCTAATGCTCATTTCAATTTCATATTTAAAAACATTTATTTTTATAACAAATGTCTGATGTAATATTTACCTGATCCCTATATGCACTTTTACATCTAAAACTATTGTTTTTTTAATAGTGTATTTCTAATTAAAATTCCATTCTAAAACTTTCAGCTATAATATTTATCGATTTATCATTATTGGCCGTAATCTACATAAATGCTTCCTTTATTACAATAGCGCCTAGTGAATTGTGTAGGGTGTTATTAATTTGTGTAGGCTTAATATGTTAGTGTTTGAATTATGCATCAGCAAACTTGCATGAGACCACATACATGCACCTGGAGAGCAATAGTGAGTAAGTGATTGAGTGTGTGTTAAAGTCAGTGTGAGTGAGAAGCTTTCCTCTCTGCTCTGGCCACTTCTCTCCCATGAGCAAAACGAGTAAACAGAGCTGTTGCTATGGCAGCAAAGGTGAAACACAGTGGTGCTGGTTGTTGGTGACGGCGTGGGTGTGTGTGTGAGAAATCGATGGCTCGCTGCTCTCGCCTCTCAAATTCTCCTTTGGCTGATCTCTCAGCCTGTAAATCCCATGCGTGCTGGCTGGCCTGACCCTTATCCACACACGCCCCCCTAGACGAGCACCGGTTGGTAGACCAGATTATAGAGATTTATCAGCCATTTTTAAAGATTTTTTTGTTCCTTACATACAAATTTACTAGCAAGTAATCTTCATAAACGCAAATAAATGTTATATAAATGCAGCAGTCACAAAATGTTTTTTTTTTTTAATTTTCTTTTTTTTTTCCATACAGGTTTATCTAATAAGACTTGATGTTTCTTCAGGTGTGTATGGAAACTGATAAAAAAGAAAAAGAAAAAAAAACAAATATTATAACTCTCATTGATACTGATAAACCAATAATTATATTCCTGTAATAAACAATATACTGATTAATGAATATTACAATTCTATAATATTTTGTCAAAAAAAAAATGTTGCTTTAGGTATGGATATTAATTTTGAGATTTCGTAAAGATTACATTTAACATTGTTATTAAATTATTATTATTATTATTATTATTATTATTATTATTATTATTATTATCATATATTTTTTAAAGAGAGCATTAGATAAGGGGTAAGGTAACATGAAATGCTAAACTAAAGGAAATAAACAAACAAAATTAAATATTCAATACTGAACGATACAAACAAATAAATATTGTCAGTTGAACATTATAGTAGCAATATATCATGCATCTGAAAAGAAAATAAACAAAGCAAATAAACCAAATCTATGAACAGTAGAAGAATTGGAGGAGGTCAAATGCAAGGCGGCTTAACTTTGAACACATGATCCCACACCACAGCAAAAATGCACAGAGCAAAAGTCTATATCAACATTCATAGATATGTGTGTGATGTCTGACTGAGCTTATACGCTTTTCCGGTGTTGTCAATACATGGGTTCACAGAGATTACTTTTTCCTTTGGTGTGACAGGTGTGACTCATATGAAGATGAAAATCCCTGTTCTCTCTGCTGAAATAATACCGCTGTTCCCTAAAATCATAGCAAGCAATATGTCCCTTTCTGTTCTCTATCCATGGGATGATGTCCCTCAAAGCAGAGGATAATCAAATGAAACTACTTGGCTTTACTCTCAGAAAAACAGACAGTGCCACTTCCATTCCTCAACCTATTCTTCATCAGAGGAGACAGTTTGCAAAACCAGTGAGATACAAGACAATCTAGTGACAGTCAATTTTCTAATGATATGCCACACTTTTAAAATGCTTTTCTGCAGTCTTGAGATAAAGAACCTAAGGAACCTGTAATTTTGTTTTCTGCCTCCCCTTTGGTATGTGAAGTGGTTTGTTGAAAACATCTTTAGAAACTGTTCTGTTGAAAAAAAAAATGACTAGCTATATGGATGAATAAGTGTTACAGTTATTTACAAAAAGGATCTGAATGGACATTGAAATAATTTGAAGATTCAATGTGAAAATATATTTGATTACAAATTTGACTATGATATGTATTGAATATGCACGATTAATTGCATAAATTACAGAAGCCTTTTTTTTAAATCAATTGTCAGCCAAAAATATATGTAGATTAACTGCACAATTGCTATCATTAACAAACCCTACTCCATCCCCAAGTTTTCTTACAAAATTAATCTGAGCTGCCCCAGGCACTAATAATTCAATTGTAAGTGTTTAAGGCACTTCCCTATATTCCCAGCTTATGTATTTTTAAAGCAATGCCCTATCTCTTTTTTTTTTCTCTCGCTTCCCTTGGCTCTTTGCCATTCAATGCATGTGTCCTCCCAGTCCCTTGGACCTTTCTCACTTCATACTTAAGAGCAAATTCCCACTAGTGCAACACTCACAATAGAGAGCCATCTATTTGATGAAAGAGACCCATCGAGACAGTGAAACTCAGCTGTGTCTGAATTTCTAATCCCACAGTGAGTGATCCCTCCTGGGCGCTCGGGCACTCCCTTGACTTCCGTTCTTCAGTGTCCTCCAACACCCAATCTCTCTTTGTCTTGTGTATCCCGTCAGGGCCATCATAAAGGGGGTGCGAGGCCCTGTGCGAAGTTGAAATGCGAATGCCCTCTGCAATTGTGTGTGGAGGGGGATGGGTGCTATACGAAGCAACTTTAACACGCATCTGATCAATTGTGATGCCGTTCTCACTCACATGCTTGCGCACAAATCACGGCCATGCACACACTCATAAGAATTGTAAGATCGCCTGAATAATAATAATAAAGCAATTAAATAAGCAAATAAGAATGCTAAAATAAGGTTTGTAGTTAAATATGAAAGTGCCATCTAAAATGTTCTTCTTATGGTTATTTTCTCAGGCTCCTATTTTTATGTTCAGTTATTTTACTTTAATGGGAAAGAAATTACTGAACCTACTCATGGGAGCCTGATAAAATGCTCATTTTAGGAGAAACTTTCAAAAGGCACTTAGAGACTTTTGCATCTGAACTCTTCAAATGAAGTAGTAATCAATTTACACTGTTTGAAAATAATATTTTATTTTAAAATGTGAACATTCACTCTTATACGTATGTCTTGAACACGCAAATGTCTCTTGTCATTGACATTCATCTATGATTTACATGAATCATGATTGCATATTTTCAATTCAAAACAGTGAAATTTCATAAAAATTTCATACAGTAGTTTGCATCACTAGATTATTACTAGTCTAGTCTATTACTAGCGGTAGCTGAACATTTCTATTGTTAAACAGTTTTCTAATATAGTACTACTCGGGGGCAAGCCAAGACAGCACATTTTACTTATTTTTCCTGTAAACATTCCCAAATGCATTAACTATATCATGCAATATCTTGATTCTCACCATTATAAATTATGTTGATCAATAGTTGGCAATGGTCAAAGTAACCTAATAATCTAGTCTATTAATGTAGTCTATAACTATGCATAAAAACCTGTCTGTTTACTTAATTAACAGATATGGGTGTCATGCCATAACAGCAGCTGATGATATAATGCACTGGACGTTCTAATCATGCCAGTGTGATTGTATTAAATATAGAAAATATTAACCTTTTTTTGTGTGTGTGTGTCTTTTGGAAGCTGCATTCAAAATCCACTTTGCTCAAAAGTCAGAGGGGACTCGTTGCCCCTAACTTTGAATGGCCATGAAGCCTCTGGTACTACTTACATCTTTCAAAGAAATCTCGCTGCATTGTGACAGTGACAGTAAGACCCGCCTTCTTTGATTTGATTGGCCATCTCGATCATTTTGACTACTGAGGTAGACCAGCTTAAAAGTTTTACTTTTAAAACTTTTTGTCATCCTAACAACAAACATATTTACTCATTCTTATACACAGAATCTTATACTGTCTATCTGCTATGACTATAGTCTTTCAAAGGACAAAATGGGTGGGAAAAATTTTAATAAAAATTAGACACAAACAACCTAAAATGCAGGCCAGGAGCGAGGCCCTGTGCAGTCACACACTTGGCACAGTCCTTGCGACGGTACTGCATCCAGTGCCGCATAAAACGAATCTGTCAGAATGACAAACAACAGGGATTTTTCATACTCAGGTGTGAGTGAAGATCACGGAGCAGAGCAGAAGCAACGGAACAGAAATAAATTGTGAGACTGAACAGGTGAGCGATGTGGGCTTGATTTAAGATTGGCTCAGTGCTTCTGTTGAATTATTTATTTATTTACTTCCTGTGGCACTGATCTGCATTCCTCACCAAGGGCTGAGATGCTTTTCAGAGAACGCTGCCGTGTTTTCTGCTGTGACCGAAAGATGAAAAGAACATTGTTTCCTAAGCTATCCGTGGGCTTTATCTTCAAGAAAACTACATTGGACCTGAACCCATTCCATCACTTTATGCACCTAAACTGATTTAGACTTTTCAGAGCCACATGAGGCTTTGGAGATGTGTTAAAGGGGTCATTGAAACACCATGTATTTGTTTATCCTCTTGCCAAGCGCACCGGCAATAACACTGACCTTGGCCAGAAATAATGACTAGAAACCAACACGTATCAGTCTCCCGTGTGCTTGCGGGTACTGAGCTGGGAAATTGAAACCGATCGTAACAATAAGTGCAACTCACAGCATGAAGATTGTTAGCTTGCCTGCTTCGCTTTCAGCTTACACTCATGCTTGATTCGGGTCTTGCCTAACCTTCTGGAGACCTGATATGTTCCTCGCTTGCTTGTTTTGTGCGAGATTGAATTAATA
Source organism: Carassius carassius (assembly GCF_963082965.1). Lineage (NCBI taxonomy): Eukaryota > Metazoa > Chordata > Actinopteri > Cypriniformes > Cyprinidae > Carassius > Carassius carassius. Next base: position 10,241,390 of record NC_081783.1, on the reverse strand, counting down.
TTTTCTCTGGAGATTTTTGCAGTGACCCGTAACGCTGTAACCGAGCGTCGATTGTCTCCTTGGCTCTCGTTATGGATCCGCCGCACACAATTTAAGCAGATAGCATGCCACCTCGTTCACCCATTACAGAGCCTGCCTGCCCACACACGCATGCAAACATTCACAAACTTGTGAACCTTCGAAAGGCAGGCTGGGAAACGCTCCTGGGTTTGCATTTGAACTCTGCCCACTGTCGAGCATGACCTGACCTCCTAAAGCAGCGGAGGATTAGTATCTTGATATTCCTTCCAATTTTCCTTCCTGGCAGGCATTGGCTATGGGTCAGCCTGGCCCTCACTTCTGTTCTTTCACACTGTCCATCAGAGAAGTACCAAAGCTTCTAAGAGATGTCGTGGAGAGAGAGCGAAGGGAAAGGAGGAAGAAAGGCTGCTAAGCTAATAGTGTGACGGTAAATAAGAGTACAGTTTAAAAGTGCAATTATAAGGAGGAGATCTAGTGAACAGATCTTAAATAGACATTTAGTAATGCCTTTAACATCAATTATGTTTCATTCATTAGATGTTTTCTTCTTGTATTGATTGGTGGCTATTATGCTTGTATGTACAATAACTGTAATAGCTTCTTCCTGCGATTGTGTTACAGAAATCTATTGCAAATTAAAGCTTTGAGGGGAAAATCAATACTCAAGCATATGATCCAAAAGCTGCTTTTCAGTCTGATAAAAGTGCTAGTTAACTTGGCACTGATTAAAGCCAGGGTCACATAATAAGAACTAGTAACAGTACTGACTGAAAATCATTTTTTATTATTATTGAAGCTAATATGGAACAGGAGGTAATCTGATCTCAATTCTGAAAGATGCTTTGAGCACACAGGAGGCAGACCATCTGTAAGGATATATTACCTAAATAAAGGAGGTCCCATGACTAAAAAAAAAAAAAAAAAAAAAAAAAAAATATAAAAAAAGGAATAAATTAAAGTAGCCAATGAACCAAACCTTTTATGAAAATGATACAAAAAAATAGTACATAGATTTTTAAGTAGAACTTGACAATAAATTTCATAAAAATTCAAACATGTATATACAACATGGTGCAAATTCTATTTTTTCTTATATCTAATATAGAAACCAACTGCATTTTTAAGAACCATTAAATCCAATGCCGGTATCTAGAGAACTGCAACTAACCAATATTATTAAGATTTTCATGCTTATATTAAGATGTTTAACAGTGTTAAAATGTATAACTGTAACAAATAACCCATTAAAGGGTTAGTTCATCCAGATAGCAAAATTATGTAATTAATAACTTACCCTCATGTTGTTCCAAACCCGTAAGACCTCCGTTTATCTTTGGAACACAGTTTAAGATATTTTAGATTTAGTCCGAGAGCTCTCAGTCCCTCCATTGAAGCTGTGTGTACGGTATACTGTCCATGTCCAGAAAGGTAAGAAAAACATCATCAAAGTAGTCCATGTGACATCAGAGGGTCAGTTAGAATTTTTTGACGCATCGAAAATACATTTTGGTCCAAAAATAGCAAAAACAACAACTTTATTCAGCATTGTCTTCTCTTCCGTGTCTGTTGTGTGAAAGAGTTCAAAACAAAGCAGTCTGGATATCGGGTTCGCGAACGAATCATTCAGTTCACCAAATCAAACTGAATCATTTTAAACGGTTCACATCTCTAATACGCATTAATCCACAAATGACTTAAGCTGTTAACTTTTTTAATGTGGCTGACACTCCCTCTGAGTTCAAACAAACCAATATCCCGGAGTAATGCATGCACTCAAACAGTACACTGACTGAACTGCTGTGAAGAGAGAACTGAAGATGAACATCTCAGCCATTGGTAAGGGATGTTTTCGCGCTTTTTTGAAGCTTTGATTGTCTTTACAGTGTGTAATATAACATGTGTTCATGTTTAGCCTGTAAAAAAACACAGTATTTTTCACACAATTCACCTATCTGTATACCGCTGTTTTCACTGTCATAAAAACGGGCTGATGACTTCCTTGTTCTATAAAGTCCCTCCTTCAGAAATACGTAACGAGTTGTGATTGTGCCAGCGGTTCCTGTGTTGTGATTCGACAACAGCTTAGCGCACGCGGCCCTCCTTGAAATGCGATTGGTTTTGGACTAGTTTTGAGAAGCAAGTGTGCAAGAGCATGTGCTGGAGAAGTACTTATAATCACAGGAGCGTTTTTACTGACGAGATGCGCATGAAAATCGCATTCGTTTTTTGCACTGCCCTAATATCTAGTTAACAAAGCTAAACAGCGTTGCCCTTTGTGTAATAGTTACAGAAACTGTTAAACGCACCAACTTAAATAATAAAATACACTTTACCGGTTGTGGTCCATAAACAATGCCTTCTCCAGACAAAGAGGGAACTGCTCCATCTTTCAAGAATAATCTTTGTGCAAATCCGGCATTAAACTGATTGAGATTGAGGAAGTTGTCCTCAGCGAACTGTCCTCAGCAAAATGTGCTGCACATAGTTTTACATGTGGATTAAAATTTTCGGGAACAGAGTTAAACATAAATTGTAACCATTAATCTCCAAGTACAGCGTCCCTGGGAAGGCCAAACAAAGATGATTGGATTCCGAGATGAAAATAACAGCGTTTCAACGACATGGTGACAAACACAAATGCAGCTCTTCCTCCTTCTCCGTCAGAGCGCAACAAGACCACGCCCCCTTTTTTGTGAATTCATGTGGGCGGAGGTTAGTCAAAAAACTGTTTTAGTGACGTCATTACTGCAGGAACTAGAGGGATGTAGTCCAAACGGGTCGTTTTTTGTAGGCGAATTCTGTTAAATAAAATATCTCGCTTGGCATTGAACTTTGAGCTTTAGAATTTTACAGATATTATTTATACTCTAACAACAACATTACACACTAACTAAAGTTTAAAACATGGGATCACGAAGAAGGGGACCTTTAAGTGAAAATTCAAATCCGTCTACCTATCTATCTGTCTGCCAATCATCCATCCATCTTCAAAAGGGGTGTACTATAATGTATCCGGTGAAGGAGGGTGAAAACAGAGTGGTGTATCTAGGAAAAACGGAGCAAAAAAATATAACATACAGAGAAGACATGAGCTCAAGAGGACAAAAGAGACACCAAGAGAGATGAAATGTAGCAATTGAGAGTAAGACTATGTTTGAAGGACACGAGATAGCGACTAACAGACAGAGAAAAAGAAAGGGAGAAAGAGAAAGTGATGGGGAGAGAGGTGGCTTTCATCCAGGCAAACCTGGCCAGACAGAAACTGGAGTGGTGAGCACTAGGAGCTCCAGCAACCTGGCCCTTTTCATCTCTTCATCAGGAGGGTTCAAAGCCACAGGCGAGCCTTTGATTCCATCACTGCCACAGCTCCCTTGATGTGGAAATCTAAATTTCAGTGAATTGAAAAAGGAGGGGGAAAAGGGGGTGACACATTACACCCATATGAAGAAATAAATGTGCTCTTCGCCGCCCCAGAACTGGTCCTAATGACACGGCACAGAAAGGAGGAAGGTGGAAGGTGGGGGACAAAAAAAGAGCCAGAGGAACAATCTATAAATAATATGTCTTCAAATGTTGAATATGAATCACTACTGTGGCAAAGCCGGTACTGTGCATGTTCACACAGCATTACAATATGGTTACTTTGTCCTGTTTGTGTGCTAAATACATCTCATACACAGTTTAAAAGTTTTAAAAGAGAATGACAACTGAATCTATAACCAAACTGACTCCCTTAAATTAACAGTAGTCCAGGCTGAAATTTGAAAGTAATGATGTATAAACACAATGAATTAGATGCAAAATTCTGAGGTATATAGACTGAAATAATATTATTATTTTTTTTTGCAAAACATACTCCAATAATCTTTGTTTCATTTACAACTTAAAATAATAATAATAATAATAATAATAATAATAATAATAATAATAATAATAATAATAATAAATGATCAGAATATCAGAGAATGACTTTAGTAATATCTAAATTATATGATTCCCAAAGTTATATGAATGTATGAATTAATAAAATGAATATATTGAAAACAGAGGTTTTATATAAAAGTGTCTGCCCAATTCATAAATGTAAATCAGCATTAGTCACTAATATTAGGACTTTTAACTTTCAGGTTATGAAAAATAGTATTGCATGGTTGGAGCGCAAGATAAAGTGTTTGAACAGAGAAGGAAAAAAGATTACTGCACCAAGCTAAAGATTTTAGCCAAATATCTGAAAGAATGCAAACAGCAGGAGCGACCCTCGTTAGTTCAGATTAAAAAATAAATCCTTAAAAAATGTCTTAATATTTACTATCATTATCACTATGGTTACAGGCATTTCTCAAGGCTTATATGTTTTGATCTGCTTCTGTTTCATGAACCACAATTTCACATTTGAATGTAGCTTAAACTGTTTTGACTATCACCATACTTTAATTAACATTATCAATCAGCATTGTTTCTGCTTTGTGTTTAGTTTCAGCCTGCTTTTCGCTCTCTTATTCTCACACGATGATCTGTCACTATAAAAATAGATTGATTTTAGAAGCTCTTTATAACATGCGACTCTCCCATCTGATAAGAGATGAAGGTTTTATTGGCAAAAGATAGATCCCATCTGTCTTCAACTGCTTAATCATACCCCCTCTACCCTCTGAAATGTCTATAAATGAAAGCATCATTTTACAGTGACCTTAGACTCCGTTCTGGCTTTTCTGAAGGTCAGCAATACTTTTCCTACTCTTAAAGTCAAATATTTTCAGTTAAACACTTATCCTTTAGAAAGGTTACATAAATGTATGCTGCTTTTAAAGTCTGGACATTTTAAATAGAGCAGGAAGCTGGTGTATAGTCAACATTCATTCTCTTACCTACATTTTGATCTTAAACCAAAGTCGAAGAACAATAATGACCACTATTGGTCAAAGAAGAGAGTTTGAAATGGTTAGAACAAACCGGAGAAACTCAAAAAATGCTCAATAAAGTGCAGTTACTTTTGAAGGATCAATGAAACAGAATCACTTGAAAACCACAGCAAAGTGCTCACAAACTATTGAAAAATCGCTTTTCAACAAGAGGATGAGTCTTGTAGTTAGGTTATGGGACTGTAACTGTGAATTCCAAACAATGTAATAATGAAGAAATCTATGAAACACAATAACAAAGTTTTGAAACTTCATCCTGCGTCAGAGCATTGCAATAATCAGGAAGGCAATTATTGAAACTGGCTTGGAAAAACAAAACAAATTGAAACAGGTGTGCGTGTGCTTTTTCTCAAGGCCAAGACAGTGACTGAAGAGAAGATTTGTGTAGTAAACTAATTAACGATGAATATTCCACCCACCTTCAAGCGACGCTTACTTTTTAATGCAATGAATGTGATTTCTTTTTTCACCCTGATGCATTTACAAGGGAAAAAAAGAGCTTTTGTTCTATATGTGGAAAAAATAAATGAAAGAAGCATGGATAGTTTCTGCTAATCACTGAGGGACAGTGACAAATTTCATGATGCCGATGATGTCTGCCTACTGAAATCCATAAGCAAATAGCTGAAAATAAATAGCCAAAGAGTTTAGTATGGTTAGATATATTTCATATATCTACACAGTTTAGGTTTTAGACTTTAGGTTTTAGTGCTTCATTGTCAATATACTTATTTGGTGCCAATAAGATTATCAAAATTGTTATGGTCTTGTTATTAGTAGGAATCCGTGCATCTCTAAAAGAGCCGGAGAGTGAAAGACCGAGCAACCCTCAACAGCGGACATAAAGGCACAGACCAACTCAGAAAACTGCCCATTGCAGCAAAGTACCAGAACAAAAGAAATACAATCCCCAAGATCACTGTAACTGTAGAACGCTTCAGGCTTCGGTTTACTGCAACCTAACCAAATTTCAGAGCCAGCTGTGATACTTGATCTCATCACTGACACTTCTTAATGTGACTTGTCCTCTGCTGCACTAGAGGTAATACATCATCAGGATTGTCTGTGTCTAGATAGCAGAAGAGATTTTTTTTTCTGCTTTAAACTACAACACCCAATTTCCTCTTTAAATGGCTGTGCTGTAAGGTGAACCCTCATGTGCTCCTCACGGGGAATAAAATGCTCAAAGAGAAAGTTTCATGTCACAACAAAGAATTGAACCTCACATATGGGGGAATCAATAACTCTTCATTTAGCTCAACTTACAGAATTCATTTTGTTGTACTACGAGAGGATATTTAGCGTAATGTTCAATGAAAGGCTGACATTTTTCAAATGACCGTTTAGGAGTGGTCAGACATGTCTGTAACAGCATGAGGCAGCATGAAATATAGACCGACCAAGTTTTACTGTGAATGAGCTCATGCTTCACTAACTTTATGTGGACCTACATGAAATCACAAGTGCTGCCTATTTCAAGTCACTCTTATCATCACTCTCAAGGGAGCTTCCCATCTCATTGAAATCTTCTTTGTGAAATGAGTGCATGGCACCTGACTGAAAAAGCTCATTAACTGACCTTTAAAACTGACTTCTCACTGCTGCCTTTTAGAAAAACCACAAGTAATGAATCATGTCAATATTTTGATATTGAGTGTAAAAGTCAGCTTTCTCATTGTCAAAGCAGACCATTTAGTCCTAATACAGATAATGAGCTTTCTCTCACTATTAAGTGGAAGAGCAAACCTGGGGTGCATTTCCCAAAATCATGGTTAGCCAACTATGGTTGCAAGTCCTGTCGTTACTAACATGGTTCAATAATAGTTCAAACGGACATTCACAAACAGCGTCGCAAACCCACGTGTTTTGAAACTAAGTCGACCTGTGGTAAGAAGCATAGTTTCTTGTTAGTAAGACATATCGGCTTAAATAAATATGTTCTTTGGCATTACTAAAGATGTGCAAAAACATAGACTAAAATGCATTTATATTTAGATATAATGGAATAGATTGTACTGCATGTTAGCTTACCTATTTTTTTTTGTTTAATTAGTCATCATGTGCCATGTTCAATACAGCAGCATCTGAGAGATCTGTTAAATAGCAGTTATTTATAAGAAGTTATTACTCCATCATATGCATCTTAAATTGTGAGTATAGTTGTATCTGATCAAATGTGCATTCTTATTCTTTAGCTTGGGTTAAACTAATTAATTTGACTTTGTTGGAACAGCAGCTATGCTAATGATGTCTCTATTTGTTTCTATGTTTTGCCATGGGATTTACATCCCGTGGTAACTAGGATTTACACAAGCTCCAGTCTGGATCCAGAACACCTGAGAAGAGATGATGCTGACCCTCAGAGGCCCTCAGATGATGCTAACCCTGAATCAACAACAGAAATAACAAATATTGCTACAAGTGTGACTGCATCATAATTATTAATTATTAATAATATAAATAATCTTCATCATCTGGCTGACTACGTCTTGTAATAATTTTTCTACAAATCCTGTCATACGTGCACAAACTGACAGTTACCACTTATAAGCTATTACTAAATATTGTAGAAACATAATTTTCTGTAAAGTTGCTTTGTAACGATTTGTATTGTAAAAAGCGCTATACAAACAAACAAACTTGAATGTGACGTCATTAACAATGGCCCTATGCTGTTGAACTAAAGGCGATGGAGATGCGACCCCATTCGGGAAACAGTCGTAACTAGCTAGTTTGTTTCCAGAGCAATGCATCATAATATGATGGTTAATGAGTGAGTTATACAGTTGTACGGGAAACGCACCCCTGCCCTGTCAAGTTGTCAACATCTCAGTAACCATAAGGTTTTGAATCAAAAGTCCAATTACACAAATTTGTATTTTCTATATAGCAGTGGTTTTCTATGTTGGTTTCAAAGACCTAGTTCAGTCTTCATTGTTTTTTGCTAAATATGTTGATTTAGTATAATTTAATTTACATTTTTCAAATTTTTGTATGAGTGAATACATCCTAACACTTTTTTTTTACTTTCTCAGTATGAGTAAATCCACATGGGTTTCAGAGTATATTAACACTCACCTAAAGGATAATTAGGAACACCTGTTCAATTTCTCATTAATGCAATTATCTAATCATCCAATCACATGGCAGTTGATTCAATGTATTTAGGGGTGTGGTCCTGGTCAAGACAATCTCCTGAAGTCCAAACTGAATGTCAGAATGGGAAAGATAGGTGATTTAAGCAATTTTGACCGTGGCATGGTTGTTGGTGCCAGACGGGCCGGTCTGAGTATTTCACAATCTGCTCAGTTACTGGGATTTTCACGCACAACCATTTCTAGGGTTTACAAAGAATGTTGTGAAAAGGGAAAAAAATCCAGTATGCGGCAGTCCTGTGGGCGAAAATGCCTTGTTGATGCTAGAGGTCAGAGAAGAATGGGCCAACTGATTCAAGCTGATAGAAGAGCAACTTTGACTGAAATAACCACTCATTACAACCGAGGAATGCAGCAAAGCATTTGTGAAGCCACAACACGCACAACCTTGAGGCGGATGGGCTACAATAGCAGAACACCCCACCGGGTATCACTCATCTCCACTACAAATAGGAAAAAGAGGCTACAATTTGCACGAGCTCACCAAAATTGGACAGTTGAAGACTGGAAAAATGTTGCCTGGTCGGATGAGTCTCGATTTCTGTTGAGACATTCAGATGGTAGAGTCAGAATTTGGGGTAAACAGAATGAGAACATGGACCCATCATGCCTTGTTACCACTGTGCAGGCTGCTGGTGGTGGTGTAATGGTGTGGGGGGTGTTTTATTGGCACACTTTAGGGTCCTTAGTGCCAATTGGGCATCGTTTAAATGCCACGGCCTACCTGAGCATTGTTTCTGACCATGTCCATACCTTTATGATAACCATGTACTCATCCTCTTATGGCTACTTCCAGCAAGATAATGCACCATGTCGAATCATTTCAAACTGGTTTCTTGAACATGACAATGAGTTCACTGTACTAAAATGGCCCCCGCAGTCACCAGATCTCAACCCAATAGAGCATATTTGGGTTGTGGTAGAACGGGAGCTTTGTGCCCTGGATGTGCATCCCACAAATCTCCATCAACTGCAAGATGCTATCCTATCAATAGGGGCCAATATTTCTAAAGAATGCTTTCAGCACCTTGTTGAATCAATGCCACGTAGAATTAAGGCAGTTCTGAAGGAGAAAGGGGGTCAAACACAGTATTAGTATGGTGTTCCTAATAATCCTTTAGGTGAGTGTATATTTCACATTAATTTCACATTTGTCTTGTCCAAATATGTGGTTTTGTTTCATAATTACTGTATATATGTTTATCATTTTCCCCAAAACAATTGAAGTTAAATGTGACAACATGGCAACACTGTAACATCTGAGGGGCATGTTGCAACATAAAGACGCATAATAAACACACACACACACACACACACACTAACACACACACACACATATATATATATATATATATATATATATATATATATATACATACATACATTTTCTCTATATAGTGTTGACATGGCAACTAGTAAACAGCCTACAGTAAACGTTGTTATGTTAGCACGTGTTGAAATATTTAAACCAAGTGCATGCATTAGTTTGTGCCCTGTTCACCCTTTACAACCACACTTGTATACATTCAGACATGGGTCAACTCTATAATGAATTTTTTCTGTATAAACGTTTAAACAGTTTAATGTGGCAACCTATCCCACAAACTCTATCTTTTCCCTGAGGAAAAAACAGTGGAAATGTGGAATATATTTTTTGAGGCCAAGACTTAAAGGTACAATAATAAAATAAAATTTAAGACAAATTCACTTTGACCAATAATCACTGGAGGAAAGAGAGTGTGAAAACTAGCCTGGCTATTTATTTTCACTGTCCGTATGTTCTTACTCTTTTTCATAAATGCTCTATATACTATAGAAAACTTTTCAAATCTTCAGTGAGCGCATTTTAGTCATTTATTTTAATTGTTCTTAATTCATAACACATCCTCTCACAGCAAGAACCTTTTATTTTTTTCCAAAAAGCGTGATACCAAGAGAGAGAACAAAAAAAAAAAAAAAAGAAAAGAAAAAGAAAAACCGTCCAGATTGCTTGTTAACTCCTCTCTTGGCTTCAGTTGTGAACTCTGCTGGTGGCAAAGCTATGTTCCAACAAGCAATCCCAAAAGTGTTTCAATTACAGCTCAGGAAAGTGGGGATCTCTTTAGCATAATTGAAAACTATAGGTGTTGATAAACAGTTTCAGAGGAACCACAAGGCTCTCCTTACTGCTCTGAACTGCCAATCATAACAGTGTGACTAATGATGCTGTGAATTCAAACAATGGGAGGAGAAAACTCATGCTGACCTCCTACCAGAAATGAATAAATTACCTGCCTAAGTCATTTTCTTATCTGAAAGCAAAAAATAAATAAGTAAGTAAATAAATGTTGCTGCGAGTGAATACAGCAGATTTTAAACGACAATCATAGCTTAACAGTATAAAGCACCCACTGGAAATGCAAGGCCTTGTCAAAATCAATCATATAGATGCTTGTCTAGTAAATCTTGAACAGTAGTAGGCCATTCCACTGACTGCAAGACTTCCTGTTTCTGCACGGTTTTGTTTAGTTTTTTATCTCTGATCTCGATCATCATGGACGCATTACAATAAAAAGCAAATTTGCTCTGTGTAGATTTTATAAATTTCCTCAAGTTAACATGCTTTGGAATGGTTATGCTAGAAAATGTAGAACACCCTATTGTCTTGTGCGTACAAAATACAGTAATTTAGTGTAGTCAAGCAAACAAACAACAACAAACATGGATAATACTGTATCTTATAAGGGTCAATATATCTGCTAAAGTGGCATGTTGAGAGCCAAAAACCTTCCATTCATCACGACAAAACAAACTCGCTGAGGTCAGAGACAACATACAATCAACCCATTTTATTTCCATAATAATTTGTATGTCTCAAAGGCATAAGAAACATAAAATTACAATGCAAGTCAAAATTATATATGATCTTTGTAATCTCATGCATAATAAAACTGACAATAATAAGGCTGAGATCTTTACTCAAAGTAAAAAGGGTGCATTTTGATTGCAGAATGGGAATTTGATTTGGACAAGCACACTGCTGGCTTCAATAGTGAATGAGTGAAGCAACACTTTGCTGTAGCAAATGATGTGAAATTGTTCTTTATATGCAGCATATGGTCTCTAGCCTTTACAGTGGTGAACACATGCCACGGTGGAGTAATCTGACATACAACACTCAAAATCCATAATGCATGTACTGTCTGTATTGAAGCTGTTGAGAAATATGGAACATAACTGCTGTTATGTATTTTTAGATGGGCACTTTTGTTGACGGCTGTAGCTGTCTCTAATGAGATTGTAGGGTCCTGTGGACTGAGGTTGATGGGAAGGGAGCACAGCCCAAGCTGCACAGGGTGTGGGCGAATAATGCAGCCACACATTAGTCCTGATAATGGAAGCTTGTGGGCTGCTGCTAGCACATTACTGCAATTGACTTCTGACCTTCAGTCAGGAGCAACAAACCCAGCATGCTCATCTGAGAGAGGGCAGGTCAATGTACTCTCATCATTTTATCCAAACGGCAGTTTTCTCACATAATTTCCTTCTGTTTTACTAAATGTTCTGAATACATAGTAACAACATACTGACATTTATAGAAGAACTCATAAATACATTGGATCTGTGATTTCTAAAGTGGTATGTTGTCATTTATACTTAAAGGTGCCATGTGCAAAAATTGAGGTAAAAATATCCAAAAAATTGCCTACACGCATCAAAAGAATGAGAAGAAATAAGGGCGATGATGTCATTAAACAAATGTCAAGTTATAGTGCTGCAGAGATATCCACCTTAATTGGCATTAGCATTACTAGCCCCTGGGAGGCGGTATGCGGGCAACATAACCACCAGCCAACCTGCAATACATGAATATCTCGCACGGCTTGTGGGCGTACTTATACCTGATGTCAATCGTGTGGAAAGTACAGCCCACTACTTCATTTCAGTTCAGGGAAGAGAGCGGAAGGATGACTGAAGCCCTTGGCAAGAGACCACCACCCGCTACAGGGAAACAACCGCGCACGGAATCACAAATCAAATCCGATAAGAAAAGGAGCCGAAACAGAGTAAACATCGGCACTGCTTTCAATCGCTGGAGACAATTGATGGACCTGAAAGAAATGAGGTTCGACACCGAACTTGCAACATTTATTTTGGATTGGTAAGTTAGATGCTGTTAGTATTTCGCTAGAAGTTTGTTTTATATGTTTGTGTATTTTTTTTCGGGAAGTTATAACATAGAAATGTATCGAAGGCTGTTCTATAAATGTGCTAATGTTAGCGATGGCTAACCATAGCTGCGTTTGATAATTAGCTAGCTATAACTTACCCATTTTTTTATATCATAAGTAACCAGCTCTGTCTAGTCTGTTGGTCTCCGTGTCCTCTTTGCTTTGTGGTTTTTCTGTACATGAGAAAATTGATGTGTGGCGTGAAAGCGTGTGAAAAAAGTCAATTGCGTGTGTCTCACGGTGAATGCTTGAGAGTTGGCAGCTCTGGTAACGTTGGTTGGCGCTAGCTTGGTCAACATCAGCTGTCTGATGTTGACCAATGATGTTGACAGAATGCTGTCTGTCAAATTAATTTAATTCAAATAATGTGTGTATACAACTCAATGTAATATGAACAAAACGAATATGAACATATTCACTGGTAAAGGTGAAGGGGAGTAGCTTGAAGATGTCATGTTACAAAATCACTTGACATCACCCAACGTTCCTCTGGAGGCAAAACGTCCTCTTATAGCAGCGGTTCTCAATTCCAGTCCTCGCGCCCCACTGCTCTGCATATTTTGCACGTTTCTCTTTGTTAACACACCTGATTCAGATAATCAGCTCGTTAGAAATTAACTCCGTGCATGAACTGTGTTCCAATTGTTCATTGCTCCCTACTCTCTGAGCAGGGGAAATCTGTTGAAGTTTACCAACAGCGTCTTTAAACATGGACAACTGTGACATCATATACCTCTGTAAATTAATACAATTTAAATTCACTTCTTGCACACTTCAATGCACTTTGATTGGAACATATAGCTACGTTCGCTTCGAACTGGAATCATGGCTGAATATCCTGTGATGTCCACTTCGCATGGCACTTATGTTCGAATAGAACAAATGTCTAAAGCGCTAAGAGAAACGTTCAAAATGTGCAGAGCAGTGGGGCGCGAGGACTGCAATTGAGAACCGCTGTCTTATAGGCTTCAGCTATGGCTGTAGGGTTGTTGTGAAGGTAGGGGCGGAGCATAGAGACTATGCCGTTTCTCGTTTGTTACTCTAGAGTAGACCAATTCACTTTATTGAGGCATACTGCCCCCATCTGGTATGGAATGTGGAGTATGACTTGATTTTTTTGCCAGACATGACAGATGGCACCTTTAAGAATACTTAAACTTGTATACATAAGAACTAAGTGTTCTTCCGATCTCACAATGAAGATTAATTTAGACATAGTGTTTACAAATACATTAAATAAATTCACGTAATTGAATCTATTTATTCGTGGCAGGGACACGTTTATTTCGTTATTTTCATGATTGCAGCACGTTTTTTAAACTAATGCATTTCAATTGGATGCATCTTTCGTGCATGAGCACGATACTTTCTGATTATTTATTTATTTCCTTCACAGGACAACAGAAGAAACTCACTGAAACTAAAAAGGAAATTGGAGCTTAACTTACTGTAACAAAACTGAGCAACATACTGTATTGCTGGTGACAAAAACACATATTAAAACTTTTTTTTTTCTGTAAAATGCGCAATGTTTCTTTTTTTTTTACTTTTTTTATTGATTTTTCTTTTTTTTTATAGGCCTAGATTTTTTTTAAATTACAGAATTCAATCTAAATAAATAAAGAAATAAATAAATAAACTAGCAGAGATAGGCCTACAGATCTTTTTTTTTTACTTTAGACTCTAAAGTTAAAAGTTTTTATTAAGGTTATTGTAAAGGCTGCTTAAAAATGCGATAGCCATACTGTCGTTGATGAGCCGCTGATCGCTGTCAGATTCTGTGATATGAATGTCCGCGTTGGATTGTGGCTAATGGGCTTAGAATAAGCCCTGCTCAGCCCGTGTTCTGGCTTACTGTAATATTTCACCGGTAATAAGACCGAAATAATATAATTAAAATAAAGAAATGAATGAATACAATTATAACATCTAAATAAATGTTGATAAATGTAACATGATAGTTTTAAAAATATCAATAAACAGTAAATCAACACAGCTTTGAAATAATAACCGAAAAATACCTAAATAATAATAATACATAATTAATATACAGCGCTGCCACTCCCACCACGCGCATCACGCGCTGTGCATCAACCCATTCTCGCTCCCAAAGCGTCAAAAACTGAAGCGTGGTCAATCGCCTCTAGCGTCATTGACATGAGATGTTTATCGCTATGAAATCACGTTCAAGAAGTCTCATTCAGCACACATCGCGATACTTGCCATCAGTTTACAAGAGCCGCAGGTTGGGTGAGTAGTAGTAAATATGCTCTTTTAATGCCTGTTATAAAATGTATTCTGTCTTCTTTATTAATCAGATGAGCGCCTTATGTTTACTCTCTGTATAATATCGGTCATCCGAGGCTGTCTTTGAGTTTCATTGTGTTTAACTAAATGAACACAGCTGCTAACTGGGGTGATTAAACTCTATCTGTCATGTGACGTGCCATAGACCTGGGATCCGTTTTATATTCATTTCAGGTTCAAAGATGTAAGTTGTATTTGTAGTAAAATCATGGTAACCATGACACCTACAATAGTAGGTAAAACCCAGTAAACAAGACATTTACCATGTTTTTTTACCACAGTAACTGTAGTTTTACTATGGTATAGTAATAGCACAATAATCACCAAAATAACTATAGTTGTACCACTGTAATGGTAGTGTTTTAATGTGCTTTTATATGACATATTTCACAGTAATCACATTTACTGTACCATGCTTGTAATACCTTTTTAATGTAAATCAAATAAAAAATCAAATAAAAAATCCCATCTTGCAGTTCATTCATATTAGTTTATATCTTAAATATTTTGCTCACAGATCACGATTAACATTCTGTATATAATTCAGTTTTTTTTTTCTTTCCCCTATTCCCCTATTGTCCCGTATTTATTTTTTAGCTGAAAAGACGTAAAGGAAAGCAGTCACCCCAGCAGTCACCGAAAACCTTTCCAATGTATGTGAAATATTAATAATAATACTTAGATATTGAGATTAATTTAGTAGTAAAACAAAGTGTTTTCTTGGTGCACAGAAAAGTATATTTATTTTGTACATCATTTGCAACTGCTTTTTATCACTTAATTAGAAGCACCACAAATTAAATTGTCATCTTTAATAGGGACTATTGAAAAGACATTTAGAAGTTTATTTTAAAATGCAAAGTTGAAACGAACTTTGTCACGTTAAGATCGACACACAATTGTGATCTTCATGCTCACTTGGGCCAAATAAAGGAAATGTGCAAAGATGGCAAGTGTGGGTATTTGGACCGTACAACAGTTTAAGAAACAACAAATGCTGTGCAAATGATAACAGCAGGAATGTTTGATAAAAGGGACAAACTATCACAGACCAACCTGCCTCTGCAGCTTTCTGTCTTCTCCACTTCTGGAGGAATACCTCTCCACAAACACGGTGACTGCTTCCTTTACGTCTTTTCAGCTAAAAAATAAATACAAGGGGAAAGAAAATAAAACAGAATTATATACAGAATGTTAATAGTGATCTGTGAGCAAAATATTTAAGATATAAACTAATATGAATGAACTGCAAGATGGTATTTTTATTTTTTTGATTTACATTAAAAAGGTATTACAAGCATGGTACAGTAAATGTGATTACTGTGAAATATGTCATATGAAAGCACATTAAAACACTACCATTACAGTGGTACAACTATAGTTATTTTGGTGATTATTGTGCTATTACTATACCATAGTAAAACTACAGTTACTATGGTAAAAAAAACATGGTAAATGTCTTGTTTACTGGGTTTTACCTACTATTGTAGGTGTCATGGTTACCATGCTTTTACTACAAATACATCTTACATCTTTGAACCTGAAATGAATATAAAACGGAACCCAGGTCTATGGCACATCACATGACAGATAGATTTAATCACCCCAGTTAGCAGCTGTGTTCATTTAGTTTAACACAATGAAACTCAAAGACAGCCTCGGATGACCGATGTAATACAGAGAGTAAACATAAGGCGCTCATCTGATTAATAAAGCAGACAGAATACATTTTATAACAGGCATTAAAATAGCATATTTACTACTAATCACCCAACCTGCGGCTCTTGTAAACTGATGGCAAGTATCGCGATGTGTGCTGAATGAGACTTCTTGAACGTGATTTCATAGCGATAAACATCTCATGTCAGTGACGCTAGAGGCGATTGACCACGCTTCAGTTTTTGACGCTTTGGGAGTGAGAATGGGTTGATGCACAGCGCGTGATGCGCGTGGTGGGAGTGGCAGCGCTGTATATTA
Source organism: Carassius carassius (assembly GCF_963082965.1). Classification (NCBI taxonomy): domain Eukaryota; kingdom Metazoa; phylum Chordata; class Actinopteri; order Cypriniformes; family Cyprinidae; genus Carassius; species Carassius carassius. The sequence goes on along the minus strand of NC_081783.1, from coordinate 10,224,797 downwards.
ATTATGTATTATTATTATTTAGGTCTTTTTCGGTTATTATTTCAAAGCTGTGTTGATTTTCTGTTTTTTGATATTTTTAAAACTATTACGTTACATTTATCAACATTTATTTAGATGTTATAATTGAATTCATTAATTTTTCTTTATTTTAATTATATTATTTCGGTCTTATTACCGGTGAAATAGTACAGTAAGCCAGAACACGGGCTGAGCGGGGCTCATTCTAAGCCCATTAGCCACAATCCAACGCGGATATTCATATCACAGAATCTGACATCGATCAGCGGCTCATCAACGACAGTATGGCTATCGCATTTTTAAGCACCTTTTACAATAACCTTAATAAAAACTTTTAACTTTAGAGTCTAAAGTAAAAAAAAAAAAAAAAAAAGATCTGTAGGCCTATCTCTGCTAGTTTATTTATTTATTTTATTTTATTTATTTATTTTTATTTTTTTGGTTCTTTTTATTTAAACTATTTTGTTTCTAAATGTGAAAATGTGTTACAGTTATGTGTTAAGGACTTGATATTGAATTCTGTAATTAAAAAAAAATCTAGGCCTATAAAAAAATTAAAATCAATAAAAAAAAAGTAAAAAAAAGAACCATTGCGCATTTTACAGCAAAAAAAGTTTTAATATGTGTTTTTGTCACCAGCAATACAGTATGTTGCTCAGTTTTGTTACAATAAGTTAAGCTCCATTTTTTTTTCTGTTGTCCTGTGAAATTTTTTTTTTATTAATCAGAAAGTATCGTGCTGATGCACGAAAGATGCATCCAATTGAAATGCATTAGTTTAAAAAACGTGCTGCAATCACGAAAATAACGAAATAAACGTGTCCCTGCCACGAATAAATAGATTAAATTACGTGATCAAATCACGAACTGCCGTGAGACTGGGTTGATATACACTAACAATCAACAGTATTAATAGTTTTTACATGTTTTTGAATAAAGATCATGTGACACTGAAGACTTGTCAAGGTTCATGCAATGCTATCTCACGACCAATTCATACATATGTTACGAGGTGCAAAAGGTTTTAATTAAGAGCAGTGAGTGATTTCTTTGTTGTTGCTGTTCGATTAATATAAAGACTGTCACTTTAAGAGAGTGCACTGATCCAGTAGGTCTACGTTCAGCCGGCTATGTCTGCTGAAGGGTACTTACCAAGACGGACATTTTAACATATTTTTGTGTGAATTTGTCCATTTAAACACAATACTCCAGAGAGAGCTTATATTTGCTTGCGGATGAGCGCGCGCACAAATCTTCACACTTGCGCGCGCGAGCTCGCGTCCTCTGGCTCTTAAATGTTTAAACTGACAAAGCTTTAATGAGTTCAGGTCTCATCAGCACCAGGGTGATGACGGAATAAATGACTGCTCATATTTATTTATGCTCATACCAGCATAAAACAAGAGCATGGTTTGTCCACTGTTTTTATGTCTTGGAATCCATAATGCAAATGCATTCAACAGAAACATATATTAGCTGAACAAAGTTTGTTTTACGTGTTATTTACAGCAAACCATATTACAGATGCTTTGTCAGATTTAAGTTGAACCGCAGTCCCAGCTATATATATATATAATATATATATATTGCTATCCCTGCTTTTTCACCTTCTCTGTGCAGTATGCCCATCTGAATGCCACATTATGATGGAGAATGTAAGGCAACCCACTCACACTATCACACATACACTGACTACAGATATGACCCATTCTGAAGCCCTCTGCTACATTTAAATGAATCACACTGAGATGGGTTAGTGCCAGACTTACACAGCCAGAGAAACTAAACAGATGTTTTCAGAACCCTGCTTCTGCTGCCAGGCCTACACAATCCCTCTCTCAGCTTGTTTTGAACTGTATGCTTTGTGAACAGATTTTTGACATATTTAGATGTATATTTATGATGGAAATGTTTTCAGAACACACCTTTCAAGCAATATGTGCAAGTTAAATTTCAGTGATTATATTAATTGAGCCCATATTAATGTTTCAAGTATAGCTGTAGTACACTTATAAAAATAAAGATGCTTTATTGAGATCAATGGTTCCATGGAGAACCTTTAAAATCCATTTAAATTTCATAAAAAGTTCTTGATTTTCTTTCTAGGTTCTTCTATGGCATCACTGTGAAAAGAGCCTTTTAATCAAAACAATTATTATTTATTTATTTTTTTGTAAAAAAAAACTGTGAGTTATACTTTAAAGGAGCAATGTGGATGTTTTTACTTAAAAAAAATCTTTAAGATAGAGTTTTCATTTGTACATGTATGAGCCAACCATGATGTAAAAAAAAGAATGACACCTCGACTGTCCACCACGGTAGCCTCTATCAGCCTTGTAGGCTCAATTGTGTGTGGAGAAGTCGGGCCCGAATTGGCGTGAAAATTCACAAAATGTGACGTCATGCGCGTTCTCGTCTACCTGGGCTTACAACCGTACGGCACGGCAGCCATTATAGTAAGCAGCGGCAATAGTGTTTTCAAATGGACTCTGCGGCTGGAAAGAAGCGACCAGCCTCCAGCACAATTCAGACACCCACGGACACTCCTCGTAAGTAAAAAAAAAAAAAAAAAGAGCGTGCGCACTGAGAACGAGCATGAGACTGGCTGCAGTTCCTCTAACGGCCACTGGTGTCAGTAACGGTTAGAAATTTAAGAACCTACGCAATGCTCCTTTAAAAAAAAAAAAAACATAAACCATACCGTTCACTTGGTACATCTTTTGAAAAAATAACTGGGTTGAAGGATACTGGATCCTGGTCAAAGATTTTGTCTCTCGTGTTTTGCTTGTGATACCGAACTAGTTACTTTCTTCATCTTGTCACAGAGGCTATGCAACAGTTTCCACAAAGATATGATAAAGCAACCATCACTGTATCAAGCTCACCATGGACAAATTCATACACACATTTACTTGAATAATTGAAGTTAATGATTTAGCTCTACTGAAATGATGTTCTATCAAGCTCACATGTACATAAAAGTAAGCGCATCAAAAGTCACTGAAAGAAAAGACATCATTAAATTCATGATCTAAATTTACTTAAACAGTAAACTGGTTATTCATGGTGATTGGTGTGCCAAAAGTAATAAACACAAACAGATTTATGTCACAGAAAAAAAAGAACCTATACAAAGAATAGGTGAAATTGAATGCGTAAAAAAAAAGATGTCAAAGAGTACAGCTTTCCACCGTTTTGCTGCCAAACCTAATTGTCAGTTAATGGTAATGAGATTCACTAGATGAGTGCTTCTAATCTAATCTACAATTTGTCAGTTTGTTTTTGAAGAACAGAATGCTAGCAGTTTACATCAGTGTATTTTTATAACATTCTGTCAGAGTTTGCACTATGTTAACTATATTACATTAACTCCCACAGCAGACACTCAACTTAAGATAACAATTTTGTCTCATTTAACATCATGTATAAATTCACATGTAATCCTTGTGGGCTGTTCTGAAGGTAAACAGATTTGTCAGAAAGGAGCCATGATGGCTCAAGTTTCAGGGTGCTTTCCCACAAAACTTTTGGTGCAGACCCAAATCACCAGAGTTTATTATGTTTGACTGATGATTATTTTATTTATTTATTCATTTATTCATTTTAATTTTTTGATGGTAAACCTAACACAACAAAAAACATGACTCAAACTCTCTTCTTGAGCTATTCCTCATTACAGAGGAATACAATTTCATTTTGGACCAACTATAAAAAGCACCTATAGTTTCCTAAACCTAATTAATGAATCAATAATTAATAAATGAATTAATTCATAATTGAAATAAATATTAAACAATTAAACAAACAAACAGTAGGTGGAGTTAAGGATCAAGCAGATCTTAGCTTGTGAGACTGATGCAATTAAATAAACACCCTCCTGTGCTTGCATGCAAAACTCCTTTGGGACATAGTCGTCTAGACAAGTCTATCTAAAGATCTCATTAATATCTGCCAACATTCATGTACACGCACCTGGACTTGGATTTAAATCTGAAGACAATTCTCCACTTATCTCAGATTCATAGTTATCTGACAGTGAGAAGTCCCTGACATTTAAACCTGTTCATACATGGAGTGAGAGCTATGGGAGTCACAAACCTGACAGCATTCAGATGTCATGATGACAGCACTGGAGGTAGCAGGAGATTTTTCCAGATGTCTCCATCGGTTTAGCAACCAATAATTTACTAAAGGAATTATGCAAATGTGGAAATGGCGCAGCACACTGGCAAAATTGGGGCTGTTGCTATCTCAATCTGAGTGCATTTTGCATGTGCAAGGCTATAACATAAATGGATGCAAGGCTACATTAGCATGCAAACCTGGCAAAGAAAAAAAAGAAAAGATTAAATGAAAAAAATAATAATAATAAAAATCAAGATTTTTTTTCGTACAATCCCAAAGAGTAAAATGTTGTTTTACACAAAAAGCATATTTATTCTTTCATTCTCTCTCTCTCTCGCTAAAAAGACAAAACAATAGATTTTTTTTAATCACCAATAAATGTTTCGGTTTCAAGATTTTTTGAAACCCCATAATATTTTCCTGAGATGTTGATTTATGACAGACAATTAAAAAATTGGACAGATTACAAAATATTACCATATTTCCATAATATGTGTCACTAAATTAATTTCAGACATTTTTGATGACCAAGGAGAGGGAGTGGTCATGGTGAAACATCCTAACATTTAGTATCTCTGAAAAGCCCTGAATGCGATCTGTACAGGACATCCAGACTATGGCATAGGATAAATTCTAGTCTAGAAGAAATTCACAAAAATATAATGTCCTAATATGAGGCCACAGGGTCTTAAGAGGTTAAGGTTACTTATAGGGCATCTGAATATATGTCAAGCGTCTAAAACGTTTGCATAAACCACACTACACACACACTTAATCGGGCTATTCTGCTTCAATGATCGAAAATGTCTCCTTTAAGTAAACTTTTATTTACCTCCTGCCTTCTGAGCTCAGTAATACCACCACATTTATTGTAAATCTGGTTCATTCCATAATGAGCCTCATTTAAATGTAAAAGAGACTGAATGTTTACACAGAAGACTTTTAGTGACTCTATGTTTACATGTACACCAATAATACAATTTATGAATTTTTTTAAATTCTATTTAAAAAATGACTGTATGTCAGCAATGACTTGCTGTTTTTAGCACATTATTTTCCCACACTTCAGGCTATATTATTTCTGAATCTTTTTTTTTTCTTATAGCACACAAGCAAAAACATTAGCAAGCACCTGTAAGACATATGGCGGCTAACATGAGGTATTAAACACTACTACGCCAATCATTAAGTATTCATGTCTCTATTTCAGAGAAATAACGCAGAATTACTCTCACTTAATTAGAACAGTTTCCTCGTTAAGAGGACATGCATTTTTAATTCCTGACATCTCGAGTGTTGTAAGTGAAATCGACGCCCTGCAGTACCTCATTATGCTGCAGTCAGAGAACGTGCATCTGCGCTTCTCACCGTACTTCCGCTCAAGATGCTTTCTTCTGCTGCTTTTTCTGGAATAGGCTTTAAATCACACGGCTTCTCACCGGCACTTGCTTCATCCGCTGTCTACAAGTTCTCTGCCTCATTCAACTAAAATTATGGCCTAATGGTTAGAGAGTTTGACTCCTAACCCTAATGTTGTGTGTTTGAGTCTTGGGCCAGAAATACCACGACTGAGGTGCCCTTGAGCAAGGCACTGAACCCCCAACTGCTCCCTGTGTGCCATAGCATAAATGGCTGCCCGCTACTCCGGGTGTGTTTATGGTGTGTGTGTTCACTGCTGTTCGTGTGCACTTTGAATGGGTTAAATGCAGAGCACAAATTCTGAGTATGGGTCACCGTACTTGGCTGTATGTCAAGGCACTCACTATGTATGTGTTTGATTCTTTACTTGACTAAAGCAGTTGTCCTTAATTCCTTCCAACTTTGATCACACAATGACACTATTTTAACAAACAGAATGCTGAAACCTGTGTTAATGGCTGTCTTCACAGATCTAAAAAACTTCATATAAATCTACTTATATTATGTTGCAACTTTAATAATAAGTAAGGCTGTGCTGTATGATGCTGGTATGTACAGCAGAAGTAGAAGTCAAAATGTTCTTGTATAATGCCTACATATGGTATATCTGTTGCACAAGGTTTGATAATTTTTCTTTTAAAATAATGTAGGCCTATTCTGCATATATTCTTTTTGAACTATATTTTAACACATATCATATGTATAACACAATAAGAAAAATAATATATTTTTAACAAAAACAGTAGTAGAAACCCTAAAATTGGATTAGTTTATCAACTGGGATTTTGCACAGAGAGAAAATTACCTGAATGAAACTAAAGATTTGTAGTTACATGTGCTAAAAATCAAATGAGTGGAAATTGTTCTTAGTGACTTGCTTCAGAGAAATAACTGTTAATTGTCCAATAGTATATGCACATTTCATCTCTCTCATATCCTAATAACAGTTGTGTGGTGCACTTTTATAATACTCACATGTGTTCAACAGACAAACTGCCGTCTGCTCATGCCATGGTGACAAATGACGCACATTAATATGATGGAACAGAGGACTCACAGACCAGATTGTGTTATTAAAACCTGGAGAGAGTTTCAGTAGATAGAGATGTCCCTGTTGACAATAAGCCCTTTAATTGGAGGCTGTCAAGCTTTTCAAAAATACACACTAATAGGCCAAAATCTCATTTGGCCTATTAGACTGCTCTATACATAATAATGATAAATTAACAAACAGGCTATCAAACTGGATCTCAGACATTATAGAACTTTATCTTAACATAAATTTGCTTGGAAGGTGCTAATGTATGTCTCCCAATGTTAAAATAAAGATAAGTTAAAATGAAAAAAAAAAGTTGACATTTAATTGAAACATCTAGAGATTTGTGAATAGCAAAAGGAGTACTACCAGAAAAACTTAATATTGAAACTTAACAGGTTTCATTTGTGAAAATTAAACAGCAACTGAGTCGCCCAAATATCTGCAATGATTTACATCATAAATCAACATCAGACTGAACATTATCATACAGATATCGGTGTAATACATCACTCTATAACGTGTTTGAAATATATTACAACATGATCAGTATCAAGCAAATGTCAAAATAAACACTTAATTCAAGTAAACATTCTTTTTTATTATTATTATGCACAGACACAAACATAGGCAACCTTGTTTCTTCCATGCTCATCAGTAGTCTTTCATCACTTTAAAAGAAACCAGAAAATAACAGGTTAAGAGAGCTACATCTGTCAGCCAAATTATCTTTAATCATTGGCAAGTGGTGACTCACTACACATAATCCACACACACAAAGAGAGACACACACAATGGCCATCAAGGATTTTCATTTATCAGGTCATTTGACTAATATGAAAAGACAGGCATGGCTAAAGCAAGGTGTGCATGCTTATTTAAGAAAGACCTTCATGACCAAGGTCAACAAAGGCCCATTTATTTGAATGATGCTGACATAAACGTTAAGGGCCGCCCTCTGTGGGTAGTTGGAGGAGAATGAATGTAAGAAAGAGAGGGCGAGAAAAAAACATATTGCATTTGAATAAGAGCTGAGGTCTTGTATTCAGCCATTGGTTGCAACTCCACTCAAGGTTGGATTCATGTATTTGGTTGCATGGAGGTTTTAACAGCTTCTACTTTGCAAATGAATGAAAGTGAAGCAAGAGCGACTGCAACCTATAGCTGGAACCTAAAGAGCTCTTACAGATGCATCTGATGTAGGCCTCAAACGTTTCACAAGTGCATGTTGGGTTATCGGCTAGTCAGATCAATATTGCAGTCCTGAGCGTTTCATGCCTGAGCAGAATAAGCCATGATGTGTCATATCTTGCTCACCCTCAGCTACACTTAATTATTGATAGCTTCCTCTTCCATCCAAGTCAATCAAAGCACAGTGGACTTGCAGCGACTCAGCACTATGTGGGAAATAGCAGGAGCCACGCCAAAGGAAATCATGTGTCATTGTTCACACATGGCCACCTCAATATCACACCCACCATTTTCTGTTTGATATACTGATCATGTCGCTCATGGTGCCGAGCTCCGTGGTGGCTTCTATTAAGTGTTCTGGATCCAATTTACACTCTCGTCTGAGCCCCTCACATAGTAGTAGCACTGCACCCAGAAGCGTGGCTACGCTAGCACAGATTTTAAGATTATATGAACACACCTGTGAATGCTAAATATGAATTCACACAATAGAAAGCAAAAACATCATTAAGAAAAGCTCCTGTGAAGTACAGCTGTGAAAAACTGCCTTAAATAAAAGCGGAGCATGCCGAATGGCACTTTGATGTGGTGACATGGTTTTGTTGGGAGTATCACTACAGAATGAAATTATAGGATGGTGCTAATTTTGTCATACTGTAGTTGGTTTAGGCCTCACAATGGTCACATGTCATTTTGCTGGTTTTCTTTTCTTATGTATTTTACTTTCTCTTTATTTCCTTTTACTTTATTTGTTTTCCATTCCCCTTTCCTTCATATTTTTAACCTTTTTGCATCTTTTCTTTCCTATTTCCTTACAGACTCCTGTTTTTTTTTTTCATTTTACTATTCCTGATTTTTTTTTGCCCTTTCTTTCATCCACTTACTTATGCCTATTTTGCCTCTTCTTTTTCATCCTTTTTTGTTTTACCTCATTCTGCTTTTCATATTTTTCTTCTTTTTTCACTTTTCTTTATCTTTCCTTTAACCTTTCTTTCTATTTCCTTGCTCGTTTCTTTCATTCACCAAATTACAAGATGAAAACTTGAGGGAGGCCAAACATATATATATCTTAGCATTTAATTGCTAGTAACATGTTGGCTCATGATGGAGCAGATGGACCAGATCATTGCTTCACATTCATGAAGTCATAGTGTCATTTGTACCAGAAAATTCTTAAAGTGTAAGATCAACCAAAATTTTAAATGATGTCATTATTTATGCAGCTTCAATGCAATTTTAAACCTATATGATTTTATTTATTCTGTGCAACACAAAATATGTGTTTAAAAAAGTTTCTCTATTTTATTTTTGTTGTTATTTTTGGGCCATACAAAGTCATTACAGGTTTGGAATGAAATGAGGGTGAGGAAATAATAACAGAATTTTAATTTTTAACTAACCATCATCACTCTAATACTAAAATTGAGTGCCATATCTGGTGTATCAGAGGAAGGCCAAATGAAAATGCCTGGATTGGCCAGATTTGGCCAGTTAGCATAGGGAGCAACCTGGGGCAAAGTACTTTGAATGACAGCACACTGCTAAAAGTGCAGTAGATGCATTTAAGATCACGGGTCAACCCAACCCTTGGATTTGAGTGTTTACATTTCCAGCACAGACTTCCAGAAACCAAATGTGCATAAGTCCAAAAGTACACAGAGAACAGTACAAAGCACACCTTGTTTAGAATAAGGTCCTGGAGGAACATTCATGCACACACAAGCCTACAGCACCTGTCCTGCATTTTCATATATTAGCCTTGAATGTATGAAAAAAGCATCTACTCCCATGCCTCATGAGAGAAGTAAAGCAAGACAGCAGGAAACACAGGGGAGTGCACTGAACAGCAACCAGGCATGAGGAATGAGAACCTCTGACTAAAGTAGGGAGGAGGGGCTCAGAAGGGAGGCTTCAGATGTATGAGAGAGAGATTGATGTGAGTGGGCCCATGTAATATCTTTAAAGTGGCAGGCGGAGGCCATTCTTCATTTGTCTTCCTGAGAAATGCTCTGTCAGGGCAGCCAAAAGGAATTGGAAATGAATGTCAGTTCCCTTCCCTTTCAGACACGCTTGTGTTATGACATCCCGTCACACTCTATTTTATTATTATTATTTAGGATTTAGACTGCTTTGGTTTACCGAGAGTAGCTGGGGCTGCCGAGAAGGGGCATTCCCTTAGTTTGCGACTAAGTGATAGGGAGAACGACAAAAAGGGAGGAGGAAAAACAAATGGGATGAAGTGGGGCCGTTGAGCGATATTGCCGAGCAGCTCCCTAATTGGTACTTGAACGAGGTTGGAGATATTGTAGGCGGTGCTGAGAGAATAAAAGGTAAAGGAGCAGATATTTCACTTCACTTCATTCCCCCAGACTTCATCTTGACACTTCATGAAAGTGTGATGTTTATCTCTTCTGCATAAATTCACATTTCTATACACCTTTGGGTTTATTGTCTGAGCACAGGTGTTTGAAATGTGCGTTTAGGGCTCCCGCTAAGCATGGGATTATGGTTTCTTGAAGAGGCAGGCAGTTTGACACCACTAGAGATTAAAGGCATGTGTCGTATTCCTCCCTCTCCCCGGGGGCCGACTCTGTCATTCAGAGCCGTTTGAGATGTCTGTGTTTACAATACAGGGACAAGAGCATCACTCAGTCACGGCGACGCCGTCACTCACACTTTACAGCCGAATAAATCTCCGCCGTGCGGCCTGGGGTGGCTCCTCCAACCTATTATACAAAGTACCTCCAGAACGCCGTAGTCTGTGCCATTGTGTGATTGATTCTCTAATCAGAAGCTGATTATGATGAAGCCCTCCCACGGAGAGCCATTACTGGAATGAAGAAAAGCACCTATGATGAGAATCAATAAAACCAAGCTTAACATAATGCAGTGTTATGATGTTAGATGACATCTCTCCTTTCCTTCAGCTAAGATCGGATGGTCTCGGGGTTTAAAGGTAATAAGTATGGATTTGCAATTAATAGCCGGCTAATTTCTCATGGACTTGAGAAAGGCCATATTTCGGAGACTCTATAGTGATGGTGTGCATCAGGATGACATACTTTTGTCGAGAAGATATGCTGTGTGCGGCATTACCCAAACTAAACACAGCAGAAGTGGTGGCAATTGCTGATACACCCAAAACCCATTACCGGCATACCATTACCATGTCTGAAGGTTATGATATCTGGTGGCTGCATCTAACAAGTGTCTGCAGATGCCTTTCTGGTTGTTGATTCATTAGCAGCGGTCGTGGTGGTCAGAAGGATGCTGATGGCTGCAATTCTGTCACCGGCTGTCATCCCAGGGTCGTCTCCGTCTGCTTAGAGTGGGGAATTGCGAGGAATGAGCTGGGTATAGTAGGTGAGATGTGGCCCTGCGGTTTTGGCATTTTGTCTATGTTTATCGTGTTCCCACGCTGTTCCTCCTCATTGCCTCTCTGTAAGGCTCTCCCTGGTGGCCTTGTCACTCTAATTAGGTGACAGACGGCAGCAAACAATATCCCTCATTACTGCTGACATGGGCAACGCACAGTCACACACAATTGTTTTCCCTTCTTATATACACAAACACAGAAACACATACACATACACAGAAGAGGCTAAAACAAAGATATGCACAGTGACAAGCATCAATCTTGCGTAATGTCTCTCTCGTTCTCATCCTCAAACAATTGCCCAAGAAGCTGAGACCTGTCCTTAGCCAGGGTTAAGTAGATGTTGCAAAAGCTGCCTATTATTTTAGTGCGCGCACCAAAATAAATGTGAGAGGAAGGCTGTTCGTTCTCTTGTCACTATGCTGATTTGCAGCATCACAGCTACTGTGGTGCCTGTGGTATTTCAGGAAGCTACTTTTAACGTCACGTACATTAAAGGAATAGGTAAAATAATGAAAGTAATTATATAATATAATAATAATAATAATAATTGTTCTTCCAAACCTGAAGGATTAGTTTTTATCAATGCTCTTTGACATACAATGAAACTGACAGTGACAGTAACAGTGAAACCAAAAAATGTAAAGAAAAAATATAACACACACAAACGTAAGCTATTTTAAAGGATTTGTTTTCTTCCAGAATAAAAATGTCCTGATAATTTACTCACCTCCATGTCATCCAAGATCGTATCTAACCTTCTTCAGTCGAAGAAAATAAATAAAATTAAAACAAGGTTTTAAAGGAAAACATTCCAGGATTTTTCTCCAAATTGTGGACTTCAGTGTACTGTATATTATTTTTAACCACAAATGCTCATCTTGCACTAGCTCTGCGATGTGTGTCCATGACTTTACACATAGTAGTCAAATTGGAAAGGTCATGCATGATGCAGGCAGTAGTAGTAGTATCGAACTCTGATTTTCTATTCAAACTTCAAAGTCTTTATAAAGATTTTTTTTATTCATTCATTGCATGCTCGCTTTGTAAAAACTCATCGGTACTTCTGCCTATGTCATGTGTGACCAGTTTCCAACATGACTACGTAATGCATGAAGTTGCATGGCATGCAAAAGAAGCATTTGTGGTTAAAAAAAGTGTATACTTTTATTTTTAGAAAATGACAGATTGTTTCACTAGATAATATCGTTATTGCTCGGCTGGGATCATGTAGAGCCCTTTGAAGCTGCGTGGAATTTGCAATTTGGACCTTGAGCCCATTGGTCCCTGTTAAAGTCCACAATATTGAGAATTTATTTATTTTATTTATTTATTTTTTTGACTGAAGGAAGAAAGACATGAGGGTGAATAAATTGTCAGAAAAATTTTATTCTGGAAGTCTTTTGAAGACACAAAATAACTCTGTGTGAGGAAAAGAATCTCACCTCTCAAATGTTATTTGCACTTGCATTTAAATAAATACATTCAAGAGTCCCACGTCGCGTCATGTCAAAAGATATCCTATGCATCACAATGATGTTTAGTGTTAAACATGATACGTCAGTACAAGTGTGAATCAAATGGTTATTTTAAGGTGTGTATACAGCAGATAAGTTATGGTAAGCTTAACTAAACTAAAATATTATTAGCCTTGTTCTTGCCATTGCACAGTCTGTCAAAATAAAACAGAAAATACCATAATAACAACAAAAATAACCAAAATCATTTAATTTGAAAACAATGGTTATTATTAACATAATAACATCAGTAACAATAACAATAATAATGTTGTTGTTTTTACAATAGCATGCAGTCACTTTTTCTTCATGTGTCCGTCACACTCGTGCATTGAGGTATAATATGCTCTGACAGGCGATGCTTTTCCAGTCAGTCTGTCTCCTGTGCACACACACACATATCACATATGATAATAATCATCATCATATTTTCTTCCATGCAATTTGCAACTATTAACCTTGTGACAGAGAGTTGTCTGTTTATGAAAAGTGGCATAATTATAACCTATGCAAACAATCCTTTCCTATTGTTGCTGCCAATATTGCCCTTCCAGGAGTCCCTAACATGGGATACAGGGCATCCGTCATCGATGGTCATTTTGTCTTTTAAATTTATCCCATTTTTGTTCTGCGACAGATTGTACAATGTCAAGGTCATTTGTTTTGCCGTTTTACATGTAACATACATTCATTTTTCAGTTTATTAAAGAAAATTGGCAGTTGCTTCATAACACCTGGGTTTCCAAAGTCCACAGTGGATTTGGGAAAAAAAAGAGGCAGCATTCACAAAAGCCTCAGAAGATCAATACACTGAAAACACATTATCTTGCATTTCAGACCATAAAGATCAGGGAATGTGATTCATTTTTGTTTCATGCTGACTGACAATATGTCAATCATTTCAATCAGCCACAATAAGCTATATAAGAAGATTGTGAGTGTAGAATTTCTTCATTTCCCCTTTTGCATTGGCACATCGATTCGTTGATCAGAAGGCTCACAGACAACCACATTACAATAGATGAGACATTCATGTCATTCTACTTTAATAGGCAGACGGCTGGCTGGGAATCTGGAAAGTCGGAGCAAAGAAACACTGTAATCTAATAAAAGAACACTTCACCTTTTTTCCTAGTGAAACTACACGTCTGAGGAAAGAAAAGGAAGCATATCTCAGTCTCATGCTGCAATGCTTGTCCTTGCTCTTTGAATTCCTTTATTTTGGCCATGAAAGGAAAGTTGCAGAAAAGGTTTAGAAAGGAAGAATTGAAAGCCTCCAAAATCACAACCTCACCTGCTAAAAAAGATCTGTTATGAATTGGGTTCAGGGGCGGTTTGCTCCACAGACTGCATGTTTTGTTGAGGGTTGATAGTTGTGCCTTATAAGATGAAAAAAAAAAAAATGTCCTTCAGGGTTGTTATATCAGGTTGTTCTTATGGATCTGACATTAGTCTCCTTTGAAAAAACTCCATGAACAGAACAGCAGAATGTGTTAATTACAGGTACTAAATGCTTTTTGACATTGTCATCAAATGATTGTGTTGCCTCCTAAACCTTCAATGTATTTACGCATTTATGCAAATGTACACTACAGTTATAAATTTTGGGGTCGGACTTGGTATGATTTTTTTTTATTGTTTCTAAAGAAGTCTCACATATTTATATATATTTATATATATATATATATATATATATATATATATATATATATATATATATATATATATATATATATATATAATTGCATATATTTATACTAAATTGTGTGTGAGAGAGAGAGAGTGTGGGTGGGTCAAAGATGAAAAAGGGTTTAAGCATAAAAAGTGTAATACTGCTTTAAATTGTTGTTACCCATTTTCTGTTCGATTGCCATTTTGTTTTTGTTTTTCTGAGCAAAAATAAATATCATACACGTTCCCTGATTTACAGAGAAGACCCACTAAATTGTCATTCAATATAACAGTTTTGTCAGGCATATTTACAACAACAACAGAAAAAATTTATGACACATTAAAACTCTGATTACTTTCACCCCAAATACTCATTTTAAAATAGTAAAATTGAAATCATATCACTCCGCATGCAGTATTTCTTATAGCGAGTGTCATGGCGGATGCCCAAATCCAGTATAATTTTTTTGTATCAGTATCAGATTTTGTGTCACGGAATGCAGTTTTAAGAGGTTTTCAGGTGAGAATGTACTTGTTTTACAGTTCAGCTATGCAGTTTGTTAATAAATATAATGTCTATTTAAAAATTTGCATCACCGTTTTCAGATATGTGCGCTCCAGATGTCCCTGTAGTGGTTACAAATGAGGTATAATTTTCTTTTAGTGTAAATCTTGTCTTTGGTCTCAGTAATTTATTATTTGTTCCAGAGAATACAGTTTTGGCATAATTCGGCCAATATACAGCCAAAACTCACGTCTACTCAAAACACATTTCTTACCATCATTGTTGAAACTATTGTGCTTTCTTTTTTTTTTTTTTTTTAGAAATATTTGGGTAATATAAAGTTTTTTGTAACATTTTAAATGTCCTCTCTTCATGGTTACTTCTGATCAGTTTAATGCACCCCCTTTGAATGCACAGTCTGAGTAATGTTTTGGTAATGTACTACTCGCCATGAGATTATGCACATTATACACAGACCAAAAAAAAAAACACTTCCAGGCAGCTTCCTAGTCATGCCACAAAGCTTCTTATTCAGCTGCCAGGCCACACAAATCTTAATCTCAAAACTCTTATCCACCGGCATTATGAGTAAAACCTAGTCCTGTTAGACAAAACAAGGACTTACAACCAGAGAATATAATTCTTTTTTATCTTTTCTTCCTTCATAAAACTTTGTCTCAGCAGTATGATGTAAATCAAGGAGTGTAACGCTTTTCTGATTGACTGAACATGCTCAAGCAGATGGGAGGATGTGTGCTCTTGTGTGTGTGTGTGTGTGTGTGTGTGTGTGTGTGTGCACTTGTTCTCCAGACGGCTGTTCTGGTGGCATACGGGCCCTCAGGCCATGTGTGTGACCTTAATGGCTGCAGCATATGTCATCAGTAATCTGATTTGGAGATTGTGAAAGAAGAAATGGAAGGAAAAGCAGAAAGAGAGAGGAAGGGATAGAATGAAAGCTATTACTCTGAATCCTTCTCTCAAGGGATTTCCACATGTAGCATTCAGATCTAGGTCATGCTGAAGTCTAAAGTTTGTGCATTACATGAAGTAAATATGATGAGGGTATGCAGAAGGTCCGTTGTTTTATATCAACAATATTAGTTAAATGGGAGGTATAATGCTATTTCAGGCATTCAGACTTATTTACACTGTTTAACAGTTGGATTCTCATGCTAAACATGGCTAAAGTTTAAAAAAATGAGCTGGACATATAAGAGTATTTCTGTACCAAAAACCCTCCTTCAGGGTTTATATACATTTCGGGAAATATATATACTGTTGTGCTTAAAATTATTCATACTCTTGGTAAATATGATCAGAGAAGTTTGTGAAAATAAATCTGCATTGTTTATTCACTTGATCTTTTATTCAGTAATAATAATAATAATAATAATAATAAACAAACCTTTAATAAAATAAAAACAAAATTAAAAAAAATAAAAAGTGAAAGTGGGGGAAAATCACATTATGTTGTCCTAATGCATGGTGAGGAGGAGCGTTTGAGTGGCCAAAGACTCCAAGGATCAGAGCTGGAGAACTGCAGAAAATAGTTGAGACTTAAAAAAAATAAAAAAAATAAAAATAAATACTCCTCATCCAAAACCAGAGTCCAGCATATTTATTTGCCAGACAAAACCGGAATTTTATACGGATATTTGGTCAAATGGTCAAATGAAAAAAAAAGAAAAAAGACTGGTTTGGTGAATACAGGGATATAAAGAACCACAGTGTACAATGAAATATACTGCTGGATCTTTAATGTTGTGGGCCTATTTTCTGCCTGAGATCCTGGATATCTTGTTTAGATAGATGGCACAATGGATTCTATAAAATACCAATGTTTAAAAAATTTAAAACTGACTGTCCATGATAGAAATCTAATAATGGGCCATGGTTGGATCTTCAAATAGTGATCCACAAGCAAACATCAAAATCAAAACAAAAATGGGTCAATGAGAACAAAACCAAGCTTCTGCCCCGGCCAGCCCAGTTCCCTGAGCTGAACCCAATAGAAAATGAGTTTGGTGAACTGAAGAGGAGAAGAGTCAACATGCAGCTGTAAATCTGAAGGATCTGGAGTGATTCTGTATGAATGAATGGCCTCTGATCTCCTGTCAGATGTTCTCTAAACTCTTCAGGCATTATAGGTGAAGACTCCGAGCTGTTCTCTTGGCCAAATAAGATTGCAAAAAGTACTGGATAAAAGGATATGATTAATTGTGACCAATGTGTTAGAGAAAAAATATTTATTTCATATTGAGATTTCTCTCTCAATTTATATTCATATTTTCAAATGAAAGGTTATTTTTTTTTAATATATATATATATATATATATATATTTTTTTTTTTTAAATATCTAAAGGATTGATGATACGGATTAATTATCACAACCTTCTTTGATCATATTTACCAAAGATATAAGATATGAATAATTTTGAGCACAACTGCACAACACACATACATACAGTATAACATTAACAGTACTAATGGCATTGGCGTTGGATGCCACATATATTAGCCTATGAATATGCATTTTTAAACTATGATTCTCCCACTATTCTCAAAACAAGACAGACAGCCAAACAAAATATGTAATTTACTTGAGTTTCTGACTAAATGTTTTATTAATGTTATAAATAAGTCTATTAAATAAATAAATTTATATATATATATATACATAAATGTATATGCCGTGCAAACATTTTGGATCAGTAAAACATATATATATATATAAACAGCATTTATTCAACATAGAAATCTCAGTTTCCAAAAAAAAAGAAAAAAAGAAGGCAGCACAACTGTTTCCAGCGCTGATAATAAATCAGCATATTAGAATGATTTCTGAAGGATCATGTGACATATCATGTGACATATCATGTGATATATATATATTTATATATATATATTTATTTATTAAATGGGAGGTGCTCAAATTGGTTTCATAATCAATAGAAAACTGAGTGCTGAATGCAGTGCTGAATGAAAGTATCATACCTACACTAAAATGAGCATGTGTATAATTATTTATTTATTTAGCTTTTTTGAGGGTAAACATGATATGAATTTAATCTTTCTTGCCCATCAGCTTGTTTGAGTCCCTCTCTTTCTAACACTTACAATAAAATGTTGGTATTTGGCTTCTGATCAGCATGGCTCTGCCACCATGCAGCTTTGAATCCCACAGTGGAGAAGAAAAACGTAGGGTTTGCAATGAAGTCTTAGAAGCTCAAAGCTGTATTGTGAATATAATGATTATAAATAAAACATGAAAAAATAGAAATGTATTACTGAAAATTGCCATAGTTGTATCATGTGTATCGTAAAAAACATATATTTTTTGTTTTGTTAAGTTTAGTCATACACATACAGTGTTATATCATTATCCCCCGCTGCCTGTTGACCCATCAAAAGCGAGATTAAACTATGTACAAACAGAAAATCTAAAGAAAATCCCGCACATTAGATAGCATTCACCACCCCTTTCCCTTAAGCTAGCATTCAGTCACTGTACATAATAGCATCCTGTGGATTAAGAAGGCTAGCATTAAGCCATTTATTTCTTTTAAGACCATGTGACTGAAAAACAGCAAGTAAAGACCTACAAAAACACATGGTTGCAAGCAATGCAAGTTTAATGCAACATGATGAAAATATAGACATAAACAGCTAATAAACAAAAAACTGGAGCACACTAATGCTGCTGCCGTTATCTGTTAAAAGCAGAATGTGAACAGGAAGAAAGTGGCTTAACTAGACAAAGTGTTAACCATAAAAGCAACTTTTATCAAAGAACATATGGGCTAATACAATATCAAAACAACTGTTCACACATCTAACTGACCTTTGAGTGACATCTGCGACCCTGACAACTTCTCAAATCATCACAATTACAGAGGTCATGAAGACAGGCACCTCAATACCGTGCTGTTGCCTTGTGTGTGACTTCTGACACAGACACACCTGAGGCTGCTGGCACTGGAGTTGGGGTCAAGGCCAACTGCAAACAATCAGCAGCTGCCTTGAGTCCACTCCAGGCAATTTCCATCTGGGTATTGTAGTCTTAACAACTTGACCTCTGTAGTCCCGGGAAAGGAAGAGAAGTAAATGCATCTCATTAGTGGACCTGGATCACTGGTTTTCAATCCTGTTTCTCAGGGCACCCTTAACAGAATGTTTTTGTTCCAATCCTGGCCTTCCATGCCTCACTCAATTAATCAAGTGCTGACTGAAGACTACAGATTGAACCAATTGATTTAACTCTGTTAGTTTAACATCAGAGCTGAAAGCGATCTGTCGGGCTGGGCTTTCAATTTAAAAACCACAAAAAGCACTTCCTTCAAATGCCTACAAGTGGATATGTAAGAGTATTCTTAGGGCAACATGAAATCAGAATTGATCCAATTTACTCTCTTAATGTGAGTTCCTGTAGCTCAGGCAGTAAAGAATGGTGTTAGCAGAGCCAAGGTCATAGGTTATTTAGATAAAAGTTTAGCCAAATGCATAAACATAAAACAATTCTTAATGAAATATCTGAGATCAAATTTAAATTAATATATCACACTTAGACTTTAACTTCTACAAAATAAAAATCTGGTAAGATATCTGTAATTTTACTTGAGTGTCGCTTTCTGGTACTTGATACACATTTGCTAATTAGTGATCTCGTTTCAAATCATGAAACAGGTTTGGATTGCCTCATTTTGATGATGAGTATCTTCAGCAATGTTGAAGTACAGGCTGCAGTATTAATAATATTACTTAAAAAAAATATAATAATAATAATAATATATATAGTCTCTTAGAAATGCACATTTGACAGTGGCTTGAGTTAACAGTAGTAGCTTGACTTATTTAGGATACTGTAAATTTATATTCATTATCAAAAACAGTAAACATTTTAACAACCTCTTTATTATATAGTGAAATTTTAATTATTCTGAGTGTTTGAGTTTTATTAAAATTAGCCATTGGTCTCCCATAGTAGAATACATTTAGATCATATGTTTTTGTTTTGTTTTGTTTGTTTGTTTTTAAATCATACCGGCTGCGTAACCGGTATATCGCCCAGCACTAAATCAATCCCTGCTCTATATTCTATCCTGTTTCACAGGGAAATTACATTAATTAGATAGAATGTTAAAAGCTATTCACCTTGACTTTAAAAATTTCTAGTTCCTTTATGATGTCCTTGATTTTAAATGTGACTACACATATATGGTGCAAAAGCTTTGTCTGCTTTGAGCTGGCAACCCATTGTGCAACTCTCTGACACTGTAAACACTTACAGCAACTCATTTAAATCTCTGAGAAGTTTGTTTATGTCATGCCTTGCCCTCAACTTGTTAGGAATGTAACGTACTGAAAACATGCACTGAGGTCAGACAGTGACGCTTTAAGGACATCTCCATTTCCTCTCTTTCTCTTTCTCTCAATCCATCTGTCTCTCTAACTCACTTGGGCTTGCTCTTCCTCCCTCTCTGTCTTCGTATGTCTTGGACCCAAATATATATTGACAGCCTACAAATTGCTTCAGGACTAGGCAGTGAGGTGTTTTAGAAAGTCCTTTTATGAAGAACCACTGAAATTACTGCTGTGTGCAGATGACTGGTTTAGACCGTATTAAGACTTTCAGAAAAAAAAAAAAAAAAAATAAGAACACGTTATCCCCAGGACAAGCAGGATTAAGTGTGTGTGAGGGGGTCTTATTGTCATAATTGGCTTATTTCCATGCAATTTGCTGTTTTATTACTTGAATAGGTTGGTGAGAAACACGTCCCATACCCCTGGATTTCACCAGCTTTATTTGGAATTCAGCATTTGGGAGTTTAAAATCAAAGCTTACTCAAGGCTACAGTTCAATTGGCACTACTGATTTGATTTTATTGAAATCACAGATGCATCTGCTGCTCATTTATGACAACGTGGCACAGTTGGACCAGAATTTTCAACATTCTCTGAAGAAAAAATTGGATACCTAAATGAAAGCCCCGCCCCCCCGCCCCGCCGGTATTCAAACAGTTAAAACATTAACCTAACCTCTGAATACAAAATAAGAAAATGATCATCACAATACAGTGATGCAGTATTGCAGAGATGCATTGTTTCATTTTAATAACCTGTCATGAATGATTTTCAAGCTGAAAATTCAGACATTGTGTGTGAACAAATCTTTATCCTGTGAAAATGTGGGCGATTTGAGCTGCTGTTGAGATTTGTTCCATGTTCAATACAAGATAAACTTAAATGACTGTGTTTGTATAATAATGATTTCCAAACTGTATATAATGATAATAACATTAATTATAATGATAATGTACAACTTGACTATTGCTTGTATTATTGTATTAGCTTTGATAGCCAGATTTACACCGGTTTACATGTGACTGTAATGGATACAATGATAGAATCACTTACTTAACTATTTAAACTTACTGATACTTAAATATATATATATATATATATATATATATAATAATGACAATAACAAGCTTCATATTTCACAGCCACTGTTTACCTCCATTTTAAGTGCATTACTATAGTTATAAAAATAAAATAAGAATTAGAATTTAAATGATTTGTTGTGTATTCATTTCTCAACAAATGCTGCTGATTGAGCTTAATTTATATAGAACCTAGAAAGTCCAGATATTCAAATACATACATTAATAGGAAATATATAGGTAAAAGATATCATCTTCACGCAGGTGTAATTTCACATTTTCATTCAGTTAAGAACCACTGCACCCTTAGTACTACTTTTAAAAAACTAGATTTAGAATATATAAGCTTTTATCTGAGAATGTGAACTAATTATATACATTAAATCAGAATATGTGTGCTCAGTAGTGTAAAGCTGATATGTCACTGACACTGTCTAACTCTTTTTTGTCTTTCATCTTTACAACATGCCAGTTACTGGAACTGGGGAGGATCAAATTAGCCACTGAAAATCCTTTTGAAGTAGCTCTATCAAATATGAGGAGATTAAAGGAAAACAATTAAGTGTTTTTTTCCTCTCTCTCTTATGACATTTCGCATTGCCACAAGCCATTTATAGGAAAATGGACATAAAAGCCAGCAGAGATACTCCATCTAATATCACACAAGCCTGGACTGAATGGACAGAATAATGTGAAAAACTAAGAGGTGGGGAGATAAGAGGTGGGATGGATGGGCAGAATGCCCAAATTACAATAAATGGGAATATCTCATTTCCTGTGTTAAATTGAATTAGTGTGCCTAAGGTGTACACATTGCCAGACCACCTGTTTATGTCTTGTGTTTTACAAAGTTGGTTACTCTTCATAATAGGGCTGAAACGATTCCTTGAGTAACTCGATAACAAAAAATGATCGAGGCAAATTCCTCTGCTTCGAAGCCTCTTTTAATTTGTTTTAAATCTCACGTCAGGTTCTTTCGCAATGATTTTTTTTAATGTGACACAACGCGTTTACGTCACCCACAAAGCGGGAGGAGACACAATCGGCAATCCGCAATCGCATACTACAAGGAGTAAGCAGTGTTTTGATTTGAGGGCGCGGGCAAATGTAAAGAGAACGTCGTGGCATGTGTCCATTGCAAGATAGAGCCACTGATCTATAATATAGAACTGGATTGCTCATGACGTCATGAAAGTGAAGCTGCCGCACCACCATATTGGTAATCCCTAGTATGCGTAAACTTTCCATTGAATTAATAGGAATTTGTATGATTTTAATGAAAAAACATCACCAAACAAGTCAGCATTTATAAATATGAAGTAATCCTGTACATCATTACAATGCAAACACCCTAGGCATGTACGTAAACGGTTATTTAAATGTCGGGAATTTCCCCTACTTATTAAAAAGCTACGTTCATTATAGTAGTGGGCTTCATGAAAATGATAAACATCAGACGGACACGACCTCAACACATATAACAAACGACAAAGTGTTCGTTCTGAAATCTGATTTTATTCAGATAAATAACTGACTATATACATACAGTACGGATTTAAAAACATAAAGCTTTATTTCCCAGATTGTAATTTAAGCTTTTCATTTCATGATTGAGCAATATTATAAACATAATTGTATCATTCATTGTAATATATTAAAATCCATTTGTGTTTAATAATTCCAGAATAATTATGTTTATAAAGAAATAAGGAATATTTTCTGTTGGGATTCTGTTACCTGTCTCATCAGTGCGCAGCAGACACACCCACCTAAACGATTTAAATATATCGCTTATCCTGTCCCAAAAGACCATAAACACTCTAAACAGTCTATTTAAATATGAATCCTGCATGTTCTGCGTGTCTCTGTTAATGAATGGAGCAGAAGCGCAAGTTCCTTTATCACACAAACTGAAGCGCCCGTGACGCTCCGGTGATTTCAGCATTTTTACTCTCACTCAATAAAGACGTAAACACGAGGAACATCTCCAGAACTGCTCTGACAGTCCCTTCATGAGCATTTGACCGTTTGATTTGAGTAAAACTAGTGTCACATCACATACACAGCACTGTAAAGGTACGCCAACCCCTCAAAATAAAAGTACGGTTAAAGACTATTGTTCAGCAGAATGTACATAGCCTACTACTAAAAAAAAAAAAAAAAGAAAAAAAAAATCAAACATTTTTTTAAGGTTTAATCACACAACATTTCTTCCATGTTTTATTTTTAATAGTAAATCTCCTTTGTTTACCGAAAAGTTAAGTTAATTTTCAATAATTAAAAGATACATTAAATTAATGTTTTATGTGTTTAATGTTTAATGTGCATCTCAGAAAATGCTTTATTTAAAACCCCTACTGAATGGCACTTAAATGCACTTAATTCATCTGTAAATTGTATTGTCATTGTTCACAGTACAAGTACAGACTGAGAAACAATGGGTAATAATTTAATAATAATAATGATATAATAATAATAGTAATAATAATAAACAAAAATGTTTATTTTTGATGTATGCATTGCATTCTATGCATTGAATGTTTTTTTTTTCTAAAAACAGAAACTTAGTTGTTAATTTTAAGAGACCCAGGAGTCTTATTTTCTCTTGCATAATTAATATTGCACTTTAATTAAGCAAAAACACATTTTATCCGATTACTCGATTAATCTATGGAATTTTTGGTAGAATACTCGATAACTAAAATATTCGATAGCTACAGCCCTACTTCATAATAATTAAACAAAAACATATTTTGATAAGGCTGCAATAAGGACGTTGTCTTTGTGTGTAATTAATTAGTTAAAGGTAGTGTAAGTGATTTCTGGTAGCCAGTGTTGCTATTTCAAATAAAAAACAAACAAACATGCCCCTAACCCCAAAGGATCGCGCCCCATTTTGATAGCTCCGCCCCACACATACGTATGCAACCCAGGCAACGATTATGACACACGAGCATATTCAAGCAAAAGCCAGCATATTTTAGTTCTGTAATACAAAGCAAAGCCAATGTTACTCACTTATCAAAAAGAAACAAAGCAACCTCGACGTCCGATGGCAGAACTTCCGCTCCTTGAGTTCTCTCCAGAACTGGAAAGCTGATCCGATATTTATACGAGTCCTACTTCTTGCCTTATCGTAAGCCATTTTTTGTTCGGCAGACATTTTCATCTTTTGTTTTTTTATTCACTTTCTCTATCTTTCTGTTGTCGCAAAACTCGCCTCACGCCTAACGTGAGTAGACACGCCCCTTACTGCTGATTGGCTACAAGTTTGTTTTAGTACTCGGCCCAACTCAGTTTTCTAAAGCGTTAAACAAAACAAAACAAAAATATAAAAATACATACCCCACCTTTAATTGTGATTACTTTTTGCCACACTGTTTATAGAGCTTTATTATTGTTATTATTTAAATTAAAATAACTAATATTGGTATGTGTTTGTGTTGTTGCTGATCGATCTTTTATAAACAACATTTTCTAGCCTCCTTGTCTATCTTATCCTCCGTTTTTCATATGGTTCTCTTCATGACACATACACACAAAAAAAATAATAATAAAAATAATAATACAAAAAAAATTAAATAAAAAAAAAATACGAAGAAAGCATTTTTCTTTCATTTCAGCAAGAAGAAAAGCCTAGCATGCACGTCTTATAAACACTGAATCGAGAGGCACAGTATTCCCCTTCCCCACTAGCTCTCAGTTCACAGTTTACACTCATTACCCTTGACAACCTTGACATGGCTTCAGGACATATTAAACTCTGACATCTCACTGTAATCTTAATAACACAGGTTTTTTTTTTTTTTTTTTTTGTACTTTCCTTGTCTGGTGAGTAAAAACAAGGAGTCCCTCAACAGCTGAACATACAAGTTAATATCCCTTGAGGCTTAAACAAAGAGCTAGTACTTGAGGTGGGGCAGCACAAAGATGAAAACATAAACTCTTTCCTTTTATTGATGAACACAATGGGGGTCATTCTAGTTTACCTCAGGGCCCTCTATTGGGTTTATTTTTATTTTTTTTTTTTTTTTATTTTTTTTTTTTGTGAAATGGGATGAAAACACTTAAGGGACTCAGAAATCCACAAAACAGCCTTCTTATTCATTACTGAATTGCAGTGCTGCAGTGCAGCTAGGTAGTGATGACAGACTGAGAATTTTGTTTAAAGCTTTGACACCTGAAAGAATAATGAAGCATATCTTTCTAAAAACAAGAAAATTGCATATTACATTCAATGTGTCATCATTTGCTTAAATTAGAAAGCTTTAAATTTAAGTTTTAATATCAATCATTCTGCAACCTTGACTCTGTTATGGACCGTTCACAGAGCCCTCAACTGTAACTACAGTATGAGCTGTAAACTGCTCTTTATAATTTATATATTATAACATTATGCTAATCCCTACCATCCTCTTTAAAGTCTCCAGAGCCTATCACAGAATAATCAGTCATAACTAGCTCTTACAGCTAATCCTTCCCAGTGTATGAGCAACTGCCACTTACAATTAGCATGTTAGTTTAGCGTGTGTCCTTTGCCGTGGAATAAATATCCACCTCTTAGCATCTATACTCACAGTCTCGCAGCAATAGACATCCCATGCCAGTGTTATTTTAATAATTATAGTATTCATTAGTACTGTAAAATAAGAAAAATATTTGTTATGTTTTAAATTAAAGAAGTGTATTTTATAAGGTTTGTAAGGTGTAAGGTTTTATCTTTATTTACATTTTTTTTTTCTTGATACTGACTCATCCCTAGAATGGATATTTGTTGGGAAACATTTGGACACTGCATTTTGTTCATGTAAATTTGAAATCTAACCCTAAATCTAACCCATAACATTCAGGGAAAAAAATACATACACAATAGCTACTCAGACCCCCATCCCTTCTTATACGTTCACTTCCCTAGTCATCTTTGAGTAAACATTTCAACTGTGTCCTTAAGAGCCATCAACCATCATTATCTGCCTTCATCCTATCCAAGCCCTTTGCACCTGATTTGCTTTTAAGAGACACCAGACCACAAGAACAGATCAAAGCTCTAATATTATAAACCCTGCATATTCATATCTGACCATTACCATTGGAAGTAGAATAGAAGTAGAGAAAAAAATAAATAAAAAAAAATAAAAAAAATATTATATTTTATATATTATATATTATATTATATTATATTATATTATAATATAATATAATTATTGTATAACCTGTAACATGTCTCTGCTCTACCCAAATTATTCTTGAAACAAAATTAATGCTCAAGGTTGATTCAATATTACTCTTAATGAAACACACACACACACACACACACACACACACACTCACTCACACACACACACACACAACATCAGCAATGCAACAATGACAAAGTCGCTTATATTAAATGAAACTTTTATGAACATAACAAATAAAACTGATGTACCCATGTTGTAAAACAGATTGCAAGGTTTTTGGATTTTCCCTTTACTTTAAATGAATGCTTACGACTCATTATTATTGATCGAGAAAAAATGCTAATGGCTATACAGTAAAATAGCTCAACAACAAATTCACCTATATTAAACTTTGAACATATAATAACAAAATAAATAAGGATGTTTCATAAAAACAGATCAGCCATAAAACAGTACAATGTCAAATTCACAAAACCATTAAACATCTACCTTGTATTAACAAAATTAATAAGATGGATATAGCCATTGTAACCCGAATAAATAAGGTATTTTCCCTTATTTAAAATTAATGCTTAGTTTGGGGTTCATTGTTATTTTATTTAATGAAAACTCACAGCAACAAAGACACTCACTTATAGGCTATTACGTAAACAAAGAAATGAAAGTTTAATTAATAAAAGTTGCGCTTTGGATCCGCCATAATAGTGTCCATCTTCTCGCATTACTCTTGTAATGTGACCCCAACATACCCCCCCCCCCTTTTTTATTTCTCAGCCCCCCCAGCTCAAAATATGTTCTCGCGGCTATGTATCTGCCAGAGGGCGGCTCTCATAGGGCCCTGAAAAGCTTTTCTTGCCCTTTCTGTTTTAAGTTCCATTTTGTTCTAGCACCAGCAAAGCGCATCACAACTCTCTCTCTCTCTCTGTAAAAAAAAAAAAAAGAACAAAAAAAATGTCCATAAAGAGGACAGTATTTCCTCCATCCATTATTGCTGATTATCCTCTCTGGGCAGAGATGTCATCTCTAAAACCATCTAGACAGCTAAAAAGACCACCTCCCTATCTGTTCTGCACCATAACTGTTATCATATAACAGGGCAGCCTAGGCCGAATGGCTCAAATTGGAAATTGTAAGCAAGCACTGGCCTAAAGATAAATCCCAGACCACATGCATTAGATACAATATTAAAATAATGTGCATTACTACTGTGATGATATATTGTTTTGGGAAGAAGATGAACAATTCCCCTTTCCCTTTAGCCACAAATAGGAAAACAATAATGTATTATAAAAAAAAAAAAAAAAAAAAATCCTCTGTAAGCAACCTGAAATTACAAGGTCATTAAAGTGTTTTCCTCTGGTACATTTTTATGATTCACACTAAAATTAGCATGCTGCTAACAGTGAATTACTCATTAGCGCACTGTCTCACACCCTTGGTCAGTCAGACGGAGGTAGATTAGAGGGGGTCAAAGAGCAGTCTGATGTCCAGTCCTGGCTCTTCATCAAACGCTTAGCGTGGCCAGAGCAGTTTGACACCAACCAGCTGCTGTGTGTCATCTTTTCCTCTCTCTCTCACCATCTCCACTCATGGACATAGAAGGCTCCACTCAGATTACATTTACTTTGGCAAAACTTCATCCATCCAGAGCTGTTTAATATTTTCCAGTAGTGAATCTCCTGCAGCAGCTGCCTGTCCTGCACTACTTTGATCACTGGCGTGCACAGTGTCTGTCTCTCTCCCATTGCCTGATCACAGCTGTCTCTGCTGGATGTGTTCTCCAGCACTGTTGAAGAGCTTGGTCCTTAAAGACTGTCAAGTATACTCCATTCCAAATTCACACGACCTTTGGTGCGCTGTGTGCTGAACTTCATAAGGTGTGGACCTCACACCTTACTGTAACCTCTCAAACTTCAGTAGTGGACAAACATATATTTATTTTGTCTCATTTTCCAGTAAACAAAAAACAAAAAACAAAACAAAACAAAAAACATATATATATATATATATATATATATATATATATATATATATATATATATATATTTTTTTTTTTTTTTTTTTTTTTAAGTAATCTTTTTTGTATGATATAAAGAAGAGTATAAAGGTAAACTGTTTTAATTGATTTGTTTTCAAGAAATAGTTATTTTCCTGTTATGGGCATTAACTGTTGAATGGCTGATAATACACTTTAAAACTATGTTGCATAAATAATTGAGTAATTGAGTACAATTTTAAATGTTACAAATTATATTTTTTTAGTAAAAAAAAAATTGTTGATGTAACTGATATTAATTTTGAGACTTAAAAGATAATATTTTAATGTAATAAACTGTAATTACATTATAGTCTTGTTAAATTAATAATATTTTAGAGAGAAAACTCTTAATAATAATTATAATTAATAATTATAAAAAAAAAAGAATAATTATTATGGTGTCAATATATTGTACATCGCTAGTTTTGAGAAAATATACACTGCCAGTGGGGATCATTAAAAAAATTTCAGACAGAAATTAAGACTTTAAATAAACATGGATGCATTAAAATAATCAAAAGTGGCAGTAAATAATTACACATCATGGTTTGCTTGAAAAATTTAAATATTGATAGAAATCTTTTTATAAAATTAGCATATTACAATGATTTATGAATCATCATGTGACACTGCCAAAAATCCAGCTTTGTTATCAATGAATAAATAATAATAAGGTTAATTATATATATATAGATAAGATATTTTTACAAGAAAAAAAATGCTGTTAAGGAACAGAGATTTTTGCACTGGAAGTTGTTGGGGATTCTTTCCTAGAAGCAATATATCCACTCCTCAGCCTTCAAAGCCCTGGCTCAAAAGGGACTGACTTAGAGAGGAAAGCTATCGTGTGAGAATAGTCAGCTCAAAAGTATTACCTCTATCTGCTAAAGGCTCTCTTTATGTCTCCCCAAAGCCTTTTCCTGTCTCCCTGCACTGACCGTTGTGTCCAAACTAATCAGGCTACCTGTCGTCAGCTTGGCCAGTCTCGGTCTGTTCATTTGGCAGATACAGAGACTCCTCTGTCAGCCAAGTGACAAAAAAAAAAAAAAAAAAAAAGAAACAAACCCACCTCTTTCTCACTGACATCTGGCTCCTTGGCCCATTGCAAAGATAGAGCACCATGTCTGGTTTTCTGTCAATGAGGAAAGCAAGCAGAAAATCTGTAGTAAATAGTCATAAAAATACCAGGAATTAAATATTTATTTATTATTTATTTATTATTTTCCAGTTCTTATTTGTGCAGGTGTAACCAGCACTGAAATGATAAATGCTGCAAATATTTCTAATTGGAGAGACACCTGCATTGGCATCCAGTTGACTGCTAATTACTTTTTAAAAACAATTAAATAAATAAATGAGAAAACAGGCATTCTTTCCCCTATCTCATTTCCCAAAAATCACAGTTGCTAAAAGGCCACAGTATTATACACAAGCAGCACAGTGATCAGTCAGTGTCTGAGATCAAAACCAGGAACCCACATTTGTACATCTCCATATAAAGGTCAGCTGATGATTCATGGGAGCTATGTGATGGGAAGGACAGTTGTCTTGCCAAGAAGGCACAAACTACTGCCCAAAATATCCCCTATGTACTTCCAGTTTAGGATAAATCCATTATGAATGAAACACTGAGTTGAGAAACCATACTAGAAGAATTAATGAACCAAACCACTCAAATAAATACTTTTATGTAATTCCAAACCTTTATGCCTATCTTTTGTGGAACATAAAATATATTCTGAAGAATGTTGGTGATCGAATAGTTTTGGTTCCCATTTTTACTTTCAATGAAAATCAGTGGAGACCAAAACTATTTGATTACCAGGCTTATTAAAAATATCTTATTCTTTGTTCCACAAGGGAAAAGAAATGCATAAAAGTTTGAAATGATATAAGAGAAAGTAAATGAAGACTTTAGGGTGGACTATCCTTTTAAATATGGCAATACACTGACTAAGGACTACTGGAACTATTTATTTAATTTAATAAATAATATACAAATTAAAATTAAAATGATACATTACAAGTAGAAGCATGTTGGCTTTGAATACGCTTTAATTAAAGACTTTTTTTTAAAGCTTGAGAGAAAAGTTAGTAATAATGAAGAAAGATGTCACGTAAAAGAACAAGTAACAAGTCTATTCTTTTAGTCCCATCCATTGCTATAGTTATCAGTGCCAATCAGTGTCATTTTTCTCCCTTTGGATTCAGTCCCACATTTAAAAACAGTTCAATCATGACAACTCTCAGAAGATTTTAGCATTGTGATGGATATGACAGTATTAATGTATTTGGTCTTGGCGGAACAGATCTGCTACACTGCTGCTGAATTGCTGCTGTTGGTTATTGCTGTAGTTGTCGATTATTGTTGCTGCTGCAAGCAATTACAGGAACTTGCTACCGCCAATGCATATGGTGATACATTTCCATGAGTATTTAAGACATACTGCTGCTGTACAAATAGCTTATAAAATAACCCGTAGCAGATCTATACAGTTGGAGCTGGGGAAGGTGAAGGGTTTCAGAGAAACTCTGAAAGTGTGCTGTAGGAATCCCAAGTGTAAATCTCCTACTGTAAATATATCAAAATGTAATTTTTGATTAGTAGTTTGCAATGCCAAGAACTTCATTTGGAGTTCTTTAAAGGTGATTTTCTCAATATTTAGATTTTTTTGCACCCTCAGATTCCAGATTTTCAAATAGTTGTATCTCACATTATGTATAAATCTAAATTTCGAAAAATTTACAATTAAGACTGGTTTAGTGGTCCAGGGACACATATTTGTAATACTCAAAAAAAAAAAAAAAAAGAAACATGAGGTTAATAGGATATTCACAGATGCAATGGAGCAGGCCAAACAGCACAACTAATCCCTTTATTAAATAGTGTTTATATTTTGTTGGTTATATTGAATGAAAAAAAAAATGTAAATAGAAAGCCATGACACACACACAGTGGTCACACAAATACAAGAGTGTGAAAGAAGCCACCTATAAGCGGGTATCAAATTACAAGGAACATGATACTACTGGTGCTGCAGAAGGTATCATTTTTACATTTCAATATTAACTTTGTACCAAAGCACCAGTACTTTTGAAAACCCTGCTAGAATATATTAATAACATACAATACAGTTCTATAAAACTTATCCTAGTCTAGTCAAAAGTTTGCTATGACACGAGGGTGAGCAAATTACAGAATTTTCAACTGGCAGTGAATGATAGTGAGGAACCACTTTGTGTGAAAGGCCTTCAGTGTCTTTTATTTCATATTAAATATATGTTACTAGATTGCTTCTGTATCTTTCAGTCTCGCTCCTCCTTTCTTTCTTGTTCACTTGCTCTCTGAAATGAGGGATGGGTCACTTCCATTTATTTCGTTTTTCCAATGTTGCCCCTTCACACATTCCCCAACACTCCAAAGCAATTATATTAAAGACAGTCGATAAACTCGAGTAAGGTGTCCATTTGGGTCACAAATATATAAAAAAAAACAGCTGTAATTAGTTTTGAAATAATGAACGTTTGGCCCCTATGGCACTCCATAATTAACATTCACTTTGCATATCTTACTGTTTGCCAGCCAACCCTGACACTTCAAGCACTTCATGCTCCTTTCTGTGTGTGTGTGTGTTTAACAGGGTTTAAGAAGTTCTTCCTGAGCTTTAGAGCATTTGTCTCCACTTCCACTTCTCCCAGTGAGACCAGAGGGTCTGTGGAGGGTCTCCTTCCCCCTAAAATGCTGTCCAAGTGTCACAACCACTCATCAGGACAAGCTCCACCTGACATGTGAAATCAATTCAACTGATCATGCCTGTGTGCTAGTGTGCTGTTGATTCCTCTTCAGCTAGATATGGTTTTGCAAATTCATAAGTGTCTTTCTTTTTTTTTTTTTTTTTTTGGTATTCTTTCATAGTAAACAGTGAAGCAACTATGAAACACAGTGGTGGGGTACATACACAAATCATCACAGACTGTAGAAACTTAACACTGGACTTCAAGCAACTTGGGCTATGAGCTTCACCATCCTTCATCCAGACTCTAGGACCTTGGTTTCCAAATGAAATAAAAAAACTTGCTATCATCTGAAAAAAGACCACTGGCAACAGTCCATTTCTACTTCTCCTTAGCCCAGGTAAGATGCCTCTGACGTTGTCTGTGGTACAGTAGTGGCTTAACAAGAGGAATACGACAACTGTAGCAAAATTCCTTGACACTTCTGTGTGTGGTGGCTCTTGATGCCTTGACCCCAGCCTCAGTGCATTCCTTGTGAAGTTCTCTAAAATTCTTGGATCTAGTTTGCTTGACAAGCCTCATAATGCTGTGGTTCTCTCGGTTGGTTGTGCATCTTTTTCTTCCACAGTTTTTTGTTCCACTCAACTTTCTGTTAACATGGTTGGATACAGCACGCTGTGAACAGCCAGCTTATTGGCAATTAATTTTTGTGACTTACACTCCTTGTGAAGGGTGTCAATGATTGTCAGAGAATATTTTGAAGGCCAGAAAACCTTTGAAGGTGTTTTGAGTTGATTAGCTGATTGGCATGTCATCATATTCTAATTTGTTAAGAACGTGAATTGGTGGGTTTTTGTTAAATGTGAGCCAAAATCATCACACTTAAAAGAACCAAAGACTTAAACTACTTCAATCTGTGTGCATTGAATTTATTTAATTAATGAGTTTCACAATTTGAGTTGAATTACTGAAATGAACCTTTACACGACATTCTAATATATTGAGAAACACCTGTAGGTACAATCATTAAAAAGTTCTGGTATATACATAAACACACACACATACACAGATATTATATATTCTACAGTATGTATCTTTGTACCAATTAGCCCCAGTCTGCTACCAAAATGGAAAGAACATGTTTTATTCTTGCACAGACCGTTTGCATGTGTATCATCTAGCTATATTCCATTAGTTACATGGGAGTCATTAGCAGTCCATCAGTCTTGCATGCTATCCACAGTCATAACAATTCCAAATAACCATTATCATTTTGAATATGATCTTTACACGATTATTCTCTAAATGATTGCAGCCCCCTCCACCCCTCCCTCTTCTGTAGTTGTTGGAGTGACAATTCAATAAAAAGCAGCGCAAGTTATAAGAAATGCCACTCAATGCAAATAACACACACATAAAAAAAATAAATGGATCACTGTGGCGGGGGAGGCGTGGTTTAGCGGAGTCTGCAACGGGAGAGCGAGTGAGGAGACGAGCGGTGGTAAGTGGATCAGGTGAAAGACAATTAACACCTGGGTCTCGTTACAGTGATTGGCGTGGGGAACCGGCATTTAAGCCGGCGGAGGACCAGCAGAGAACGAGAGAGATGGGGACTCGTGGGAGTGACGAGCTGGAGAGCAGCCCAGCGCGAGAAACGAAGACTGCCAAAGTGAAACGTCGAAAGAGACTGTGAAGTGAGCGCACCTGCCGCATTTGTTTATTTTTGTATTATTAGAGTTTAAATAAAATATCCCACGAGCCCCGTACCCCGTACCGCACCTCAACGAGAGGGGAGCGAGGAGCCTTCTGCTGCTTCCCCACGCCAATCCCCTGACCCACTTCCTGCTACTAGGCGTTGCAGGGATCCGGGCCATTTTGTGGATAGGTGCCCGGTTATGGAGAATTTGCTTCAGGCCCAAGACAGACAAAGCCAGCTGTGTAACCGGGGGACTAAGCTACGGGAGATAAAGTGCTCGTATTACTGCCAACCTCTAGCTCCAAATTACTGGCCAAGTGGCAAGGACCCTTTGAGGTCACACGGCGGATAGGAGATCTCAACTATGAGGTAGTACGAACAGATAGAGGCGACTCACGGCAAATCTACCACCTCAACCTCCTTAAAAAATGGAGCGCGGAGGAGTCAGTGCTGCTAGCGACGGCAGTGAGGAGGAGGATTTCGGGCCAGAAGAAATTACTAAAGAGAAATCCCTCACAGCTCACTGACATTGCGCGTTTGCCGGTAGAATTTGCGGATGTGTTTTTGCCCCTACCTGGTCGTACGGACCTGATTCAGCACCACATTGAGACAGAGCCGGGTGTTGTAGTTTGCAGCCGGCCATAGATTGCCTGAACACAAGAAGAAAGTAGTTCAGACTGAATTAGAGGCAATGCTGGGGATGGGAGTAATTGAGGAGTCACACAGTGATTAGGCGAGCCCGATAGTTTGGGTGCCTAAAGCGGACGGCTCGGTGTGGATTTGTGTAGACTATCGCAGGGTGAATGCAGTTTCCAAGTTTGATGCTTATTCAATGCAGCGGATTGACGAGTTGCTCGATCGGTTAGGTACGGCTCGCTTTTACTCTACATTGGACTTGAAAAAGGGATATTGGCAGATCCCCTTATCTCCCATGTCCAAAGAAAAAACAGCCTTCACCACGCCGTTTGGATTACACCAATTTGTTACGCTTCCTTTCGGCTTGTTCGGGGCCCCAGCTACGTTTCAGCGCCTCATGGATCGAGTGCTGCGGCCCCATGCTGAATATGCCGCGGCCTACCTGGATGATATTTTCATCTATAGTGGGGACTGGCAGCGGCATATGGAGCATGTGAGGGCGGTCCTCAGGGCGCAGACACGGGCGGGACTAACGGCCAACCCGAAGAAGTGCACAGTTGGGCGGGTGGAGGTAAAGTATCTGGGCTTCCACTTGGGCCACGGGCAGGTGCGTCCCCAAATTGATAAGACGGCAGCAATTGCGACCTGCCCTAGGCCCAAGACCAAAAAGGAGGTGAGGCAGTTCTTGGGGCTGGCGGG
This sequence comes from Carassius carassius, assembly GCF_963082965.1. NCBI lineage: Eukaryota > Metazoa > Chordata > Actinopteri > Cypriniformes > Cyprinidae > Carassius > Carassius carassius. The sequence continues at coordinate 10,189,514 of NC_081783.1, read as the reverse complement.
ATATTACAGGAGGTTTATTCCTCGTTATTCGGACCTCACCTGCCTGTTGACTGACCACACTAAAAGGCGGTCCAGGATACGGTTCAGTGGACGGAGCAGTGCCAACAGGCCTTTACCCGAGTTAAGGCTGCCCTGTGTGGTGGGCCACTCCTGCACTCTCCTAATTTTTCTCTCCCTTTTTTTTTGCAGACTGACGCGTCGGACAGGGGGCTGGGCACGGTCCTGTCCCAGGAGGTGGAGGGGGAGGACCGCCCGGTGCTGTACATTAGTCGGAAGCTCTCAAAGAGAGAGACTAAGTACAGCACCATAGAGAAGGAGTGTTTGGCCATCAGGTGGGCGGTTCTCACCCTTTGCTATTACCTCCTGGTCTGGGAGTTCACCCTCTGCTCGGACCACGCGCCCCTCCAGTGGCTCCACCGCATGAAGGATACCAACGCACGAATCACCCGTTGGTATCTAGCCTTACAGCCATTCACAGCCATTCACAGGTGATTCACATGCCGGGGGCGCAGATGGCTGTGGCCGACCTCTTCTCCAGGAATGGGGGGGGGGGCAGCAGGCCGGATGGCTCCCCGGCCTGAGTCGGGCGGTGGGGGTATGTGGCAGGGGAGGCGCGGTTTAGCGGAGTCTGCAACGGGAGAGCGAGTGAGGAGACGAGCGGTGGTAAGTGGATCAGGTGAAAGACAATTAACACCTGGGTCTCATTCCAGTGATTGGCATGGGGATCCGGCATTTAAGCCGGCGGAGGACCAGCAGAGGATGAGAGAGACGGGGACTCGTGGGAGTGACGAGCTGGAGAGCAGCCGAGCGCGAGAAACAAAGACTGCCAAAGTGAAACGTCGAAAGAGACTGTGAAGTGCGCGCACCTGCCGCGTTTGTTTATTTTTTTATTATTAGAGTTTAAATAAAATATCCCACGAGCCCCGTACGCCGACCCCGGTCTCCTTCCTCGTTATTGAACTGAACTCACTACAATCAAAGTGAAAGGAAAACCTTATTTCAGTGCCAGTAGTGGTAATACAGTACAACCGGTTAACAGGATATTATGGTACTGGTGGATGGGCTTTAGGCTTAATGGCAGTAGCAAGGTACATAGGAGAGCGAGACAGAGAGGAAAAGTTGGTTTTAATCTTGATGCTGAAGTGGTTTTGTGGTTTGTCTTGTAGGGCCTTTGGGCCAAAGATAGGCATTGTGGCATCTGCAGCATTGGAAATGTGTCGCAAGGTTCAAAGCTCTCTGCAGCTCATTAGATGAACACCTGGTTTCAAGCACAAAGCAGGTCACATTTAGGTGAACAAAGCACCGCTTTCACATTAAGTTTTTTGTTGTTTTTGTTGTTGTTGTTTAGTGATGAACTCAAACTGGCAAGTCTTTTCAGTTCATGCTACAGTCTGGGAAGAAATATGATTACGTTGTGACAGAACAACCTCCTCACATCAGCGTCACCCCATCCCTTCATTCCCCTACCTGGACAAAACTCCTCACTGACCTTCAACATTTCCAAGCATGGAGATCACACCCTTTTCAGATCTTCAGGCTCACTTATTTCCTACTTTTTAATATTTTAATTGTTAATTTGAATTCAAAATAAATGGCTCTCTAAAAAGTCTGTTTTTTGTTCATCACAGCACAACATTTAGCTCAGAACCTGGAGAAAGGAGTATCTGGATCTCAAGCAGATTTTTTTAGAAGAATCCCCATGCTGTTAAGTAAGTCCTCTTCTTGGCCTGTGGAAATGGGGAAATGATAGAGAGCAGGAGAGAGACAAAGAAATAAACAGAAATGCATGGTTACCATTTTAACTGGCTTCATTTGGTGTCATAAACAGTTTAAATGGGAAGTAAAACCGAACCAATGTGTGCCTTCTGGGCTCTGGCCAGCTAATAGCACATTACAGCTTCTAATTTAAAGAAAACTCCTCTGCTTTCTATAACATTAAAATAAATAAAAATAAATAAAAACCTATGGTTCATCGAGGGAGAGATAGTTTGAAAGAATATCTGTTGTTTTCATTTGTAGATTTTCTTTCTATACAAAAGGCAAAGAAGACTGTTGATCAAATGGGAAGACTGCTGAAGCTGGAACATCATTAAGGCCCATCCGGCATTCCATTGATCATCGGGGGCCTGGGAAAAATGAAATGCAAATTATGTGTTCATTACCAAAAGACTTCCTCATCACAACAGTGGCTAGCAGGTGAACGGGTAAAGGGGTGCAGGGAAAAAGGGAAGAGAGGTGGAAGCAAAATGACTGAAGTCATTGGTCTTTGATCCGTGACAATAATTAGCATACCATTAGTGTGGCATGTAAATATTAAAAATGGCAGAATGTGCCATATTCTTTTCGTCAATGCTCTAATGACTGTAATCCCGGCTACAAAACAAGCGCAAATGTGACTCGTAAAAAACACAAATCAAAGTGCCGATAAATCATAATTTCATTAGCCGGCTGCCAGACTCCGGCTTCATTGTGGAGGACGGCAGGCCACAAGAATCCTAATTAAAAGAATGTGCTGTGTTGCGTTAACGACATGGACTTTCGTTCATCATATTTTGCAGGCTAAAGTCATAAGTCTTCAGCCCCAAGCAAAGAGTAAATAAAGTTTGGAAAACTTCCTATGTTAGAAAAATGTCCTTCATAAAAACACATCTAGAGGCAGCCTGTCAGTTGTGTTGCTTATAAATATCTATTTGTGTGTGTGTGTGTGTGTGTGTGTGAAAGATATGAGCTGCAAAACAAGGGCACATAAAACCCCCAACAACTGATAAATAGGTTTACAAAACAAAATACTTCTACAACATTTCCACAATTCTATTGTGTACACATGCGAGAAAGTCGTCATTAATATTACAATTCTGGCTGATACCAATAAATATACTGATTAAATATACACGAAAGGCTACAAGTTAATTTATTCATCACAACATTATAATGTCCAATATCAAAAACTTATATATTTTTTGAGATTTGCAAAGGATTACATTTAACTGTGTTTTTAAAGTACTAGAATTTTAAAGAGTAAACAACAAAGATAATCTGAATTTTAAAAAGTGAAGTGATACATCAGAACTGTTAGAACACTATTTGAACAATCAGATTTAAGTACTTATTACAATATGTTTGTTGTTGTTTTGTTTTTTTGGTTTTTTTTTTTGCATATGTGTCTTTATGCAAGCTTACGCACTGCACTTGCCAAGCCCATGGTTGCCTTGTCACTTCTGCATACGTGCTCTAAAGCAAATCAGCTGTGTTCTTCTCATCCAAAACGCTCTGCATCTGTTAAGGCCAGCAATCTGTTACTACTACATGGATGGTTTGGCTACATGAACCAACAAGACAGATTAACTTACACATGGTTGCAAGTCATTTCTTTCAAGCTGTAATCAGGGTTAACTGGGGTTGTGTTTGACTCAGTCTCAGTATGCCAAAGGCCTGTATTTAATACAGCATGTAAAATAAATTCAGTCAAATAATACGATGTAAACACAATGCTGCGGTTTATATAACATTTAATCTCAGACATAAGCTTTGTCCAGAATGGAATAGTACTGCACTGTACTGTACTACTACTGCCTTCTATACTATGTATATTGCCGAAATGGTACATATAATGATACACATTAACAAAGTATTTTAAACAGTGATGACATACAACTACAATATTTACACCCCCCCCCCCACACACACACACAAAAAATGTATTTGTAATTTTGTATGTATACATGTATTTGCCCTTAGGCCAATATGTAGATGAGTTTATTTCTTTATCAGAATACATTTTGAGAAATTTAGAATTATTTCACTTGCTCACAGTGGATCCTCTGCAGTGAATAGGAAACATCAAAATAAGAGTCCTAACAGCTGATAAAAACAGCAACATGATTGCAGTCTAGCAATTAATGTCTTATGAAGTAAAAAGTTGTGTGTTTATAACAATAAATTAATTAATTAACAAATTATTAGTTAAGATGTTTTTAACTTTAAACTTTAAACCAGCTAAAATAAAAGTTCTCCATCGACAATACTGCTTTCACCAGTGTAAAATAAATAAATAAATAATCAGAAAAGAAATAAGCAAAAGGAAAAGTCCTTGTAAAAAAAAAAAAAAAAAAAAAAAAAAAAAAAAAAATATATATATATATATATATATATATATATATTGTTTAAAGTTAAACCACCTTAATAATTAGTTTTTTACAAACATGCATCTTTTCACTTCACAAGGTAATTGATGGATTGGAGTCATGATTACTATGATGTTTGGACTTATTATAACAGCACCCATTCACTGCAGAGGATCCATTGGTGAACTAGTGATATAATGCTAAATGTATCTAAATTTATATAAAGAAACAAACTCATTTGGCCTTAGGACGAGTAAATAAAAATTTTCTACAAATGTGTATTTTTGGGGGAACTATTATTTTAATATCTTTTTATATAAGGCTAAAATAACTTATTCCAGTCCTTAAAAATAACTTACTATTTGTCACTTTTAATATAGAAGTGCATTGTGGGATACTGTTTTCCACACAGTGTTCTCTTCAGTCTGCTGTAAATTTTAGGAAATGTCCTACAGGTATACAGAAAATTTGCATACGGCACTGTACAACCCTGCATATTTCTTAAATAGTAACGAGTAGTACTGTAATGTGCTATAGCAGCAGAAAATGCAGTGGACTGAACCAGGGTACCACAGCATGGGCTGAGAGCATTCAGCTGGTTGTGTTAGAGCAGAGAATATTAATGCCTGATTACTGTATGGGCACAGACAGAGAGCCCATGTTCTGTCTGATATCTGTCATGCTTAGCATCTGCCTGTCACACCTCTGTGATTGACATAAATAGTATCCGCTGCTTTGATGCCTGCTTGCTGTTGCCACGGAAACATGTCAAGCTGTTCGGATGGTTCTCAAGAGGTTTGTGAACCGCAGCAGATTGCAAGTGCAAACCTGGTGCTTAAGCTTTATTCTTCTTCACATTTCCATCCCATGTGTCTCTCTACCCATCTGTCTTGCTTCTGTATTTCTGTCAGTTTCCTGCATTTGGTTTTGTTTACGCCTGATCCTAAGATTTGCTTGGGGTGATTTGACAACAAGTGTAAAAACACAGTCCAAAACATTCAGTCAAACCATATTCAGTGTGATCACATTGCATTGCATTTGTAGTGTAAACTCCAGTCCAGTCACATATTTGAGACGCAACTATCAAGGGTGAACGATCACCTGAGACAGATGTAAAAATATGTTAAATATAACATCATCACTTGTGAAATGGTAGAAAAACACCCAGGGCTCCTAGCTTAACCTCTCAATACAACACATCACACAGGCTGCCATTCACAGTACCACATTATGTCAAAAAAAAAAAAAAAATATGTATGTATATATATATATATATATATATATATGTGTGTGTGTGTGTGTGTGTATATATATGCGCGTATATATAAATATGTTAAATATTATATTATATTATATTATATTATATTATATTATATTATATTATATTATATTATATTATATTATATTATATTATACACAATAAAAGTTCTGGAAAAACTATGTATGTTATTCTTTATACATGGTATGTACTGAGGTATAATTTAAACAACTTTAGGTAGATACAGTTTTTTGATTGTTGGCTAGTTTGTGTTTAAAAGTCTAGAAAAGTTTTCAGTTTTAAAATACACTTACCCTTTCTAGTTGAATATGCATAGACTACTATGAGTCATCAATCAATAGGCAGGGTCTCCAAGAAAATGCCAGATTCCTGTAATTTTGGGCAACATACACTTTCTGCCAGGATGGCACTGGTCAAGAATCCAATCAAGAATCCAATTCACTCAACCCTATCTATTCTCTGAAGTATGTTTTTGTTTTTTTCTCTCAATACACTAGCAGACAAGACACAATAGTAACTGTCACCTGCAGAGAAAATGATCTAAATCCTAACAAGCACTAATGACAAAACTTTTCTCTTGAACCACATTGTGCAGAATTGCACCATTTTGTTGCCTTGCTGTTCTTTAAATTACATAGACGGCAGGCAGAAAACACACACCCACACAGACGTCCACAAAAAGCGCTTGTCTGTGTCTGTTTCGTGGCAATTGAAGACAGGGCACTATCATTAGTCATTCTGTAACAGCGAGGTAATGGAATTTTCCATGGATGAGCAAGAGTTGTCACAGTATTCACAGTACAGCAGCCTATGAGAATCAATGGACAGCTAACTTAACGGAGACTGACAGTGCCGAGAGTCCTCAATCCACTCAGATTTCTAGTCTCTTTCTCCCTCTGCCTCTCACAACCCCTTCCCCTCAATGTAAAAAAAAAAAAATCTGAATGAATGTGTTCCTTCACACCAGCATCACTTCAATTATTATTTGACTATTTTATAACCTGTTTTATATGTCTCATTATGCTGCGGTGAACAGATGGTCTCTTGGGTGAATCTAGTCATTAACATGACTGTAACTAATTATTGGCAATCGACAGAAGTCATAAATTCACAGGAATGAAGGCCACGGTTTTGTGAAAGCCCTTTGCATTACCAAAGCTGTTAAAAGCAAGCTTATATATTTTATTGAACTCCTTTTTGTGTAGTGAGTCAGTCTAGAGGTCACGCGAAATGTCCCAAGCTTCTTAAAGACAGCATAGAATTGCTTTACTCGACTTACAGCAAACCACAGTTCCAATTAGCGTGGCTTCTGAGAAGCATGTGGAATATGTATGTGTGTGAGCGGGCACAGTCTGGTGGGTTCATCTCCCACCATGTGCAGGGTTAAAATTATCCAGAGCTTGTTAGCTAAAGTCTCCCAAGAGTTGGTTAATTATCACATAATAAGAAGTGGGCTGGGCTTCCACCCAGAGACTGTTATTTAAGAATAAAGTTCATTTGGCCACTCCAGTCATTCCTCGTCATAGAAATCAACCCCTAGCAATTAGCCACATTCATTAAAATGCTTAATTAAAAAGAAAGATTGGCCACTGCATACATATGTAGATTACCAATTATTATAGTTGGTCTATTATTTAAGTGGAATTCCTTAAATAAAAAGTTACTTTGTGTGTGTGTTTGTGTGTGTGTGTGTGTGTGCTCTTGTTTTTGTGACATATCAGGACACAACTCTGTATAATGACATGGGTATGACACAGGTATTACAGGGAGAGGGTGACTTATGAGGACATAACCCAAGAAAGTAAAAATGCACAAAGTTTCCTGTGAGGGTTAGGTTTAGGTGTTGGGTTGGGTTGGTGAAGGGGGATAGAATATAAAGTTTGTACAGTATAAAAACCATTACGCCTTTGGGATGTCCCCACTTTTCACAAAAACAAACGTGTGTGTGTATGTGTGTGTGTGGTGTGTTTGTCTATTTGAACCTTTGATTTCACCATAAAAGACCTCCTGTATACGCATTACCATGTCTTTTCTCGGAAAACTGCTTCTGTCTTTTCATTCTCACCTTTCCATGTCACTAAAGCCCAGTCTTCTTTCTTGGAAAAGCTTTCTTTGATTGTCCACTATGTAATGATAAGTCACAATGTTTAAGTAGTGCTCTTTTAAATAGCCCCAGGCTATTAAAAAAAAAATAATAATCTTCTTTTTGTGTTCAGTAGCAAAAAGAAACTTGTACAGATTTGGAACAAATTGAGGGTGAGTAAATGATGACAGAATTATAATTTTTGAGTGAACTAACCCTTTATCAGCAAAGTATGCAAAGTACATATACAGGTTTTGATATGTTTAGTGGTGGTGCTTTAGTCATCGTGCTGACATTTGCAAACTGTAGGTAAAGCTATAAACTTATGCATGCAATTTATTGAAATTTAATATACTGCACAACTTCACTCTCATCTTTTCTTTCATTGGTCTTCATTTCATTGTCTGTGTGCTATTTTTAGTATTTTGATTTTATCAAAAGTTTGAATATGTGCGCTTGCTCTCATAAAGAAAGAGCTGCTAGTTCACTTTGTATTCATTTCAGTGGGCTTAAATACCAGATGGTATCTTTAACAGGGCTCTACTCAATCGATAGAGCCGAATGTCAGGCATGAAAGCTAGGATTTCCATGGTTTTAACCTTTTGGCTCAGGATGTCATAGACAGTGATCATAAAGCTTCCCAGGGGTTGCCAATCTCTTATTCATTAATCTATAACCTAATGGGTAATACATGTAAATTGAAGAGAACAAAGCTTTTATGGACATGTGGACACACTGCCTCCTGTTCACCCATCAGCTCCTGTATACATACAATTTTCCTCCAGTGGCATTTTACCATAAATGTTTGTGAAACATATGACTGGGTCATGTCAAGTAATTGAATAGTTATTGATTTTGAGCCAGGCTTATTGATTGTGTGTGTGGCTGGGTAAAGTTAGGCTCTCCAAGGCCTATTACTTTGCACTATTCCATTTACAAAACCTATAAGTGCTTACTGTGACTTCAGAGCTCCTTAGACACCCAGGCCTCTTGTGCATTTTTCAGTGACAGCCCAAAAATGCACAAATAAATACAATTTATAACAATAATGTAACGGCTAATGCAACTCTGATTCAGCTTCAGCATTTCCAGGCCTTCCTTTCTTTTTAACTGGCTCTTACTGGCTAGACAAGTGCATCAATCACTTTTGATGGATAGGCGAATAAGCCAGTCATCTCCAGATCAATGCAATTGATTTTAACATTCTTTAGTGGATATGACATTTTCCAGTAAGATGTTGGTTGTTCATTGGTTAGAACACCTCTTCCCTGTTGGAAGACATGCAAGAAATCAATCATCCATCTATTCCTTTTCTTTTCTTTTTCTATTCTATCATAATTCTGTACTTTTCTTTTTAGTTTCTGTATAGCAAGATCATAATTAATAAGAAAGGTTAAGAATTTGCCAACATTAAAAATATTCCCCTTCTGCAGTTGTCTCGCTAGCAGTTAATAATAAATGTTGTTTTCAGTTAATTCTTAACACGAACAAGCTAAATGTTTAATGAACAACCACCAGCTTTACAACTAAACTGGTGGAGTGTCTGGATATACATTTTTTAAATCACTACTTTTATATAGTAAGGCCATGTTACATTGATTAAATATGACAGTAAAGACATTTATAATGTTATCAAAGGGTTCTGTTTCAAATTAATGCTTTTCTTTTAATCTTGCAATTCACCAAGGGAACCTGAAAAAAAATAAAAAATAAAACAAAATAAAAATCCTGCCAGTGTTTTTCTTTTAATCTCGTTAAATCATTTCCCTTTTCTCAAATAGAGCTGATCTCAGATGACATCACACAGACAGGCCCCTCCCACGATAGTTTTATTGACAGTAGTGTTTCAGCACATACCTGACTGGTGTCTTACCATAGACCTGCCCAAAGTGAGCTGTCATCATCAGTCCGTCATTATTTCACTGCCAGAGCAAATGTAGACAAGAATGTCTTCTAAGCGATTGTGGTGCTTGTTTGTTGGATGTAATAATGAAAATATAAGTCATCATTTACTCCTGACATCTGAGCCACTGAAGAAGCAGTGGATTACATTTGTTTTTGAAGGGAATGCTCCTCCGGTCTACTTAAATGCATTTATCTTCGGTGAATCATTCATGGTCCAGCTTCACCTACAGAAGACTTGAGTATATGGTTTTTTAATGAATATTTGCAAATCACCTTTCCTAATAATGTGCTAATTAGCAAGTTTCATGGCTAAATTTTACCATCTCTCAGAGAGTGACTTGGAAGCTAGGGGCAGGGTAAGTGGAGCTCATTTGGATTTAAAGTGATAAACAGTTTGCTGTTGATAGAACTGTTTTTGACAGGGTAAAAGCAGTGTTGTTTTACAGTACCATTGACAAATTATAATCAAACTATGATACAGACTTTTCATTAAGACCCTAAACAATCATATCACCTTGTGGAAAATAGGCATCTGATTACCCCTTTAAAATGGTTCCTCTTCAGGAACTAGAGCTGCGTCGGAGGAGGCTTTGGGAACACCATTCAGCGTGACCGACTCTGAACCACATGTGTAATCAGTCCAGTGGATGTGCGAGACATCACAGGCAGGTGACGTCAGACATCTTCTTCCTCAACCACCAGCTATGATGTGAATCTATCTACACTAGGACGTGTTTACTCGTCTGATTGTTTGACTACATTTAATTCTGAGGAATAAAATTAAATATTTATATGACAATGGGGCTCTTGGGATAAAAAGTTCTTGAGTGAGAGTACATGTTTACCTCTCTTCCTCTGAAAAGCAAGGGCTGCTGGGTGGGAGCAGTCCCAACCCTGCCGTGTTCCAGCCTGGTTCTGCAGACCGCCATTCTTGCTGGATACTCTTCGTCATAAATGTCCTGACGCCTAAGGCCTAGGAATTTTTTAGGGCCAGCTCCCTCTGGGGAAGAGTGGTGTACACTGCATTACACAGTAATACGGGCATGCAATAAGCCACACTTACTGTATGTAAGTATTACAATGGACATCATTCTTCCCAGACACTATCATTCAGACTTGTAGAGGAAATTTAGCAACATCTGATGATGTTTATTAATGATGCTGGCATGCAAAAGAATGTCTGGGATCCGTTAATGTTATGCAAAACTTGAACACACAGCCCTGGCCCCTACACAAAGAGAGAGTAGGCCACAAAGCAGCTGGCCGACTATCCATATTTAAATCAGCCTGCCCAAGGGCCCTCAGTTCCATTGCAATGATTTCCTTTCTATTTCCTTTTTCTTTCACTTTTTGTCATTACCTTCAGGGAAATGTCTCTACATCTCTAGATATAGCATGGAATTGTACAGATATAGACATACAGATATCGTACTGGGGACATTGGACAGGCTCATTTCACATTTTTTCCCCCCACTCTGGTGGTTTCTTTTAACAGAAAAGTGTAGAAAAGCAACACTCCAGAAAGGTGTATGATATAAATCATAAATTCCTAAAAAAAAAAAAAAAAAAAAAATATATATATATATATATATATATATATATATATATATATATATATATATTATTTTTTTATTTTTGCACATATTTATATAAATAACTGTATTTCCTTTTGAACAGTTAAATTGGTGTGCTTTCAATAGATATTATTGTAAAGAAATGAATAAGAATATATTTGTGAAAATAAAATAATAATAATAATTACAAAAAAAAAAAAAAACATTGAATTTGACTTATTTTCTGACTGGCATCACCACTGTCTCTGTATTTCTATGGTACTTTTCAAGAATTCACAAATTCAGCAGTGGCAACAAAATAATTAATAAAGCTTGTTAGAAATTATAAAGACACTCATTGAGCCAGGATATCAGAATATTTCATTATTATTCTTTGGAAATATAATTTAAAACTGATTAAAAAGTGAAAGTAATGGCAGTGTGTTATTGCTTGAAGAAAAAAAAAGGTGAAGCAACAGTAATTGGATCTTCTTTAGGTGTATCAAACTAGAACTTGTCTAGATTACGTTATCCCTTCAGGTAGCACTCACTCACAATAAGGTTGCAGACCCCTGCTATATACACAAATATCAAAGCACTGAGCTGATACTGTACCTCATTTGCATATATTTTCTATTGGCCAATTACAAGTACAAGTTCAACCTCCAGGAATAAATCCTATTTTCTTTCTATGTCTGTTTTATCTTTAACGTTTAATGAAGATTTAACATACTGAGAGCTGCAGTCAAGGTAACCACCTCGTTTTCCCTTTACAAGCAAATTGTGCTCACAGTTGCTTGAATTGTACTATGGATTTCTGCCATAAAATTTTTACAATAAAAGACAAACAGACACAAACAATGACGTTTTCAAGTCTGTACTGAACACACAGTGTAAACATTAACAGTTCAAAGTTTGCAAACTTGTGGTTTGATAACTGGTTGACCTTTTATAACCTTCATCGCAATAGCCTTCAGCAAAAATTTCCTGTAATTGTAGATCAAACCCACACAATAGTCAGGAAGAAAGCTCTATTCCTCTTACAAACAGCAATATTCTTGGGATGTGTGCCGTGAATCACTGTCTTGAGGTCGTGCCATAGCATCTCAAAAAGGTTGAGTTCTAGACTCTCACCGAAGGTGTATTTTCTTCTCAAGACATTCTGTTGTTGATTTACTCCCGAGTCTCGAGGCTTTTTTCTTTTCTTTTTTCTGAGCTTCAGTTGGTGGACAGATGTTCTTATATTCTCCTGTAAAATGCTCTGATAAACCTGATGCATGCTTCTTTTGAACAGTAAAATCAGTGGGTATTATAGGGTAGGGCAAGCCTGACCAGCACCTCTGTCTGTTGTCTTATTGATTTGACTAGAGGTTAGACTCCTGACACCAATTAGCTTCTGGAGAGGTCACTGGCCTAGGGGTTCGCATATTTTTTCCACCCTAGAATTTGAATGATTACAAGGTGTGTTCAGTAAAGGCAAGAACATTTGTTTTTGTGTGTGTGTATTGTTACGATGAGATAAAATTGTATGTCCGCTTATATATATATATATATTTATATATTTATTTTTTCTTTTTTTTTTTTTTTTTCTTTTAGTGGGATAAGACCACTTCAAACTATTGCCATTTCTGTATGTAACGCCACGGGAGAGTCACCTCTGTCACAGCTACAGCACTCTCACCTCATTATCAGTGACAGCAAGTATAACAGAAGAGGAAAGAACGGAAAAGTGTAAAATAAGATAACTATAATTGCATTTTTTTTTCCTCCCACAATCACCTGACACTGATTACTTCAGTTATTGCTTGCTCTTCACACTGCTTTGAGTCCTGAAATATTCAAAGGTGTTTGAATTTGCTTGGTTTATGTTTCATCTCAGAAAGCTAGTAAAAAGTTCATAGGCTCTTGTGGTTATGCATTTATATGTTATTCTGGGGTAAAACTGTGTTTTGTATCAAATATAGGTTTTTAAGTGCTTCAAGAATGTATGCATTTCATTATGTAAACTTATTGACATTGTAAATTAATTGATAATTGCTTTTTTTGTGTGCGTTAGTTCATATTGTAGACTTTCAGATGAACGTTTTGCTAGTCTTTAAAGCATCCAAGTACACTCTTGGGTACATTTCGCACTCTCTAATACATTTTTGGTGGTGGTGAACTTTGTTTTAGATGTGCTAGAACATATTGGGAGCTCTGGCAGCCAGAAACTCGTTGGAAAAACAGTGGAAAATACAGTTACATTATTTAGAGCATTACTATAGATAGCTTTTATTTGAACATTTAGATATACTGATATATCTCATTAACTGGTAATATTCTAATTCTAATCTTACAGTCTTATCATCATATAGATAGTAAAATAAGGCCACGTTATGACTTCATGAAAAAAATAAAATAAAATAAAAATAAAGACAAAATAAAATATTTCAGATAACACATATGAAACTAGAATGAATAATAAACAGTAAATAAACAACATAAAATATCACAATTACAAAAATCTTAATAAATGTTACTATTTACTATTTACTTTATATTTAAAAAATTTAATACAACTATTTTGTCACAAAAATCAGAATTTTAACAATTCTAATTTGCACTCACAACTGTAAGTTTTTTTCATACATTTTAAAAACACATTACTGCCTCTATAAAAAATGAAAAAAAAAAATTAATAAAAAGAATTAAGGTTTTCAGTCTAGCACTTAGTGTTTAAGTGTGTACTCTATAACAGTTTAGACTTGCTTTATTTGGTTTTAGCCCTTCTGAAAATTAAAGAAAGTAAAGATATTATGTGAAGACAGGAGGTCAAAAAGGGCTACATGTTGTGCTGAGACTTAAATAGCCATGGAGAGTGAACATAAGCTGAACAAATCTTCTCTTTGCAAACAAGAAAAAGAAAAAAAACAAAAAAAAACAAGCATAAGTCGCAGGTCATAAAAACCTGTTGGCTTTCTCTACCCCTCCTGCAGATGTTATTCCTGCACATCAACAAACCTGAGCAACAACAAACTAACAAATGGAACATAACTTATCCTAACAAACGTGGATGAATGGAAATTTAACAGGTGGTTGAATACAAAAGTGAACATATGTCTAGTGACAACAAATTAGACCTCAAAATGCGGACAATGTGCGGACAGTTAGATATGTTTTATTAGATCATTATGAGCTACACAGCTCCAACAGATAAAAAATATATTCCTATCCAGTTTATTCTTATTTTGTTCCAGTAGATGCATCCATGACAGGAGGTTAGGATGGATGAATGCTGGGTCATAGAAGCTGGGCGGGGCTTCATCTACTGTACAGCACCATCCTTTAGCCCACACGCTCTATCCTTTCACATAATGAGGCCCACGGGCTGGTAAAATGTAAATACAGCAATTACAACATTGGAGCTCTGGCCCAAGGGGTTGCCCTCTACACAAATCGCTGAACGGTGGGTGAGTTTGAGTCAGACTCTGAACCCTCTGACCTCACAGAGGATATAAACTAGTCACAGTTAGAATCAGAGGTTGGATGCAAACTTTAGCCATGGCTGTTTTTCAGTGCTATAGGGTATGCATAATTATACTAACTGTATTTGTTCGGTTTTATTTTGTTCTAGTTTAAACTCACTTTTCATATTGGACTATAGTATTTTTCCATGCACTTAAGCTGTTGATAATAAGGACAGTAGCTTGTTGTTAAATAATGTATATAAAATTATAATAATAAAGTTATTCTACAAATTTTCCCTGTTAATATTTTACTATACTTGCAATCAAGTCAGTGCTGTTTAGAATCAGATCAATGTCATTTTCCAAGTAGATAATTTGCCAACGCGAACAACAATATATATATATATATATATATATATATATATATATATATATATATATATATATATATAAATTAAATTTATTCCTGTAAAAAAAAAACTTTTTTTTTTTTCCTATTTAGTGCTCAACTCTGTAGATAAATTCATTCATTCATTCATAAAATGACTGAATTGTCACATTGTACAACTGAACAAAAATTGACTGTTATACTGTCTCAGTAATTCAGTGTGTTACTTGTCATTTCTTTATAATTATTTGTGAAATTAGTCATTTCTTTTTTTCAGTGAAAAAAAAAACTAAATGCACAAAATGAATGCATGTTTTGAATATGAAGCCACTTCAGATTCTAATCTCATAGATCAAGTCACTATTGTTTAAATGAACCGATAATATGTTTGTTTGTGGCTTCAACTCACATGCACTTACACAAATATTATGCGACAGCTCCACTGTACTCATGCATGTGTGCATGTTAGTGCCCTAATTGTGCCTAAACAACGCATGTTCACTGTCAGATTCTCCGTCCGTTTAGACCACATAACATTCCGCCCACAGGAAGCTGAGGTGGATGTGGCATCAACACACTATAGCTGAGCCGACTGAAATTTAGTTTCCAAAACTTGTACCCACGGGGCAGTGGCTCCAGTTCAAACACATGCTGATGTATTATTTAGTTCAGGCGAAGTGCTTATTTGCATGCCGACGGATTTACAAGACTACTGACATGTGCATGTCTAATGTCTAATGGGAAAAAGTCTGCTGTATATGTGAAGACTCCATAGGCCTTCCCTCTACCACAGCCTGTCCAATTCCTGATCATCAGGACTAGTGTCACTGCAGAGGCACAAAATAATAAGAAATGCAGCCTGGAGAAATCAAGCACTTGCACTGTGATTTATAAACACATACCTGCTTTATTAAGTCTGAACATTTTGTTTTTATTTCCCCTAGAAATGCAGAACGTCAACACCTTGTCAAAGTAATGATATGCAGTGTTATGGTGTATTAATATATAAAGCATACACACAAAAAAAACTGTTTTGAAATGACATGATTGTACTCAAAAATGCATTTAATCTGTGATTTTCAAATATTTTCATAGCCACTACCATGTAATTTGAGGTGCTTTCATAACCACACACTGTCTATTTTCTTCAGTGACAGCTATAATTTTTTTGCACATACTGCATACCCATTAAAATATTTTTTTTATTCAAAAGTAGTAGTTGGAATTCACTGCATGCACACTCGAATGATATTTTTTCGGTGCCCTCTCTTGGCTCTGATAACACACACATACACACAAATGCACACAAACATCAGTCCTCCCACTGCCTGTCACTGACCCATGTCACCCAGTCCTCTGTGAGGATGTCAATATTCTTTCCAAGCTGAGCCACTGGGCTCTGGGACTGCTGTAGTTGGGCTGCCAGCACTGCACCTCACGCCCTTTCGTACCCAGCATCCTGCCAGTCAGTCCTGCCTGCCCTAGACCGATAGCACCAGTTCTCTTCTCCTCTCCCCATATCTGCTCTCGGCTTTTGCAGCAACACCTCCCCTTCACGCTCTTCACCATCACTGCCACAATAAGCTCTGTAACTGCAAACAGCAGTTGCTGTGGTCAAAACTTTTCTCAAACATACATCCTTCTACAACCGTTTAGAGCTGCAATTCACATAGAAGGAACTAGTGCTGAAGAAGTGATGACATACTGAGTGAAAGTTGATTGACAGACAGACAGATAGAAAGATAGACAGACAGACAGACAGACAGATAGATAGATAGATAGATAGATAGATAGATAGATAGATAGATAGATAGATAGATAGATAGATAGATAGACAGACAGATTTGTAATTTTTCCCTGAGAAACTCCTTTCTGATATTGCTCCACTATTATTTCAATGATTTTTTATGAAGTTCAGCCCAATACTCACTTTGACATACAATGACAGTTTAAAATTTTTCAGCATACGATTCAGAATATCTAAAGTTTGGTTCCCCACACAAAAGAAAGTCATACATGTTTGTAACATACATGTATTAACTATTACTTTAAGGACAAATGATGTATATAGCCTGTGAGCAGATAGACACGAGCAGGTGGTAGAAGGGGTGCCGTTATAACAAGCTGTCCCTCCTCCCACTATATCTGGCATCCCTTTTCTCCTGCTCTGTTGGCAGTGGAGTAATTACCTAAGCCAACTCACTCAGAAGTGAGAGGGCAACCCAGGCTGCACACATAAATTGTAGAGGTGGCAGCAGATTGCTACTGCGCCTTTGAGTGGGAATTGGCAAACTAGAGAGTAAATACAAATGGCAAGCAGCCCCAGCGCCTTCCTACAGCGAAATCGATGAAAGGAGATCAATAGCGCAGGTTCATTTTCAGGTGTATGGAAATCCTGATGTGTTAGGACAACATGTCACCATTTAGGGCACTAGTATACTAACACTATTGGTAATGTGTTTGATTTAAACAACCCTAAAAGTCAGTAATTGGCTCATTTGTTGCTTGCTCTTGTTCATTTGGCCGGTTAAACTCTCCATTCCTCCACTCTTGAAGGGCAGTTAGTCTTTCTTTTATTTGCTTCCTCCTTGAGCTTTTTTTTTTCAGCCTCTGCGCTCTTCTAGCCCAGCTCGATGCACCCATGTTCATTTTAATTTCCCCTTTCATTTTCTTCCCTCAACCTCCCTTTCTGTTTCATTCCTTGGCAAGCTCATTCTCTGCCATCTTCCCTATATGTCCCGGTCTTGTTTATATCCTCTGTGTAAATGTCACATAAAAGGGCACCACCAATCCGGCACAACCTTTGGGAAACGTCTGTTTAAATGCACTCAGACTCTATTATACACCATCATCACGGTGTGCAGATGGCCAATGAAAACATTCCCAGAGTTTAATGAAAGCTGTGGTTTGAAAGGTACCCCATGAGAAGTACTATTTAAGCTGTCTCTGAAGTCTCTGAAATAGGAAATGTATGGCATTTTCCTTCAATTACACATAATAAATTCAAATATTCAATATCAGAAGCAAAATTACTTTATATAGCACGGAACAAGACCATACGCTGTTGTAAGTAGGAACCAGACTTTCTGAGTAAGAGAAGAAAAAACTGAATAGAGAGAGCGAGAGAAGGGTGTTTTTCACCTTTTATGGCTGTGCTTTTGTGTACATTTGTATTATTTGATGCTTAAATTATATTGTCAATAAAAAGAAACATCAATAAAGCAACAGATAAAATGAACCCATAGAGTAGGAAAAAAAGAAAAGGAAAATGAAAAAGCACTTACCGAACAGTTTTATGAGAAATCACAGCTGAGCAGGTCAAAGCTTTACATTCCATCTTGCTGGAAAGTGACTCTCCCACACACTCACACTGACTGTGAAGCACAAAGCGCTGTAGAGAAGCAACAGAGCCTTTAATGTTTCAGAGTTCTCTTTATTGAGTCAGTACAGTTAAATACACCTTCAAAACAAAAGTCGTCTCGGGTTACTTGACTGTAACCCTGTTCCCTGAAAAAGCGGGAACGAGATGCTGCACTCAATAGTGCTAGTGAGAACATTCTTTGTTTGACCGGTTGTGAAGCATGTGTGTCAAACACGCCAAGAATTGGCTTAAATAACCTCGGCAGGTGACGTCACTGATAACGTGCACCTGCAGGTTATAAATAGACGTGAAACAGAAACATCCTCAGGTTACCCCTTTGTCTGAAGAGACGTCCGGACACGTCGATAGTGCGGCATTGAGGCGCAGCATCTCGTTCCGGCTTTTTCAGGGAACAGGGTTACAGTCAAGTAACCCAAAACGTTCCCTATCAAAAGCTACTCTCGATGCTGCACTCAATAGCGCTAATGGGAACGAGAATACCAACGCCGCCGCACTGTAAGTATCTGGACCCCCAAGGTTGTGTAGTGTGTGCGCACAAACATCGAAGAGGTCTCAGACATGACTCTGGGATGTGGACTCAAGGGCATGCAAGCCCGGAGTAGCATCGACATCCAAACTATAGAATCTGACAAATGTGTGTGGAGAGGACCAACCTGCCGCATCACACACTTGCTGCAAGGGCGCACCTCTTGCTCAAGCTATTGAAGATGCAACCCCACTGGTTGAATGGGCACTAACTCCTAGAGGCGAAGTTTGACCACGCGCCTCGTAGGCTAGGGCAATAGCAACCTTCACCCAATGTAAAACTGTTTGCCTGGTGGCAGCCGCACCCCTGACTGCGGCCCCCACGGCATATGCTGCTCTGCTCTGACTTACGCCACTGGCTAGTGCGGATGGAGTAAATCTGAAGAGCACGTACTGGACAAAGTAAGTGAAGTCTTTCCTGCTCCAGTGTTGTAAATGGCGGAGGACAGAAGTCTTTGAAAATGAGTAGTATGGACATCCAAACTATAGAACCTGACAAATGTGTGCGGAGAGGACCAACCTGCCACATCACACACTTGATCAGGAGCATCCCTCACCCAATGTGAAACTTCTTGCCTGAAACTTTTTGCTAGTGCGGTGGACGCAAGTCTGAAGAGGAACATTCAGAAGATAATTAGGGTGAGGATGCAAAATAGCTTTGACTAGCCCAGGGGCAAAATCGGAACAGGATGGCGGGACTGACAAAGCCTGTAAATCCCCAATTCTCCTTAGAGAGGTAATGGCCATAAGAAAAACCATCATTAGAGTCAGAAGCCTGGAGGCGCTGATTCTAATGGTTCAAAAGGGGTGCCAGCCAGCCTTTCAAGCACTACGGCTAAATCCCCTGAAGGGGCCATAGCTCTAGTGGGTGCCTCAACCTCTGAGCCCCATGGATGAAGTGGGCGACTAGAGGGTGCTTTCCCACAGAAACCCAGTCAATAAAAACATGGCAAGCCAAACTAGCGACCATGTAAGTTCTGAGAGGACTAGGGCATGTGCCTGAGGACAATTTCTCTTGCAGGAACTCCAGTACTGAAACAATTTGGCAGTGAGCTGGGTCTGCCTGTCTGTCATGCACCAGCCCTCAAAAACACTCCATATGAGGACATAAGTTCTTCTAGTGAAATGAGTCCTAGCACTTAGAATAGTCTCTATTACTTTGGCTGGAAGGCCAGCATCTCTTAGTTGGTCCCCCTCAGGGGCCAGACGTGAAGGTTCCAGAGCTCAGGCCGTGGATGAAATACTGTCCCCTGTGCCTGAGAGAGAAGATCTCTCCTGACTGGAATTGCCCATGGCGAGCCATCGAGGAGGGATATTAGATCTGAGAACCAAACTCTGATCGGCCAACGGGTCGCTTTCAGTAAGAGGCGAGACCCCTGTTGACGGACCTTGGCCAGGACTCCCGGGAGCAGAGTAATCGGAGGAAAAGCATAAAGACACAGTCTGGGCCACGCATGGGCCATAGCGTCCAGGCCCAGGGGAGCTGGATGAGTCAGAGAGATGTAGAGGGGACATTGTGTCATCTCCTGTGAAGCACAGAGGTCCACTTCTGCTACTTAAAATCTCTCCCAGATTTGACTCACTACTTCGGGGTGGAGTTTCCATTTCCCGTGTTTCACAGCTTGTCTGGACAGCAAGTCCGCTTCCACATTCATATGCCCAGGATTGTAAATCACCCTGAGAGACAGGAACTTGTCCTGTGCCCAAAGCAGAATCTGGTGCGCTAACTCGTTCGAGCGGCGCGTCTGCAGTCCGCCCTGGCGATTTATGTTAGAGACTACAGATGTGTTGTCCACCCGCACTAGGACATGGTAGCCTCTCAACTGCTGGAGGAAGTATTTCAGGGCCAGAAATACAGTCTTCATTTCGAAGCAATTGATGTGCCAATTCGAGAAGATGACCTCTCAAGATCCCTTGGGCTGGACAGCCAACTAAGGCCGCTCCCCAGCCCATGAGGGAAGCGTCTGTCATTAACATCTTGCGATGACAGCACGGACCTAGAGTGGGACCCAAAGTCAGAAACCGGGGTCTGAACCACATAGATAGGGTGCGAAGCCCCTGGCGCGTAACCCTTAATTGTCACTGGGGATTGGCCCTTGGATGAAATCCCCTGGCTCTGAGCCACAACTGAAACGATCTCATGTGCAGGAGGCCCAAAGGTATCACCGTGGATGCAGCTGCCATGAGACCTAAAACCTTCTGAAAGTGATAAACAGTGACTTTCCGGCCTAGTTTGATGTTCTTTAGGGTGTTTAGAATGGATTCAACTAATGCAGGAGACAGCTGTGCCTGCATTGTGATCGAATCCCATACCACAACCAAATATGTTGTCCTCTGAGCCGGAGAGAGAACGCTTTTCTTGGCGTTGAGTCTCAACCCCAGAGATTTGAGATGAGCTAGGACGACATGCTGATGTCGAAGCGCAAGCTCTTGAGACTGGGTCAGATTCAGCCAGTCGTTTATATACATTTTAAATCTGGATGCCCTTGAGTCGTAGAGGAGCCAGAGCTGCATCCATGAATTTTGTGTAAGTGCGGGATAACAAAGCTAGGCCGAATGGAAGAAACTGATACTGGTAAGCTTCACCCCCGAAAGCGAACCTCAGGAATCTCCTGAGTTGTGGCAATATTTCAAAATGAAAATACACGTCCATAGATCTATGATTGGACGCAGCCCCCCGTCTTTCTTGGGAATCAAGAAATACCGACTGTAATAGCCTGACTCTCTGTCTGGCAGGGGAACACATTCTATGGCCCCTTTGACCAGCAGAGTCTTTGATTCCTGTGTCAACAGATATGCACGTGCCGGTTTCACAGAGGTGGAGACCACGCTGTTGAAACGCAGAAGACGATGTGCAAACTGAATCCTGTAGTCCTACAGTTCTACAGTTCTTTCGACTCATGGGGAGATATTTGGCAGTAGCTTCCACGCTGCCAGCTTCTCCAAAAAGGGCACTATTTGTGACACTTTGTTTGTTTTGTGGGGGGAGGGGGGTTAAGATGTCTGGTGTCCTGAAACGTGGCAGGAAGCAACAAATCATGTATCATTTCACTGGAGGCCACTGCCCCCTAAAACACCGGTGGTGGCAGAGGTTGTTCAGTGATCCCCTAAGGGTGCCAGGAAGGAGCCTTACACTTCTGATGGGCCACTTTCCAGGACCCTCCCTGAGGGGACACACCCTTTGTCCTGGGCACAGCTTAAGGCCCTTGCTTTGGTCGTGATGACCGTACTCTAGTCCAGCTCCATCTGCGGCTGCCAAGTGTTACAAGCTGCTCCCCAGTCTTATGAGGGGCTCACAACTCGCCACACTCTCTCTTTGAACCTCCTACCCCAGAGGAGCTGGATCGGGTCAGGACTGTTTATTTATTTATTTTTTGACAGCTCCGACACTTGAGCACAGTGAGTGAGAAACATATTAAAAGTCTCCTCCTGGCACTTAGATTTTTTTAGATCAGCCTGATACGCCTGCAGAACCTATGATACTTGCCATCAGTTTACATGTGCCACAGGTTCGGTGAGTAGATGTAAATTCGCTCTTTTTAATGCCTGTTATAAAATGTATTCTGTCTTCTTTATTAATCAGATTAGCGCTGTATTGTTTACTTGCTGTATTATATCAGTCATCCGAGGCTGTCTTTGAGTTTCATTGCGTTTAACTAAATGAACACACCTGCTAACTAGTGTGATTAAACTCTGTCGGTCACGTGATGTGCCATAGACTTTCAATATATTCATTTCAGGTTCAAAGATGTAAATTTGTAGTAAAATCATGGTAACCATGACACGTACAACAGTAACAAATTAAATTTGAAGTTAAAACCCAGGAACGGGCCAATTACCATGTTTTTACCACAGTAACTGTAGTTGTACTATGGTATATTAATAATCAATACAACAATACAATAATCATCAAACTAACTTTGTACAACTGTAATGGTCGTTTTTTGATGTGCTTTTATATGACAGATATCACAGTAATCACATTTACTGTACCATGCTTTTGATACCTTTTAATGTAAATCCAAAAAAAGTAAATAAATAAAAGGACACATTTTTCCCCTCTTGCAGTTCATACATATCAGTTTATATTTTAAATATTTTGCTCACAAAACATTATTAAAATTCTGTTTATAATTCTATTTTATTCTACCCCCCCCCCCTTCTTATTTTTATTATTATTATTATTATTATTATTTAGCTGAAAAGATGTAAAGGAAGCAGTCAGCCCTGTGGTGTTTTGAGGTGTTTTGAGAGGTATTCCTTCAGAAATGGAGAAGACAGAGAGTTGCGGAGGCAGACATTTGCAGCAGTAAGTCTGTGATAGTTTGACCTTTTTATCAAACTGCTGTTATAAATTGCACAGCATTTGTTGTTTCTTAAACTTTTGCACTGTCCAAATACCCACACTTGCCATCTTTGCACTTGACCACTTGATTATTTATTTGACGTATTTCCTGTGTTTAGCCCAAGTGTTCGAGTGAGCATGGTGACCAAAAGTGTGTGTCAACTTTTCATGACCTGATGACAGTGGTTCCCAATCCTGGTCCTGGAGAGCCCCAACACTGCATGGTTTTGGTGTCTCTCTTATCTGACAAACACACTTTTGAGGTCTTGGAGTCTACACTGATGAGCAGATGAGTTGAATCAGGTGTGTTTGATCAGGGAGACATATCAAATATGCAGTGTTGGGGTTCTCCAGGACCAGGATTGGGAGCCACTGCCTTATGGGACACACTTAAGTGTTTTAGTTTTTTTTTTTTTTTTTTTTCAACTTTGCATTTTAAAATAAATTCTAAATCTCTTTTTTATTAGTCCCTATTACAGAGGACAATTTAATTTTTGGTGCTTCTAATTAAGTGAAAAAAAGCAGTTGCAAATGATGTAGAAAATAAATATACTTTTCTGTGCACCAAGAAAACGTGCAACACTTTGTTTTACTACCAAAATATTCTCAATATCTTTATTATTATTATTATTATTAATATTTCACATACATTGGAAAGGTTTCTGTGACCAGATCAATTACACTACTGATAACAGTCCTTTAAGCATGTAATATTTTTTTTAAATAATTCATATGAATATAGCTTGCTATTATTGACTAGCTTTTAATAATAGATGCATTTAACATTTAATTATACAGCATCTTTACAGAGGCTGCTTTGATGGTCTAAAAAAAAGTTGCATGTAATTAAATAATATTTCCTTTCTGTCTTTCAGGATTGTTTGCAGATAATGCTGTTCTTCTCCATGATGCACAAGGACTCACCTCTTTAACTCTTTACCCCCCCCCCCCACACACACAGAAATGGTCCCTCGATCAGTGTTTAGACTTTGCAGTGGTTTGATTTTTGCAGAAAATGCAACTTTGTTTTAATTCTAAGCTTATAATGATTACATTGTGACTTTCCAGCAACCCATATACTGTATACAGAACCAGTGATCAAAACAATAGTTGAAAATAGTATTTTCATATTGATAAAGCATTGTGCTCTCTTTTTCAAGCTTCATACAGTAAACTTTGCTTTTGGTGCTTTTATCATAAAAAAAAAAAAAACATCAGTTCTCATCAGGAGTTTTCGTAAAGGACATATTCATGCACAGCCATCCCCTAGTTCCAGTCATAAAGTGAATGATGTTATTGTCGGTTTTGTTTCTGCATTTTTATGTAGCAGGTGTTTGTTTTCCTGAACACATTTTCTTTCTTCCATTGTACGGACAATCAGTGTTTATTTGATGCTGTGCTGATGGAGTTTTATAGATGATATTGCACACTTGACATGCATGTCTTCATGGTTTTTATTTTCTGAGTTTGAAACAGTGTGTTGTATCACTTTTTGGTAAATTAAATTCTCCAGTGTTCTCTGAAAGACTATCTGTTTATTTTTTTTTTTTTTTTAAATAAAAGTATTTGCAAAGTATTTTTATTCTTCATAGTGGCAAAAACAAGCTTATTGACAGAGGATGCAGTGCAGTTATATGGGCACTTTGTCTTTGAATTAGTTTTTTCTTTCTGTTTTTATTGCTAGAGTTCAAATGGTAGAGAATGGCAAATCACAGAAACACAAAAGTTAATAATTTTTATAACTTTAAAACACAACATAACATACAATGTAAATGTTAGAAGCTCATCATTTGATTAGAAAATGCACTTGTCTTTGAAAAAAAAATCTCATATTTAATGAGAGGAATCTGTTAGATAGAACTGCGAATGCTGGCCATGTGCTCATCAATATTGCCCAATTTTTGTCAAGCTGAACAACAATAATTGAGCATTTGCATTATTGTTGGAGGAAGGTGTATACGTTAATAAAACACAATCTAATAGGTAGCAAATGTTATTGATTGTTAACCAATCTATCCCTTCAGCCGAAAGACATCGGTCATAAATGGATAAGGAAGCGTGACGCCGCTGCTCAGCTTTGATATCATTGGCTGTCAATTTCCCTTGTCACCGCAGGACAGTCTGTGGTTGGACTATCTTTTAACCCATATTAAACAGCGCATCGTGTTACAAAAGTACGTTTTGCTGCTATTATCACATTAGTAATAGATTAAGTCAACAAGTAAGGGTTGCTATGTTGAGAAAAAGTTACCTCTTTAGCGAGATCCTAACCCTAAGCATAACTTCAAAGAACTACAAAAAACAGCGCCTAGTTTTCCCTTTCCATTGATAGAACGACGGAGGCTTGTGGGTAATGTAGTTTAAATAGTTTTATTGACGAAATTAAATAAATAAGATATTTAATGGAAAACTGGATTTCTAAGTATTTTCATTGTGTAAACCTCTATGATATAATTGAAAGACAGAGTGAAATTTGGTATTTTAGAGTGAGCAATATTTAAAATGCCTTTATGACACATTTCCATTCATTTCTGAAAACTGTGCCCGACATTATTTTATCAGCATAGCATAAGTAATAATCCTTCCGGTTTTCTCTTTGATTCGTTAATTGAACTCTGATTTACAGCCATTTGAAATGTACAGTTTTTGGCTCTTTCGGGGGGTGCTACTGGGCCCCTGGGGGTAGAAGGGCAGTAAAACCAACATATATGTATTCTCCTCATCATGGACAACAAACTGAGCAGAGTAACATTTATATCTGACAGTTTTCACAGTCCACACTTTTCTAATCTTAACATCATGGCTAGTAAAGCATTTGACAGGACATGGTGAGGCCATCTGATGAAACGTGGAAAAATTAGAAAGAAATAATTTAATAATAAACATAATAGATTATTTCTTAAAAGGGGTAAAAGGGGTTAAAGGGGTGGTTCGGGATTTTTGACAGCGGACCTTATTTTTAAGTCAGCCTGGTTGTTATTCATTAGTGGAGACATTTTTTTTTTTTTTAAATTATCCAGTCTTTATATTTGGATAGATAGCCGATGCTAGGCTAGCGCGAGTCAATGGGTATATGTTAGCCAGCCATTAAAAACCGTTTTACCCGCTCCACAGTGCACCAAACGCAAATCAATTATAACACTAGACTATCGATGCAAATGTCCGTTGATAGAATAATGTTAGAAATCAAACTTACCTTTCATCACATTGCATTAGTTATAATTTGTTCCCTGTAATCATAAGCCTTGTCGACAGCAGCAGCGAAGTGATATTTATTACCTAGGCAACCGAGTGAGCCGTTCCACACATGACGCAAGTGTATTTACCTGCCGCTGGCACACTGATTATCACTAACATCACATAAGCAGAGCAAAGTAGAGGCGGAGGAAAGTAAAATTCCGCAGCGGCTGAGAAACTAGTTCCTTTAGGATCATTGAGATGAAAGGTAAGTTTGATTTCTAACATTATTCTCTCAACGGACATTTGCATCGGTAGTCTAGTGATAGCAATTGATTTGCTTTTGGTGCACTGTGGAGTGGGTAAAATGGTTTTTAATGGCTGGCTAACATATACCCATTGACTCGCGCTAGCCTAGCATCGGCCAACTATCCAAATATAAGGACTGGATAATTTTAATAATTTTTCTATTCCCCACTGTTAAGCAGTAATCAAGGACAATGCATACACATTGTGATACTTCACTAATACACAAGGAAGAATTCATGGAGTACTAAGAATACTATATATATATATATACAGGTCCTTCTCAAAAAATTAGCATATTGTCATAAAGTTCATTATTTTCCATAATGTAATGATAAAAATTTAACTTTCATATATTTTAGATTCATTGCACACCAACTGAAATATTTCAAGTCTTTTATTGTTTTAGTACTGATGATTTTGGCATACAGCTCATGAAAACCCCAAATTCCTATCTCAAAAAATTAGCATATCATGAAAAGGTTCTCTAAACGAGCTATTAACCTAATCATCTGAATCAACTAATTAACTCTAAACACCTGCAAAAGATTCCTGAGGCTTTTAAAAACTCCCAGCCTGGTTCATTACTCAAAACCGCAATCATGGGTAAGACTGCCAACCTGACTGCTGTCCAGAAGGCCATCATTGACACCCTCAAGCGAGAGGGTAAGACACAAAAGAAATTTCTGAACGAATAGGCTGTTCCCAGAGTGCTCTATCAAGGCACCTCATTGGGAAGTCTGTTGGAAGGAAAAAGTGTGGCAAAAAACGCTGCACAACGAGAAGAGGTGGTCGGACCCTGAGGAAGATTGTGGAGAAGGACCGATTCCCGACCTTGGGGGACCTGCGGAAGCAGTGGACTGAGTCTGGAGTAGAAACATCCAGAGCCACCGTGCACAGGTGTGTGCAGGAAATGGGCTACAGGTGCCGCATTCCCCAGGTCAAGCCACTTTGGGCTACAGAGAAGCAGCACTGGACTGTTGCTCAGTGGTCCAAAGTACTTTTTTCGGATGTCCAGTGTCAAGTCCAGTGTCAAGTACCCACAGTCAGTGATGGTCTGGGGTGCCATGTCAGCTGCTGGTGTTGGTCCACTGTGTTTTATCAAGGGCAGGGTCAATGCAGCTAGCTATCAGGAGATTTTGGAGCACTTCATGCTTCCATCTGCTGAAAAGCTTTATGGAGATGAAGATTTAATTTTTCAACACGACCTGGCACCTGCTCACAGTGCCAAAACCACTGATAAATGGTTTACTGACCATGGTATTACTGTGCTCAATTGGCCTACCAACTCTCCTGACCTGAACCCCATAGAGAATCTGTGGGATATTGTGAAGAGAAAGTTGAGAGACGCAATACCCAACACTCTGGATGAGCTTAAGGCCACTATCGAAGCATCCTGGGCCTCCATAACACCTCAGCAGTGCCACAGGCTGATTGCCTCCATGCCACGCCGCATTGAAGCAGTCATTTCTGCAAAAGGATTCCCGACCAAGTATTGAGTGCATAACTGAACATAATTATTTGAAGGTTGCCTTTTTTTGTATTAAAAACACTTTTCTTTTATTGGTCGGATGAAATATGCTAATTCTTTGAGATAGGAATTTTGGGTTTTCATGAGCTGTATGCCAAAATCATCAGTATTAAAACAATAAAAGACCTGAAATATTTCAGTTGGTGTGCAATGAATCTAAAATATATGAAAGTTAAATTTTTATCATTACATTATGGAAAATAATTAACTTTATTACAATATGCTAATTTTTTGAGAAGGACCTGTATATGTATATATATATATATATATATATATATAAGAATACTTTATATATAAACTAATTAGCAACAATCACTGTAAAAATGTCCTCCTCACCCCCTTATCTTGCTCCTCAGGTGCTGGACATCTGTAATGTGCATGCTCTTGGTTTTAATGGAGTACAAGATCCACGTTGATCATTCATGCTACATTCTGTTATCCCTCAAGTGTTTGTAACAATAAAGCAAATGGCTTTTCAAAATAATTCATCTAGTAACTCCCTTTATATATAAATATATTTTAAAAAAGCCATATTTGTGATTAAATATATACAATAATAACTTTCTGGTGTATTGTTGTTCCAGATTTCATTAATCTGATGAAAAAAATGTTTATGTCTTAAGTAAAAAAAAATAATCCTGGTAATTAATAATATATAGTTTTTCAAGTGTAGAATAAACACATATGAGCCTACCTAGTAAAATGATGAATTTACCAAGAATTTTCAACACAATATTCAACATTTTAATTTTATTGAAACATATACTATGAAGTTGATAAAGTAGCATCAAGACAAACACGATTTAAGGAAAATAATAATGGATCAAAATTCATTAATATCATAAATGAATCAGTTCACAAAGAGGAGTGATGAAATGTCCTTAAAAGTAAAAAGATTCCATCCAGTCAACTGTGATACAGATCATGTGATACTTATAAGACATGTGATACTGTTTCAGAAAATGATTCCTTATCACATCTAAACTGGTTTCATCTCCATCATAATCTTCTTCTCTCGTGTCTGGAAACAGTTTGTGGTTGATATCCAGTGTAGCCTTTTCTCAGCCAGAGGATCTCTCAGTCCTAACATCCCATTTTCAGACAGTTCCCAGACCTGGTCAAAGTAAAACAAAAACACAAACAATCCAGATGAAGTTGTTTAATGGACAGAGAGCTCCGCTTACGTTCTGCGTGATTTTAGCAGTGTGAGCAACTATTACCCTTGTAGTACTGTACACTTACCATTCTTCAAGCTGTTTTAAGACCTTTTGAGAAGCTTTTTCTCTGAAGACAATTTACCACATCCTCTTCTTTCACTCCTTTCAAGAGCATCACTTGGTCAAAACCCCTCATTTGGCTGATGAGATCATCTGTACAAATTAAAATACTGCAATAAAAAATTTCATTCTGCAAGAATTAAGAAAAAGTTAGAGGCAAAGGACTTGCTCATGAGACACCCCTTAGCATGTGACAGACATTTTTGCCTCTATAATTCATCTATTGTTGCAGTAAATGTGTCTTTTTTTCCTCTAGAATATTTCTCCAAAGTTCCTGACTTCTCTCACAAATGTGTTTTAGTCTGTGCAGTGTAAGGCCTTGCTTCAAACTAATCAACTATCAATCCACAATTTATAACAAAACATGTATGAAACAATGAAATAATGTAAACCACTTTTATAAAACTTTTATTCTTTTATTTAAGACAAACAGGTGGTGTGTTTTTTTTTTTACTTAAAATTTAAAAACGTTCCTGTCACACTTTGCCAACATGCTATAATTGTAATAGCTGTATCAAAAAAAAAAAAAAAAAAACATATTAGAAAGAATAATCACGGCTGACATGACCAGTCCTGTGAGAGATCATCATATGTGCTGTAACACATAACACAGCATTGTTTCAACACACACATACCAGTGGACTTCTGTCTTTGTTTGAGCACAAGATGGCCTTCTTCATTCCTCATCCTGAGCAAATAATTTCCTTGGTCTTCCTTATCTTCTGAAAAACTAGATAATCTCTACTTAATCTGTGTGTAATTAATATTGCTCATTAAACATATAATTAAGATTCAGACCAGAGCATTCGATGAGTAAACGTTGATTCAAAAATATTCTAAACAAATGTACCTGGGAAGAGCTGATCATGGCAAGATTCGCTGAGACTCCGTAATAGCTCTTTTAATTTTTAGGAAGATTTGTGAGGGTTGGCTCACCAAAAACTTCTGAAAAAGAAGAACAGCATTATCTGCAAACAATCCTGTAAGACAGAAAGAAAAGAAATATTATTACATTACATGAAACTTATACATTACTGTGTGTATGTGTGTGTGTAATTATACCGCCTCTGTAAAGATGCTGTATAATTAAATGTTAAATGCATCCATTAATAAAAGCAAGTCATTAATAACAAGCTATATTATATAATATAACCTATAATAATAATATAAGCTATAATATAACCTTTCCAATGTATGTGAAATATGAATAATAATAATAATAATAATAATAATTAGATATTGAATTTTTTTTTCACTTAATTAGAAGCACCAAAAATTAAATTGTCCTCTGTAATAGGGACTAATGAAAAGGGATTTAGAATTTATTTTAAAATGCAAAGTTGAATAATAATAAAAAAGAAAAACAAAAAATCTCTGTAAACACTTAAGTGTGTCCCATAAGGCAGTGGCTCCCAATCCTGGTCCTGGAGAACCCCAACACTGCACATTTGAGATGTCTCCCTGTTCAAACACACCTGATTCAACTCATCAGCTCATCAGTGAAGACTCCAAGGCCTCAAAAGTGTGTGTTAGATAAGAGAGACACCAAAACTATGCTATAACAGCAGTTTGATAAAAAGGTCAAACTATCACAGACTTACTGCTGCAAATGTCTGCCTCCGCAACTTTCTGTCTTCTCCATTTCTGAAGGAATACCTCTCCAGAAACACCACAGGGCTGACTGCTTCCTTTACATCTTTTCAGCTAAAAAAAATAATAATAATAAAAATAAGAAGGGGGGGGGGGGGGGGGGGTAGCATAAAATAGAATTATAAACAGAATTTTAATAATGTTTTGTGAGCAATTAAAATATAAACTTATATGAATGAACTGCAAGAGGGGAAAAATGTGTCCTTTTATTTATTTGGATTTACATAAAAAGGTATCAAAAGCATGGTACAGTAAATGTGATTACTGTGATATCTGTCATATAAAAGCACATCAAAAACGACCATTACAGTTGTACAACCATAGTTAGTTTGAGGATTATTGTGTTGTTGTATTGATTATTAATATACCATAGTAAAACTACAGTTACTGTGGTAAAAACATGGTAAATGGCCCGTTCCTGGGTTTTAACTTCAAATTTAATTTGTTACTGTTGTACGTGTCGTGGTTACCATGATTTTACTACAAATTTACATCTTTGAACCTGAAATGAATATATTGAAAGTCTTTGGCACGTCACTTGACCGACAGAGTTTAATCACACTAGTTAGCAGGTGTGTTTATTTAGTTAAACGCAATGAAACTCAAAGACCGCCTCGGATGACTGATATAATACTGCGAGTAAACAATACGGCGCTAATCTGATTAATAAAGAAGAAAGAATACATTTTATAACAGGCATTAAAAGAGCGAATTTACATCTACTCACCGAACCTGTGGCACATGTAAACTGATGGCAAGTATCGCGATGTGTGCTGAATGAGACTTCTTGAACGTGATTTCATAGTGATAAACTATGAATAAGCGATAAGCGAGAATGGGTTGTAAGAAAACGGTTAAACTGCTTACTTGCACGCACCTTGGAGCGTTGTTAAACTCACCTTTTAATGCCGTTTTTCCTGCAGTTGAGCGTTGCTTTGGTCAAACTCACCGCTGAATGCTGTTTTACCTGCAGTTGAGTGTTGTTAAACTCACCGCTGATGAACGCGCTAAGCCTTTGCACAGAGCGCACTTTGATATCAGATTGCGAGGATTTTTAAACCTAAAAAACAAGTTGGAGGGCCAGATAAAACGATCTCTGTCATATATAATTTTTTGTAGCCTATTCTTTTTTATTTTTATTTATTTAGTCTCGTTGCGGTGTGCTGACCAAAGACGTCAAATTTAAACGCTGCTGAGTTCTATAGAAGTCTATCGGACTAACCTGCACGTTGAAAAATAACGCCAAAGGTATACCCAGTGCGTTAAAAAAGTGACGCCAGATCCCTTGACCATGGGTCAGACATTTGACGAGTAGGCCTAGAGAGTGAGACTGTGTTGTGCCACTCTAGAACGCGAAAGCAGCCCATTTTTTTTTTTAAACTCTCAACATACTTCCTTTTAAAATAATACTTTCATCAGCGTGACACACACACAATGCGGTCTCTGAAGACCAAAAAAAACCTGAGGATGTTTCCGTTTCACGTCTATTTATAACCTGCAGGTGCACGTTATCAGTGACGTCACCTGCCGAGGTTATTTAAGGCAATTCTTGGCGTGTTTGACATGCTTCACAACCGGTTGAACAAAGAATGTTCTCATCAGCGCTATTGAGCGCAGCATCGAGAGTAGGTTTTGATAGGGAACACACTTTCTAACTGTAAATATAAGAAGCACTGATTGATATAACTGATACAACTGCCAAAAAAAAAAAAAAAGATGAAAAAAGGTGAAAATGCACTCAGCTTGTAACTAAAAACAAATAAAATCTTACGTTTCAACACTTTCAGCTTATGCAGTACTCAGATTCATCAA
This sequence comes from Carassius carassius, assembly GCF_963082965.1. Taxonomy (NCBI): domain Eukaryota; kingdom Metazoa; phylum Chordata; class Actinopteri; order Cypriniformes; family Cyprinidae; genus Carassius; species Carassius carassius. The sequence goes on along the minus strand of NC_081783.1, from coordinate 10,156,731 downwards.
TAAAAACCCAAACTCTACAAATCACAGTTTGTATAAAAAAAAAAAAAGAGAGAGACTCGCTTCTTGATATTAAAGGGGTCATATGATGCAATTCAATTTTTTACAAGTGTTTTTCAAGTGTTACACGCTCTTGGTGCATAAAGAATGTCTGTAAAGTTGCAAAGACTAAAGTCTCAAATCCAAAGAGATATTCTTTATCAAATTAGGCCTCTGCCACGCCCCCTAAAACGGCTCATTCAAACATGCCCCCACATATCTACGTCACTACTGTATGTGGAAATATTACAATAATATTACAATAACATACTGTATTTGAAAAATAATGTTTTTTGAACATTAAAGCAAGTCAACATATTCTGTTGCACCAAATACACAAAATAATGATCTTTAAAAAAAGCATCATATGACCCCTTTAATGTTCAAAAAATACATTATTTTTCAAATACTGTATGTTACTGTAGGTATTGTAGGCAATGTTTGAATGAGCCTTTTTAGGGGGCATGGCAGAGTCTTAACTTTGATAAAGAATATCTCTTTGGATTTGAGACTTTAGTCTTACTTTAGTCTTTGCAACTTTACAGACCTTCTTTATGCACCAAGAGCTTTTAACACTTGAAAAACACTTGTAAAAATTTAAATTGCATCATATGACCCCTTTTTAAAACCTGTAGTTTTACACAGTTTTAAGATTACTGGCAGTAATCTAATAAGCATGTTAACATCTGCATCGCTTTGATGGTCACATTGCAAAGCAGATCTACCTAAGACACACACATACATATATATATACCAGGGGTGTAACGGTTCACAAAATTCACGGTTCGGTTCGATATAATACACTGGTGTCACGGTTTGGTTCGGTACGGTTCGGTACGTTTTAGATACAGCAAAAAGAAAAAATTGGCAGATAAATTTCCTTGATTTTTAAAACATGTTTTATTTATTAAAACTAATAAAGTATGTTTGTTTTTTTTTACATTGAACAATGATGGAGCTATTCTTTACCCATCTTCAATGGTGTTTTCTTAGCAGCATACTGTATAAAACAAAAACAGCTCCTTATAAAAAAAAAATGAAAATGTTATATTAGTTATGAACAAATACAAAGATATAACTTTTTATATGGAACTCTATAACTCTTTATATTGAGTGTGTTTTACTCAATTGGTTCTCTATAGGGCTTATGTTTTTTGGAACAAAGCAGGAATTACGTTCTGTCTGAAATTGGCTCATGAAGGAATATTGTAACGGGGCTCAATTACATTAAGCATGTTCTTAAAACCTACGTTTTCCACTACAGAGTAAGGCGCTCGCTCACTCAGTACGCGCTGAAGGCTCGTTGCAAAATGGCTAATGCGTTTAACAGACCAGAAATAGAAGATCCTCTAATAACCAACAGGTCTGGTGTTTGGGTGCACTTTGGATTCCCTGTAAGCTATAATGGTGATGATAGAATGAATGGTAAATAGTAAGGTCTCATATCCACGGCTATAACGTAAATGTAGCCTACCAAACGCCGTGGTGATGTATTTTGCCCTGTTTGAATCCGTTGGAAACATCTGTCTAAATGCTGCGGGGATAGTTTTCATGCATGTATGTTTCTCCTTTTTTCCGTCTTTTCCCAGATACTGACACACTAAGGTGATGTCAGCGTAAATGAGTTGACATGTTTCAAGTATTCCCGCTGGTGTTTTTTTTTTTTTTTTTTGTATTCCCGCTGGTGTAGGCTACCCTAGATGCAAACATATCGTTGTTTTTTTATCCACCACTCTCTTGCCATCACCATTATAGCTTACAGGGAATCCAAAGTGCACCCAAACACCAGACCTGTTGGTTATTGGAGGATCTTCTATTTCTGGTCTGTTAAATGCATTGGCCATTTTGCAACGAGCCTTCAGCGTGTATTACTGAGTGAGCGAGCGCCTGACTGAGTAGCCTAACATAAACATAAGTTGGTGTTTTTTTCTTCTTCGGGGGTGTCAGGGGCGTTGCCTGTTACGTCGTTTGGGTTATTGGGCTACCTTGTTGAACGCATATCATTATATTTCACAATTTTTTTTATTTTACAAATATAATTAATTAGTCCAACGAACCGAAACTACGAATACGCGTATCGTTACACCCCTAATATATACATATATATATATATATATATATATATATATATATATATATATATTAAAGTCTAAACAGCAACAGCTGGGCTCCTCCTCAAAGATTTTTCTCAAAAGGAAAGTGGATGAATTGATCGACAGCATGAAGACCATCACTTGCTGGTCCTCTGTCCAGAAACTCAGACAATGCAGGACGATAACAATAAAGAGCTCTTTACATAAAACATACAGGCTTAATCATGAAACATACCAATATTGCTTCCAGGTAAATACTTTTTCTCTTCTCTCTCCATAAAGTCAATAGCTGTGTTTTAAATCTAATCTAGGGTGATGTAGAGAACCCAGAGCCATTAATGCAAATACACACAAACTTTTTGATAAACAGAGACAGTAACAGAAAAGGACTCTACCATTAAAGGCTCTTTTGTATTTCAGCACATTTGGTTATTTGTTTTTAATTCAGAGCATTGTGCCCTGCTTTAAGTGTCATTGCAATAGATGGAATTATTTCCTCTGTTGCCTAGAAACATTTTTTTCTTGCATCTCATATAGTTTATCCTCTTGCTTTATCTTTTTCACCCTCTGAAAGTACATAAAATTACAAGCTTATTGTATATCACATATATCAGACATATCCACAGAGAAACAGGAAACATCTTATTAATAATATAATAAGCCAGTATTCCATTCATAACAATAACAATAACCACTCAGATAAGCAAAAATCAATCAATAATTAATTGAATTAATTCAAACGCAAACACATTCTGATGTCTGCTGATGGCAACTGCCATCTGGATACTGTAGCTCACTTAAACAGGAAATTATTTTGTGTCCAAAGAAGTGAGTCACTTCTCGCTTCACAACAAGGCTGAATAAAATGCTTGACCTTGAGAGGCAAAGTTCTCTGTATTCATGAAAATGAAAGTGAAAAGATATAGCTTAGCTCCTTTTCTATGTGTTTTGTTGTTTTTGTTTTTTACACACAAAAATAAACATGTTGAACCACAAAGACACAGTCTTGCACGTCTGGCTTGCTACCGGTTCTCAATTCATCAGGAGGGCTTATCCCATTTTTGGTGGTGGTTTCAGTCCAAGCAACTGCACAGTCATCTGGAAATTAAGGCTACCCATTGAGAGCCAATTATATATGTGAGGCAAGATATCTGACCTTCTTTCACATTTCTACCAAGCTCCTTTCATCAACTATATCACCCTTACCACTTCACTAGAGCAATTTCAAACTACATTTAATAGAACAATAACTTCCCTTATATGTAATAACTCCCTTTTATTTTCTTCCCAGCAAATATGCTGATAAACTCTATTTATATCAGTAAAGTGCATGTAATAGCCTTTTCTTTGAATAAATAATGCAATGAAACATCCATTATACTTTTAACAACCTGGAAGCAGCAAGCGAACATTCTCTGTCTTCTCACGCTTGACCTCTACAATCCATTAGGAAATGTACTTTTGCACAATTTCCATGAAACTGGAAATAATGCGAATGATTGTGTGCTTGATACATGTAGTTATAAATATTAAATGCACAAATGTTCTACACAGCTACTAAAATGATGAAACAAGCAGCCGAGATTTATAATAATATATGCATGTTTCAGCTTTATAATTTGTTTGTGTTAGCAAGTAATTTTTTAAGAGAGAAAGAGACACATATTGCAACAGAACCCTGTGTGAGTGGATTATTGCCTGATTAATCTACATATACTGTATGTGCTTCGCACTTAATAACAGAGTGTTGGATAAGTCCAGCCATTGACTTAAGAGAGAGTCTGTCGCTTCAGGACACAACACACTTCACATCTCCTCACAGACTTTCTGTTTTCTGTTTCTGTACCTCATGTTTCATAGTTACATTGATTGCCTGCCTTTGTTTTTGTGCCTCCCAATGCTTGAAAAAAACAACTCAACTTTCCTCAGACACTTCCCTTTCTAAATGTACCATGGGCTTTCCCATGATGGATGGAATCTTTGTTTTGTGATGTGGAGCTCATAACCATCTCAAAAGGGCTTTTAATATGGGGGTGGGATGTCTGTGTGGACCATCTCTAGAGCAGATGCATGGCCTAGGGCTGGCTGCTCTGGCATGCTCCCTTGTTGTCCCAGTGTGGACGGGACTAGCTTGGGATCAGGTCCAGTGCTGACTGAAAGGCCTGTATTGATCATGGAGGCATTAGAGAGAAGGTCATATCCCTGCCTTGGAGGCAAGTCTGCACTCTGTGCAGCCCAAATCCTTCTTCTCAAGGGTTATTAAAGCTCTATGGAATGTCATCTGGCTTCATTCTCTTCATTACATTTTTTTACTTCAGCAATGCACTATAGTTTTATTCTTCTGTCTCTTTGATTGTTTTCCATCTGTTGCATGGAAGTGGGTGCCAAAAAATTCCCACAGTTGTGCCAATGGAGGTGCAATTGCAAGTTCAAGAGAACTTCCACAGTATAAACCGCTGTTCAAAAGTTTGGCGATTTTTTTTTTTTTTTTTTTAAGAAATAAACTAATACTTTAATTCAGTGAAGATGCATTAATTTGATCAAAACGGACAGTAAAGACATGTATAATGTTATATTTCTAGTTCAAATAAATGCTTTTCTTTTGAACTTTCTATTTATCAAAGCATCTTGAAAATAATGTATAACGGTTTCCTCAAAAAAAAAAAAAAAACTAAGCAGCTTTCAACTTTGATAATATTACTTTATAAATCAGCATATTAGAATCATTTCTAAGGGATCATGCGACATTGAAGACTGGGGTAATGGCATGATTTGACATCACTGGAATAAACTGCATTTTAAAACATACTGAAATACAAAACATTTATTTTAAACTGTAACAATATTTCCCAGTATCACTGTTTTTGCTTGATCTAATAATCAAAAACTTGGTGAGCACAAAGGGGCTCCTTCAAAACATTAAAAAAAAACTTTTGAATAGTGGTGTGTAAATTCATGACTGACACTTGTGGGGGTTTTATTTATTTAATACATAAAAAATAAGATTTTCTGATGGTGAGTCTGAGAACTGAAATAAAAAGACTCCACATCTATCTTTGTGTTCAAGACGCTGTCAGTCTTGTGTGTCTTTGCCGCATCATTTAAATATGAACATAGCTCTTTTTGAAAAAGTCAATAGCGATAACTATGTTCTCTCAAACGTATTCACCAACCGCTGTATTCAGAACCAAAGCAATGAATTAACACATGGCATCTCTCAAATATCTAGCCGTCTCATCAATGCTTTTTGATGTTGTGATGTCAGCCAATTCAGTTTTAAGAAATCAATGCTATCTATTTTCCTCAAAGATCCCAGAACAAACATTTAACAGCCTCTTGTGGCCCCCCGCTAGTCCCCCTTTGCATCAGACCTATAGGGAAAGGAAACACTCTGGCATGGCATCGTCTTTTGAAAAGATCTGTTTTCTAAAGTGGAGGGCAAGTGTGCCGCTTCTCATTCACCAAAGAAAACACACTGAATAATGCGGATAGATTGAATCTTGTCATGTATTTGATATTTTGAGCTTCTTTCTCCTCAGCTATTCACAGTAAAATCATATAATTCAGCAGTGCTTTTTAAATATATGAAAGTGCACAGAATAGTTTGAGATGGTTGAAGCTAGAATTGGCATTGCTCTGAATTAGAGACTCACTCTGTAGAAAAGTATTAGTTAGTCTATGAAGTCAAAGTTCAAAAAATTTAAATTTATGTTGAATTAACAGAAGTTAAATTAAGTTGATGGATAAACCAGGCCCTAAAGCAGTGCTTTATTCCAACAGTGTATCACAGTTGTTTATTGTGCAAAAGTAAACAGAAAAGCTCTTAAAACATTTGCATTGCATAATATTATTAAATGAAGCCCACAGGTTGAGAACCACTTGCCTTAAATGACCTGCTTTAATGTAAACTTTTTTCAAACTATGAGAAACACATAATTGCTTAGTCATTATGTAACATATTTTGTGGAATATAACTAATTTAACCAAACATTCTACTGCCAAACTCTTTGCAGTTCTAATAATCCTTATACCTTTAGTCAATGTACACCATTCAAAAGTTGGGTTCCCTTTCAGTCGGTCACTCTCGACGCCACATCGGTGACGGACGAATATGGGATATCGCTTCGATAGACCAATCTACTTCGAGTGTAAACTAAATGATCCAATGCACATTGGCATGCAATTATTGCATCCAGCTGCCGCTGATCACTGCGTGAATATAAGAAGGCAGCAGGTGCAATGCATTCCAGCTTTTCGAAGAAGAGCAAGAGGCCCCGGGACGGGTGACCCAGAGAGAGGTAGCTGCTTTCTGGGGGATGGTGAAGGCACCTCTCCCTCCCCTGGAGGAGGGCCAGGCGGAGAATCTGGAAATCTCGACAGGAGAGCAGTTTTCTCCCTCTCTGGGTCCCAGGAGGGCACGGAGAGTTGCGGACGGCCAAGCTCCGGACCTCACTCATCCTCCTCCTTCGCCAGATGGCAGCAGCGGGCGGTTCGAGAGAGTCAACAAAGGCCCTACTCACGCACCCTCTGCCAACCCGTGGAACCAGGTGAGCCCTGCACCCCACACTCGCACCACACTCCGGCCTGCTCACAAGCCGCCCGAGTTGGGTCCCTGTGTTCCACCTCGCTGCCCCACTGCGGGTACGGCTGTGGTTCCGCTGGTCCCGCTTGTACGGTTTTTAAGCGCCTGGTCAGCGCTACCCAGCCCGTCTCGCTGGCTTCTGCGAACCATCAGCCTTGGCTATGCGATTCAGATCGCCCGGCATCCCCCCAAGCTCTGCGGTGTCCGCTTCACTACAGTGAAAGCGTCCGATGCCCCTGTCCTGCGGGAAGAGATCGCAGTCCTACTGGCGAAGGATGCGATTGAGCCGGTCCCTCCAGCCGATATGAGGACGGGGTTCTACAGCCCCTACTTCATTGTACCCAAGAAAGGCGGTGGGTTACGACTGATCTTGGATCTGCGAGTTTTGAATCGGGCCCTCCATTGGCTACCGTTCAAAATGTTGACACAGAAATGGATTTTCGGGTGCGTCAGTCCCCAAGATTGGTTTGCAGCGATCGACCTGAAGGACGTGTACTTTCATGTGTCCATCCTTCCGCGCCACAGACCTTTTCTGCGGTTTGCGTTCGAAGGACTGGCATATCAGTACAAGGTCCTGCCCTGCGGGCTGTCCCGGTCTCCCCGTGTCTTTACGTAAGTCACGGAGGCAGCCCTCGTTCCTCTCAGAGAGCAGGGTGTTCGCACTCTCGACTACTTAGACGATTGGCTGATACTAGCACAGTCTCGAGATCAGTTGTGCAAGCACAAGGATGTGGTGCTCCGACACCTGAGCCTGTTGGGCCTTCAGGTCAGCTCGGAAAAGAGCAAACTCCCGTGGCTTACACCGCTCGGCCTATTACATATGAGACCGCTCCAGCACTGGCTTTATGGCCGAGTCCCGAGGTGGGCGTGGAAACGCGGCACTCACCGGGTCCAAGTTACACCAGCCTGTCGCCAAACCCTCACTCCGTGGTCAGATCTTGCATTTCTTCGGGCAGGGGTGCCCCTAGAGCAGATCTCCAGGCATGCTGTGGTTTACACGGATGCCTCCACCACCGACTGGGGGGCCACGTACAATGGGCATGCAGTCTCAGGGGTTTGGACGGGCCCGCAGCTGCATTGGCACATCAATTGCCTAGAGTTGCTAGCAGTACACCTTGCCTTGAACCATCTCAAAGGTCTCTTATGAGGCAAGCATGTGCTGGTCCGAAAGGACAACACTGAGACCGTTGCGTACATCAACCGTCAAGGTGGTCTGCACTCCGGTCACATGTCGCAACTCGCTCGCCACATCCTCCTTTGGAGACAAAAAGTTCTGAGATCACTTCGTGCCGTTCACATTCCAGGCCTGCTCAATCGTACAGCCGACGAGTTGTCTCGAGCAATGCTCCAGAGAGAATGGCGACTCCATCCACTGACGGTCCAGCTGATTTGGAGACGGTTCGGAGCCGCTCAGGTATACCTGTTTGCTTCTCCAGAGACCTCTCACTGCCAGTTGTTCTACTCCCTGACCGAGGGAACTCTCGACACGGACGCACTGGCACACAGCTGGCCACGGGACCTACGCAAGTATGCGTTTCCCCCAGTGAGCCTTCTCGCACAGACACTGTGCAAAGTCCAGGTAGCGCCGTATTGGGCCACGTGGACCTGGTTCCCCGAACTAGTGCTCCTTGCGACAGCCGCTCCTTGGCCAATTCCTCGACGAAGGATCTACTGACTCAGAGATGGGGCACCATTTGGCACCCGCGTCCAGACCTTTGGGAACTCCATGTCTGGTCCCTGGACGGGACGCGGAAGTTCTATGTGACCTACCCCAAGAGGTAGTGAACACCATCACTTCGGCGAGAGCACCATCTACAAGACACGCTTATGCCTTGAAGTGGAACCTGTTTATTGAGTGGTGTTCTTCTTACCGAGAAGACCCCCGAAAATGCCCGATTGCGGTCGTGCTATCCTTTCTGCAGCAAGGGTTGGAGCGAAGGCTGTCTCCCTCCACCCTCAAAGTCCAGGTTGCCGCTATTGCTGTGTACCATGACCCCGTGAATGGGAAGTCTCTGGGTAAGCATGACCTCATCGTCAGGTTCCTTAGAGGGGCCAGGAGGTTAAATCCTTCCCAGCCCCCCTGTATACCCTCTTGGGACCTGTCTCTAGTGCTTAAATCCCTACAGCAGGGCCCATTCGAGCCTTTGCATTCAGTTGAGCTAAAGTTTCTTTCATTGAAAACTCTGCTCCTGCTTGCACTGGCCTCCATCAAGGGGGTAGGGGACCTGCATGCATTTTCGGTCGACAATTTGTGCCTAGAGTTTGGGCCGGCTGAATCCCAGGTAATCCTGAGGCCCCGGCCTGGCTACGTGCCCAAGGTTCCCACTACACCCTTCAAAGACCAAGTGGTGAACCTGCCAGCGCTGCCCCTGGAGGAGGCAGAACCAGCCCTGGCTTTGCTTTGTCCCGTCCGAGCATTAAGTTTCTACGTAGACCGGATACAAAGCTTCAGGACCTCGGACCAGCTCTTTGTCTGTTACGGAGGCTGGCAGAAGGGGAGTGCCGTCTCTAAGCAGAAGATGGCCCACTGGATTGTGGATGCCATAACCCTGGCTTATCAGGCTCAGGATGTGCCCTGCCCGTTCAGTTTGCAAGCTCACTCAACTAGAAGTGTTGCATCCTCCTGGGCGCTGGCTTGTGGCACCTCGCTGACAGATATTTGTAGAGTTGTGGGCTGGGCGACCCCTAACACATTCGCTAGGTTCTATAGCCTTCGTGTAGAGCCGGTATCCTCCTGTGTTCTCACCTCAAACGGGTAGTGGCACTGAGAGGCCCCGGTTAGTGTTGGCTTGCTTAAACCGCTCCAGAGTGTCCGTACTGTACACCCTAAGCAGCTGGACGCGGCGGAACGTCCGGCACCAGACCTTCATGATGAATCCGTGAGAACCATGGAAGGATGGGTTCCATATTGAGACCTAAGCGGTACTCATATGTGTATAGTCCACGGTATAGCCTTAGAGCCTGTATATCCCCGGCAGACTTCTGCCTTCCCAAGAGGGTTTTAATCACCTCAAATTTCTCTGTATACTCCTAAATGGATGCTATATGTGTATTTGCCTCCGAAGCCTCCTTCGGGAAGGATGGGGCTTCCGCAGCATCCCGGCTCCAAGCGGACCGGGTACGTTTTCCCAGTGTTATCCAATCTCACCCAGTGAGGTAGTGCTTTGACAACGGTGAGTGGAGCTACTTGTTCTGAGCCCCGGCCTACACCTAATGGGGGCGCAGGTGGCTCGCACAGGGCACTGGAAGGGGCAGCACCCATGGCATTTTGATAGGGATCCCATATTCGTCGGTCACCGACATGGCGTCGAGAGTGACCGACTAAAAGGGAACATCTCGGTTATGTATGGTAACCCTCGTTCCCTGAAGGAGGGAACGGAGACGCCACGTCCCGTCGCCATGGTGGCTGAGCTGAAAAACTGGAATGCATTGCACCTGCTGCCTTCTTATACTCACGCAGTGATCAGCAGCAGCTGGATGCAATAATTGCATGCCAATGTGCATTGGCTCTTTAGTTTACACTCGAAGTAGATTGGTCTATCGAAGCGATATCCCATATTCGTCGGTCACCGACGTGGCATCTCCATTCCCTCCTTCAGGGAACGAGGGTTACCATACGTAACCGAGACATTTTGTAGTAAGGTTTGTTTTTTTTTGTTTGTTTTTTTTTTTCTTTTTGATAGAAGTCACTTACATTCTCACAAAAGTCATTTATTTGGTCAAAAATACAGTGAAACAGGAATATTGTGAAATATTATTACAATTCAAACTGTTTTCCATTTTAATTGATTTTAAAATGCAATTCATTTCTTTGAGGACAGTGCCTAATTTCTAGCAGCCATGACTCTAGTCTTCAGTATTAAGTAATCCATAAAAAAATATATTAGAATATTCCAATTATTAACAATGAACACAATTGCACTATATATATATATATATATATATATATATATATATATATATATATCGTAACAGCGTAAAAGTCTTTACTATCTAATTTCAATTTAATGCATCATTCCTGAATAAAGGTATTTATTTCTTTAAAAAAAAAATAATAAAATACTCTTGGATCCTATACTTTTTTTTTCAACTTATTTAAAATTTCACTTTCGAAGCTGAATTTTCATACAATAAAAAATACCATACTGTGTCTATCACTGGCAATAAAATAATAGACATTGTCTGTGGCCTTACTCATTGACTCACTCTCTTTCACACATACCGTCCCTCTGATTCATTTATTCAGCGCGTCTCTCATTCTATCCCTTGTTCCCTATGGCGAGAGTCTCAAATGTGAGTCACTGCAGCCTGCCAGCTTATTGTATCTGTCAATGAGGGCTCTGAAGTGACAATTAAGCCTCCTGAAATAGCTCCAGCTCACTCTGTGGTTATGAATCGGGTATACACTTAAGCTCACCTACTGCACGGATCAAAGTCTCATATTGATTTGAATTTGCTGGACAATAATAGGCCATGTGTTTGAGGCTAATGGCTGTATGTATTTCTCTTATTTACTATTTTAAGTGTTCAAAATAGGAACATTGCATTGTAACAGCCAATATATATATATATATATATATATATATATATATATATATATATATATATATATATATATATATATATATATATATGTGTGTGTGTAGAGTTTGTTTCCAAAATGCAGGTTGGTTGATTTTTTTATATATATATATATTTTATATATATAACAAAAACATAAATGGCATTAATAAAAACACTAACACTGACAAGCTATGCAATATCGCGTTCATAATCAAATGCAATTCTTCTAATGAATGTGATATGCAGCAAAATGCTATATTTGAAGATTTATTAGGTCATGTTTTCTACCTATTTTTCCAAACAGTGACAAACGCCAGTCTCCCTTTATCGCAGAATGCGATACATCCCCTCAACCAATCACAGCGCACCATTCCACACAATCTAGCCAGTAATGGTGGTGCACTGAATACACGTGATCATAGTTTTCCTCATCTACTCTGTAATTGATAAAACAAGGGCTGCACGATAAATCACATGTGATTCCCATGCACATATTGTCAGTAAAGCTGGTTCTGTGATTAACAGTACCAATAAAAAATCCATAACGTGCTTTCAGATGGAAATTATTCAGATGCATTTAATACACAGAGCTGTAGATCACAGACAAGCTACGCTATATCACATTCATTAGAAGAATTGCATTTGATTATGAACGCGATATTGCATAGCTTGTCAGTGTTAGTGTTTTTATTAATGCCATTTATGTTTTTGTTAATACAGCACATAGCACTAGTCAACTAAATGAATGTACACATGGCAAAGATTAATGCACATTTGGAAGTTGAATGTAAGGGAAATGTCATTTTGGAATTTTTTGTTGTCTAATCTGATATTGTTGTTCATGATGAAATTGTATTTTATTGCTGTAATTCATTTATAGCTTTATTAAGATGACCTGTTGAATTAATTTTGGAAGTGATGACTGATGAATGTATTTTTAGTCCAGTGCCTGTATACAAGATTAGCATTGACCAGGTTCAGAGGCTGTCATATGTGGGTTCATTAACTATGTTGTGTATTTTCATCAGTTTCAATATGAAAAAAAAATAACTTGCATATTGATTCAGTGGATTTCTTGCATTTTGAAAAAGTATTATAATAATAATAATAATAATAATAATAATAATAATAATTATTATTATTATTATTATTATTAAGGATTTATTGCATTTTGGGGAAAAAAATAACATTTATAGTACATCTTTGAAAATCAAAACCTGGAATAGAATTATGTTATTATAAAGAAGCTATGTGAAAGTTTGAAACATAAAGTAGTGGTTTTCATCTTGCCATTTTCTTGGTAAAGAAAATACATTTTTACTCAAATGAATCAAAATTTATTGCATTTTGAAACCAAACTCTTCATATGAAAACAATCACTACTTTAGATGCAGTGATTTGTTAGAGTGCATTTAATTTGTTAGAGTCACAGAAATTACTTACTTCTGCTTTAATGCTACAGAATTATCGTAGTTCATTTAAGCAATATTACATAAGTAATATCGAGACCAACAGAATAACTGCGATATAATTTACAGTAACTGCTGATCAACTGTGTGATATAATTTCATTATAATTATGTTTTCTTTCAAAATGAACCAGTGTCTTTGAACGAATCGATTGAACGAATCGATTAAATTTATGATTTAATTTCCTAGGTCTTCAACCATGCTCCTGGGGACCCACTGACATGTGATATGTAACACATTAACTTTTTTACACTGATACTGTAAAATTGCTTACCTATTTAATCTTTGCGGATATTTTATTTTCATATTTCAATGGGAATCCAATCAGGAATTTCAATAACAAAATCGCGAAACATTTACCCAGTGCAGGTTTTGGAATGGTTTCGGTTGTGTAAGTCATTCAAGCAAATTCTACGCAATAACCAGTAGAGGACACTTCTGTGAGCTGTGCTTCATAATATTGACTGCACCTTTAGATTTATCTTCCAGACTGCTTTTGTATTGAACCATTTGAATGTTTGAGGTTTGAAAGAAGCAGGCAGGTGCAACTCCTAAATGTATAATCTAGCAGAAAGAACAAACTAACACATAAAATTACACAGTCGACGTGAAATAACAAAACAAAAAAACACTACGAGAGATCTTTTAAGATCAATACCATAAGCAAGATTAAACATCAATGTTTTGGGGAGCTTGGCATACCTTAACATTGGGTTGCTATTGGTGGAAATACATTGCAATTGTTGTGTCCCCTTCTGTGATTGGTTGAACATTTAGGGACTCTGGTGAAATCAAAGATTTAGGTCAGCCGTGGGCTGCTTGCCTGTTTGTGTGGTGTTCATATACAGGATTTGGTTGCCGTAGGCTAACTCTTACTTCAGCTGTTTGACTCCGACTTGCCTGGTATCCCACCTCCACCCCCTTATCAAGGCAGGCCATTGTGTTGCCCTTTTTCCTTTCTTTGTCCCCCTCCTTTCTCTCTCTTCCACTCTCTTAAGGCTTATAGCTCACATATCCATGGGAATCCCAAATTTCTAATTTATTCTTGTGCAAGCCCACTCTCTCCTTCTCTTTCCATTGATTTTATTTCATTTTTTTTCCCCCTCTTTGCTCCCACACTTTCTCTTTTTGCTTCTCTTGTAGCCTCGTTGCAAAATTACAGCCTGTTATTGATGACTAAAGCACAGTTTTAAAGCCAACGTTCCCCCTGGGTCACCCTCCTTTAGTTAAATCTATCTATCATGTACACACACTGACAGTGTGACTTGCCAGAAGCAGAAATTTTGAAGTGAACGAGCGACTGCACTCGACTTACAAACCACAAACCACAGTGGAAGAAACACCTATGAGTACACAGAAGAACAAAGTAATGATTAAAGCAAAGCCAGGAACTCTTAGAAAAGGAGAGACACCTCAAAACCGCATACAGCCCGAGGCTCATGTACTTACAATGATCTCTAACAGCTCAAATCTCTACCAACGCTTTGCAATTGCCTGTCCTCATGAACTCATTTCACAAACAGCGAAGACAATCGCTCATGTTTTTCCTTTCCCCCTCGACTTCTCTTTGTTGGAGGAACCCTGCTGAAATGAGATTACTGTGGTTGGTGTTGGTGGATTTTGCCTACAGGGGGCCAGGGTTTGTGAGAGAAGACACAAGGAGAAAGACGAAGATGCCAGGGGAAGGCGAGCACAATCGCTTTCCTGCACCGTGTAGCACCGATTGGACACGGCCCTTTGTAAGTGGGCAGAAATGACGACTCATAGAGAATCCGGTATTATTACACTTTTACAATCAAGCAGACCGACTCACCGCAAATGGTTTCGACACAATATCAAGATGTCTTCATTTGCCTCCAGTCCCTGAAACCAATCCAGAAACACTCCATAGTACCTTCATAAATAAGCAAAAGCACAAATAACACAGATAACATGAATTATTCAATGTTCTACCGGCAATACAGAGAGGCAACCTAACAGACTTTGACAGAGGACTCAAGATGCACAAGTGGGTGGGGGAAAAGTAATAAAGATTCAAATAACCTTGCTTAGGCTACAATCAGCTCAGCTAAACCAAAAGATGTTGTGTTTTTTACCGACTACTGACAAGTACTGTATGAGACTTTAAATTAGTGCCATGTAGCACCCTGAATTTTTAAAAGGCTGTTTGTGTGTAGTGCGGCAGGCCATGCATCAATCCAATAAGGCTGCACTAGTCTCCCTCAGCACTTTTAAATCACTTAGTGTTGCTCCATCCCATTATGTCTCCTATATGTGCTATTCATAAAGGATATATCAAAGAAGTCTGATGCAAACTCCCTGCTGGATCGGGAGCCTCCTGAAGGTGCTCGCATTATGATCTACAGCCTGGTTACTAAAGGCAACCTTTTGGCTTTCAGGCTTAAAACTCCCACAAGCGATGATGTAATGAGGGTGACGCAGAGATATATGGTCAAGCTAAATGGGTCCTGTATTAAAATCAAATGAGCTCATGTCTGAATGATGGGGTGGTCTCCTCTTCAGTGGTTGTCAAGAGTTTGGCTCCGCTGGAAGTAAAAGCACAGCCACAGGCTATCGCTCTTCCTTCAGGATTTATTTAATGTGAGCAATTACTTTTGAGTTAAGAAAGCAAAAATTAATTGATTGCCTTTTGATAGTTTGGATAACCTTCAAGCTTAAAACATTCAGACACACTTATATACACAAGTATCCTCCTTTTCTTGGAGATACTAAATACTGTTGAAGTTTGAGCATATACTTTGTATGTTACTTTGGATATACATTGAGCCATACAATACAAATGCAGGAAATGTATCAGTCTGGTTTTAAATCACTCCACAGCACAGAAACGGCCCTGTTGAAAAAATTATATGACCTGTTACTTGTTACTGACTCAGGTTATTATGCTGTCCTTATGCTCCTGGATCTTACAAATTTTTTAAAGTTCAATGAAGAAAAAAGAGAAGTCATGATATTTACACCTTGCGACACATGTGACCCCCTTGATGTAGAGTTGAGTGTTATAAAATCATATGTAAATCCAAATGTTTAAATACCTGGTTGTTATAATGGACAGTGACATTAAACTGGATAAACTAATTAATTCAGTAGTTAAATCCAATTGTTTTTATTTTTTTATTATTTTATATATTTTTTTTCAGTTGAGTCAATTATCAAGTTGCAAGTCTTTTTTTGTCTTTCAATGATTTTGTAGGGGTTATACATGCTTTTGTCCCGACCCGTCTAGACTATTGTAATGGTCTCTATGTAGGTATCAATCATGCTTCCCTTAAATGGTTACATATGGTCCAAAATGCTGCTGCTCATCTGTTAACAGGGACATGCAAGCATGAATAAATTACACCCCTACTGGCTTCTATTAATTGGCTTCCTGTTAGTTTTAAAATTTATTTTAAGGTTTTAGTTTTAGTTACCTTATGATTTATTACAACCACATAATCCATCAAGAGCACTTAGGTCAGCTGACAGTTTACTCTTGGTTGTACCTCGAACAAGGCTGAAAATCAGGGGTGACCGGGCTTTTGCTGTCGCAGCCCCACGGCTTTGGAAAAACTTGCCCCTATATGTTAGGCAGTCCCAGACACTTGCTCTTTTTAAATCCAGTCTTACAACTTATTCTTATACTCTGGCATTTAACTCAGTATCAGAGCTGTTTTATGTGTTTTGTTAGTGTTAATATCTGTTATTTTTTGCTGCAGGTAAAATTGTTTTATTTTATTTTGAATCTGCTTGTACAGCACTTGAATGTTTGTTTTTAAAGTGCTCTATGAATAAACTTTGATTTGATTAGATAGATGTTTACATATAGGCATCTTTAGAAATGTGAAATTATTATGAATCCTTTTACATTTATATAATTATATATATATAATTATATATATATATTCACTAAAAAATGTTTATATATATATATATATATATATATATATATATATATATATATATATATATATATATATATATATATATATATATATATATATATATATATATATATATAAACATTTTTTAGTGAATAGTTGGCCTTCTGGAAAGTATTTTAATGTAACGGATGTGGAAGGACACACTCACAAATGGGGTTCAGCTCGAATTTATCTTTTTTTTTTGGAAACAACAAGAAGAAAGACAATTTACATTGGCTGTTGACAGACTGCAGACATCCATATGAACCACAGCGTCGACACTTGAATCTGCTGCCGTACCACTAACTCGTATTATTCACATTAAACACATAGTAATGATATACAATGTGAAAAACTTAACAAAATACTTAAGTACACCAATGTAAATGTACAGGATTGGTTAATTGCAGACAACATCAGTAATTCTTCATTAATTGTCAAATAACCTTTGTTAACAATTATAACAGAATAAACATGAAAGCAACATACCTTTTTTTTGGAAACAACAAGAAGAAAGACAATTTACATTGGCTGTTGACAGACTGCAGACATCCATATGAACTAGAAAGATAGAAATTTCACATTCACCCAACTCATAATACAAATAATCGTCAGATAGTTAAGACAGACGCAATCGTCACGAGAAATGAATCCGTGCTCGCAAGTGTGACGCTCATGGAAATTCAATACATCTTATAATACTCTCAACAACCGTGTTAAAGTGCTAAATGCATTATCTATATGTTCACATATATGTATGAAATATATTGCGTCGAAAAGATTCACTTGAAACATATAATTTTCACAATTAATTTGTTAATGCGTCAGAGCATGAAAAACCATACATACCCACAGTGTCGACACTTGAATCTGCTGCGGTACGGCAAGAGAATAGCGACAAAATTCAATATCTGCAGTACCATTAATAGCCACAGGAGGGGAGCCTTCTAACACCAATAAATATAACCAAATGCCCTATTTTATGAAATTCACACAATACTCTTTAAATCAAATGTTCTTTTTAACCCTGTTACATCCACCCCCACTGAATTACATAAAATATATGCATGACCAGGGGAATATCAACAACGAAACACTTTTCCTTCACAATAATAAATTTCACAATACGAAAGTAACTCCTATAGGAGAACAGTCAAAAACCAATCATCCCTTAAGGACGAAGTGATGAGAGAGTAGCGCTAAGCTCTCTCACCAGCTACTGACAGCATTCCGCAATATCCTTCCATACTCTATTCACCATTACAATACCAAAATTGTATTGTAATGGTGAATAGTTGGGGACACTTCATCTACAGCGATATCGTTGAAAACAATTTAGAGATACACAAGGTGTACTCAAAGTTGTGAAGGCAACCCATTTCTTCAGGTATGTGCATAATCTGAACTACTGCTTTTAGACTATAAAACAGCTTTAACACTATTTTAGACCAATATGCCAACAGGCACGAAACCAAAAGTCTTGTTCTAAGCAGAGAAAGCCCTAAGCAATGACTTGCAAACAGCTTGAACATTGTGTTTTGTATCTTGAACCACAGCCTGTGTAGACATTACATGTATTAATCTTTCAACAGGTCTAACGACTCGACCAAAACGTGTCCTAACCTGTGTGACTGAGCTAGAACTTTTCGGTACATTATCAGTGTCAGCTACATGTGTGTTGGTAGGAGTTTGAGAGGGTGGCTGGGCAGACAGGACTATCTCAGAATCGGATTCATGTGAATCTGAACCACCGCTTGTGTCTCCATCAGAAACAGATGTTCTTACATCTCTTGACATGTCAGATACATGGCTTTTTGGTGCAGAAAGGAAGGCCTCAGCTACCGGATCTACCAGAACTCCACTTGGGGTTTGATCAGACTCATGATGTGATCCTTCAGGCAGCTCCGAAACCCAACTTATCGTTCTGTTTCTGGTATCAGATTCCTGAACTGACATAGAATCATCCTCACAATTAACGTCAGCATCATCACATGAGTCTATCACCTTGCCTCTCGTCATCACCGAGTCATCCATTGTAACACTGCTGTAGCTATCCTCTGTGTGCTCAGATACTACCGCATCTCCTCCCAAAGACTCATCCTCCACTGCACACAATGACAGGACTGAAGATGACCTCTGGCAAGAAGTGGAAACACCAGAAAGTTGATCAGACTGAGGGTGCTCTAAGTTCACTGGTAAGAAATTCACCAACATCAATAGGTTTCGATGAACCACTTTTTCCTGACCTGTGGCTGGGTTACGGATCCTGTAAGTATGAGTGTCTGGTTTACGATCCACAATAGTGTAAACTGTTGACTCCCACCTGTCAGCAACTTTCTTCTTACCCCTTTCGGTTTTATTGGCTAAGAGCACCTGGTCACCTGTTTCGATGAGTAGTCCTTTTACCCTTCGGTTGTACAACTCTGCATGTCTGTTCTGTTCTTTTGTTGCATGTTCTTGTGCGATCTGTAACGCTTCTTTAAGATCTTTGACCAGAGTGGATACGAACTTGTCACAGCAGGTCACATCTGGATCATTCAATACAGAGCGAAACAGAATGTCAATGGGCAGACGGGGTACACGCCCGAACATCAAATAAAAAGGAGCATATCCTGTCGTCTCATGGATTGTGCAATTATACAGAAATGTCAGTGTCTGCAACCGTCTCGGCCAATCTCGCTTCACATCTGGTGACAAAGCCCGAATCATATTTCCAAGGGTTCTATTAAAGCACTCAACACTTCCATTACCCATTGGGTGATACGGTGTTGTGCGCGACTTGTTCACTCCAGAGACCCTTAGAAGCTCTCGGATCAATTTACTTTCAAAACTCGGACCCTGGTCGCTATGTATGCGTTCTGGCAGGCCGTAGATGCAAAAATACCTGTCCCATATTATCCTGGCAACCTGTTTGGCAGATTGATCTCTACACACAAAGGCTTGTGCTAGCCTCGTAAAGTGATCGGTTATCACCAAAACGTCAACAGACTTGTTAGTAGAGTCTTCAGCTGACCAGAAGTCTATGCAGACAAGCTCTAACGGTCTACTTGTTAAAATGTTCTCCAGGGGTGCTCTACCAGAAGGATCAATCGTTTTGCTCACAGTGCAGCGATGACACAGGCGCACATAGTCTCTCGCATTTCGCTCCATGTTCAGCAAAAAGAAGCGCTGTCTTGCAAGGCTAACACTCCGCGACTGACCTTGGTGACCACAGTCGTCATGGATTCCTTTCAAGATCACACTCACTAAAGACTCTGGAACCACAAACTGAAAGCGTTTTTTCCTTGATAGTCGGTCACAGGACACTCTGTACAAGATTCCACTTCTGACAACAAGTTTCTCCCAGTGCCTCAGGTATCGAAGAACACTCGTTGATTCCTTTGACCTCTCTCTTCTTGAAGGCCTACGCTGACGCTCAACATAATACAAGACTCTTGACAGAATTTTGTCTGAGAGCTGTTTTTCACGCAGCTCCTGTTCTGAATATGTTGGCAACGTGTCCTGCCCTTCTGACATCAACTGAGGTAAGTGATCAATGACAGACATTGCTCGTGCTCTGGCACCGATGTTCCACTCAACATGTGAGTTCAATATAGCAGAGACATCTGCATTCGAGACAGTTAGAAGGTCTGGGGACCAGGGACCAGGCACATATTTTATGTCAAAGTTGTAGCTAGCCAACTTAGCCACCCAACGTTGTTCGCAGCAATCAAGTTTGGGTTTTGTAAGTATATGAGCCAAAGGATTATTGTCAGTCAAGACAGTAAATTCATGTCCTTTGAGCCAATGACTGAATTTATCACATACTGACCATTTTAAGGCCAAAAACTCCAAACGATGTGCTGGATAATTTTGCTGCGACCGAGAAAGGGACTTGCTGGCGAGGGCTACTGGCCTGGCTTTTGTCTCCCCCTCTGTGACCTGAGAGAGCACAGCTCCAATACCATCTAAGGAGGCATCCGTTGCCAATATGAAAGGGCGATCAAAATCTGGATGGGCAAGGACAACGCTCTTGACCAATGAAGTTTTAAGCCGCTCAACTGCCTGGTCCTGCTCTTGTGTCCAGTCACTAGATTTCAGCTTCCTATTCTGATGAGCATGACCCAGCCTCCTCAGATTCTTTGCTGTCGTCTTTTGACCCTTCAGAAGATTAAAAAGTGGCTTGGCTACTGCAGAATAGTTTGGAACAAAGTGCTGGTAATAATTCACCATTCCCAAGAATGATCTTATCTTCTTCTGAGAAGGAGTTGTTCCATCAAGCTCCATCAAATCTAAACTGGTTATTTTAGAGATGCTTTCAATTTTACTTGGGTCCGTAGAAACACCTGTCTGATCAATCATGTGCCCAAGGAACTTCACAGATTTTCTCATCAGGTGACACTTCTTTGGAGCCAGCTTAAGATTGTGTGTGCGAAGCCTGCCAAACACCATTTCCAAGCGATCAATAGCGATTTTCTCATCTGGGCCGAAGACAATCAGATCATCCAGATAACACAGGAGACTGAGAAAGTTTTCATCCCCGAATATGTTGGTCATCATACGCATGAAGCTGCCAGGACTGTTGCAGAGACCTTGGGGTAATCGATTGTACTCGAAAAGGCCCATGGGTGTAGTAAAGGCGGTAAACTTGCGGTCCTCCTCATGCAGCGGCATATTATAGAATCCGGACGTCAAATCCATTGTGCTAAAGAGGGCGTTACCGCCAAGTGCTGCCAAACAATCCGCCTGGTGAGGAAGAGGGTGCGCGTCCTTCAGCGTTCTCCTGTTCAGCCAACGGAAGTCAGTGCACACACGCAGGTCTCCATTCTTCTTCCAGACCAAAATGAGAGGAGAAGCATACTCACTGGTAGATCGCCTAATAATCTCCTTCTCCTCCATTTCAGTCAGCACCTGACGCAGTTTTTGATATTGACCGGGTGCTACCCGTCTGAAAGGAAGCCTGAATGGTCTGGTGTCTGAGAGGTGTATTCTGTGCACGAAACCCTTTGCTTCCCCACAATCAAGATGGCCACGTGAAAAGATTTCTTCATAACTCAGAATCAGGTTCAGCAACCGTTGCTTGCATGCATCTGAGATATCACACGAGTCAATGTTAAGACTGTCCAGCCCAACTGACTTCAGTCGCTCGCTCACAGGTGACACTTCGGCCTCATCATCAGACAACCTTGTGGGGCAGTTTACCAGGAAAGGATCGACAGTATTGGCGTCATCAAGATCTTCAAGCGCAATGCACGGATAAAGATCTGCAATTTTTGCATTCCGTCTCAATAACACTGAACTCCCTGATGTGTTGATAAGTTTCAAGGGGACCCATCCATCTCGCCACAGAGACGTGATTAGCCTAGCCGCCATAACACCTCTGGGAGCTGAGTGAGAAGATGTAGGTTCAGTCATGACTGCACTTCCCGGGGACACAACAGCAGATTTGGGCAGCTTCCCCCATACTAAATACTCACGGCCCGGCTCGAGCTGGACAGCTGAATTGCATCTGACTGTTCCTATCTTCCCAGGAATCTCTTCTCCTCTCCAGCGGTCCAATCCAGCAAGCATCGACAAGAATCTTTCACACTCAGGGTCTGCTGAAGTTGGATTAGACAGAGCTTGCCAAAATCCATCGCATAGTTTGAAGTATCTGAGAATGTGTTTAATGACATTAGTCCCAATTATCAGCTCATCATGTTGTCCAGGAACCACTAAGGTGGGTACTGCCATCTTTATACCATACACTTCCATGGTAAGATTGAATGATGATTTAGGTTTCACACGCAGCCCTCCGCAGCCTACAAGGGTGACATCAGTTTTGAACTCACTGGATTCATCCAATGCACCAGCTGATCTCAGTTTCATTTCAGCAGACTCATTTATAGTGCAGGCCATCGAACCACTGTCCAACATTGCATCTAATGTCACCGTGTCCCCAATCTTCACTGGCGTATAAAATAGACTGTCACGTCCCCCTACAATGTGCGTGTTCTGATAAATGACTTCTGAATGATCAAGACTTCCTTTGGCTAAAAGGTATGTATTCTCAGACTCACAATCATCAATGGCTTGGGAGTTACAATGAGGACCCGCACTGCCTCCCTCCAAATATGGGTCTGCTAGTTTCCCTCATGTTGTGTCTGGGCAGAGGAGTGTTTAGGACAATCCTTCTTTGTGTGCCCTGGGGAGAAGCATGCAAAACACAGTTTGTCTGTCATATAGTGTGTCACTGTGGTGTGTTTGCTGTCATTACAGACTCGACAGGCACTTCTGACAAAACTGCGCTGCTGTCTAGAGCCATGCCTTGGGTTGGAAACATCACGAAATTGCACCCTGCCCATGAGCTGCTCCATCATCTCCATCATTCGAGTGAGCAACTGACTCTCAGCCTGTTGTGTGTGTTGAGACATCGCTGGGGCCGGAGTTGAGCAGGAGGAGGGCTGATGAGGTGCCAGATTGGGTGCTGGTGTAGGCTCTGGCTGACGACGTGCCTGACTATCAGGCATATAACTGAATGATTGGGCTGGAACAGAAGGCGACTCAGTCTTGGGGCAATCGTACATAACATGTTCACTGTTGAACACTGCAGTTGTGTGGCTCCGTAGATTCGCTGTACTATTTCCCCGGCTTCTAAATTCCCTCTGGTAATCATCAATCCTGCTCTGTATTTCTTTTGCACTCCATTCTTGAACAGGCTTGCATCTGAACATACTCGCCAAATTGGGGTCAGGACAAAATTTAACAAACATCCGTGTTACCTCCTCTCCTATGTTGTCGAAACGTTTGCCTTGTCTTCGCAGTCCCTCATCTGCCAGATCAGCCGCTTTGTTAATTCGAATCCAGTAGTCCACAGGATTCTCTTTGGCTCTGGGGAGAGTGGCATAAAAATCTGCTAGTGGCAGGCAAGAGGTAGATTCACTGAAGTACTGCATAAGAATGCTATAAATTAACTCAGGTTCCTGCCTGACGTTGAGCATATCATCACTGCGAAGGCTGACTTTGACAACATCTCTTGCCTTTCCAGCTAGTCTACTCATTATCTCTTCGGCCTGCTCATGAACAGGGCACTTCTGCTTTCTTAAGTAAGCTTTTGTCCTGTCCACCCACTCCTCAATGCCATACTTATCAGAGCCATCGCCCCTAAATGAGTCATGTTCAGACTTCATGTGCACTGTAACATGTGGTGCCATCATTTGTGTATGTGTACACTGTTCTGTACGTGCTGGTGTCCGAGTGTAACTGAGCGAATTGGTTTGGCAATCAGCATTTGCATTAACTAAGCCAGCAGACACTAGTTTTGCAACTATCGACTCGCCAATTTGCGAACCTAACTGGCCTACCATGTCTGTGAGGTGGTCAAAAGCAACTCTATCAACACCAGGTGTCGAGGTGTATGGACCCTCACCAGGAACCCGGCCAACAGGAGTACCGCCCGGGAACTGACTCAACCCAATACCCCTACCGTTGTCATCATATAACTGTGGTCGTCCAACCCCCCGACTAACGTCTTCACGAAAAGTACCACCTTCGGCACTACTCAGTAACCATGTACCCCTTCCTCTAGGGAAGCCCATGTTACCATAACATGATGCGTCTAGATCACCATCATATTCAGGTTTCTCAGCCATAATGAAATCAAAAGTTGTGCATAAAAAAATAAAATAAAAAAAAAAATAATAAAACAAGAAAAATATCAACAAGATTGACTATAAGAAAGCTCACTACATGAAATTATATACAGTCAAATCAGAACTACATTCCATGTGTCCATGCGTTGTGTATGTAATAAACTAATGTACAGTCCCAATGACAGTGTGTGAGTATGTGTATACTGTCCGCATCCAAAGCATTGAAGACTTGATCCTTCTGAAGAACTTGACCTGCTCACAGCAACGAAGATTCGAACCACCAATGAACTCGATCAGCACACAGCAATCACGGTCGATCTGCATCAAGCTGATCAAGGGATCCACGGAGTCACGGCACCAGTGTAACGGATGTGGAAGGACACACTCACAAATGGGGTTCAGCTCGAATTTATCTTTTTTTTTTTGGAAACAACAAGAAGAAAGACAATTTACATTGGCTGTTGACAGACTGCAGACATCCATATGAACCACAGCGTCGACACTTGAATCTGCTGCCGTACCACTAACTCGTATTATTCACATTAAACACATAGTAATGATATACAATGTGAAAAACTTAACATAATACTTATAATAAGTACACCAATGTAAATGTACAGGATTGGTTAATTGCAGACAACATCAGTAATTCTTCATTAATTGTCAAATAAAATTTTTTAACAATTATAACAGATAATAAACATGAAAGCAACATACCTTTTTTTTTGGAAACAACAAGAAGAAAGACAATTTACATTGGCTGTTGACAGACTGCAGACATCCATATGAACTAGAAAGATAGAAATTTCACATTCACCCAACTCATAATACAAATAATCGTCAGATAGTTAAGACAGACGCAATCGTCACGAGAAATGAATCCGTGCTCGCACGTGTGACGCACATGGAAATTCAATACATCTTATAATACTCTCAACAACCGTGTTAAAGTGCTAAATGCATTATCTATATGTTCACATATATGTATGAAATATATTGCGTCGAAAAGAGTCACTTGAAACTATAATTTTCACAATTAATTTGTTAATGCGAAAGAGCATGAAAAACCATACATACCCACAGCGTCGACACTTGAATCTGCTGCGGTACGGCAAGAGAAGAGCGACAAAATTCAATATCTGCAGTACCATTAATAGCCACAGGAGGGGAGCCTTCTAACACCAATAAATATAACCAAATGGCCTATTTTATGAAATTCACACAATACTCTTTAAATCAAATGTTCTTTTTAACCCTGTTACATCAATTTACTGTACATGTACTCAATACTTGGTAGGGGCTCTTTCTGCTTTAATTATTGCCTCAATTCAGCATGCCATGGAGGTGATTAGTTTTTGGCACTGCTGAGGTGGTATGGAAGCCCAGGTTTATTTGACAGTGGCCTTCAGCTCATCTGCATTTTTTGGTCTCTTGTTTCTCATTTTTAGAGATAGATTCTATATGGCGTTCAGGTCTGGTGAGTTTGCTGGCCAGTCAAGCACACCAACACCATGGTCATTTAATCAACTTTTGGTGCTTTTGGCAGTGTGGGCAGTTGCCAAATCCTGCTGGAAAATGAAATCAGCTTCAAAAAGCTAGTCAGCAGAAGGAAACATGAAGTGCTCCAAAATTTCTTGGTAAACGGGTGCAGTGACTTTGGTTTTCAAAAAACACAATGGACCAACACTAGCAGATGACACTGCACCCCAAATCATCACAGACTGTGTAAACTTAACACTGGACTTGGGCTATGAACTTCTCCACCATTCCTCCAGACTCTAGGACCTTGGTTTCCAAATGAAATACAAAACTTGTTCTCATCTGAAAAGAGGACTTTGGACAGTCCAGTTCTTCTTCTCCTTAGCCCAGGTAAGACACCTCTGACTCTGTCTGTGGTTCAGGAGTGGCTTAACAAGAGGAATAGAAAACTGTAGACAAATTCCTTGACACATCTGTATGCCTTGACCCCAGCCTCAATATATTCCTTGTGAAGTTCACTCAAATTCTTGAATCAATTTTACATTTACATTTAATCATTTAGCAGATGCTTTTATCCAAAGGGACTTACAAATGAGAACAATAGAAGCAGTCAGGTCAACAAGAGAACAACAACAGTAAGTGCCATGACAAGTCTCAGTTAGTCTAGTACAGAACGCATAGCCAGGTTTTTTTTTTTTAATATGAAAGACAAGAAAAGTAAAAGTACTATTATTAGTTGGTTAAGTGCTGGCGAAAAAGATGAGTCTTTAGATGTTTCTTGAAAATGAGTAAAGACTTTTTGTGATTGAGAGGTCATTCCACCAGAATGGGCACAGTCCAGGAAAAGGAAATGAGAGTGATTTAGAACTTTTTTGAGATGAGACCACAAGGCGTCGTTCATTTGAGTACAGAGCACAAACTTCTGGAGGGCACATAAGATTTAAAAAGTGAGTTTAGGTATGTTGGTGGCGTGCCAGTGGTCGTCTTGTAGGCAAGCATTTGTACCTTGAACCTTATGCGAGCGGCTACTGGTAGCCAGTGTAACCTGATGAGGAGAGGAGTAACGTAACCTTTTTTTGGCTCATTGAAGACAACCCTCGTTGCTGCATTCTGGATCAATTGCAGAGGCTTGATAGTACATGCAGGAAGGCCTGCCAGGAGAGCATTACAATAGGAGAGAATAGGTCTCTAAAGTTTTTTAACATGTACAATATGTACTTATGTCTATGAAAACAAAAAAAAAATTCCATGTTCTAGAACCACACTTTACATACAAATACCCCTGATTAGTAATGAGATAATGACATAATCTTCATTTCTCTCACCATGATTTTAACCCATGATACCTCTCTGCTGTCCTTCCATGACAAGAATATGTAAATAGTTTCAGCTTGTTTGATAATTGCATAGTTTGAAGTAAGACTGTCATCTCTGCATTCGATGTGCTAACTAGCTGCACGTATGCTTGTTTCCCAGAGTGTTGGGCTTCCCAGTTTAGACTGGGTCATGACTAATTATGGTGGCATTGTTTGACCATTTGTCATTTTTATTATACTGCTGTTGATTTTTTTCTGTCAAGTTTCTTGTGATGTCAGGGTAAGTCTGTTCCTCTCCTCAAAGTTATCTGTTGATTGTTGATTGTTTTGTCATTTTTTGCAGGCAGCAATTGCTGATGTCTGTGTGTTGCATTCATGTTGGTTTTTCTCCCATAGTTTTTATGTGTAAATCAAGTGTCACACTGTGATAGACTGTTGGTTCTGGGGGATTTTAACATCCATGTCTGCTGCCCTGTACACCTATGGTTAAAAGGTTTATGAGTCTCATTGACTTGCTCAATTTTGTACAGTGCATCTCTTCTCCTACTCATTATATAGACCATACACTAGATCTTATTTTGATTTATGGTCTTTCTGTAAACATATGAAGTACTCAATGCTGGTATTTCTGATCACTGTTCTGTATTATTTGAACCTCTAGTCTCATATGTACAGTCCATCCTCTCTCAGCCTGTATTAAGGCCTCGTGTTTTCCCACCACAACTGCACTAGATTTGTCAAAATTTTACTTAAGGTTTGTTTTGCAAATCGTGAAGTCTCTTTGTCACCTGATATGAACATTGATCAGCTGGTCCTTATTTTCAACTCTGCTTGCTCTACTATATTGAATAATGTTGCTTCGCTAAAGCCTAGAAAGCGACAAGCTAGATCAAGTCCTCAACCCTGGCTAAATGCTTCTACCTATGCGGATAGACAAGGGTGCAGGAGGGCTGAACACAGATGTAAAAAGCAGTCGGCCTTGCTTAAAGTTATGAATGATCTTTTGTTGTCCATCGATTCAGGGTCATCTGCCATTCTGATACTGTTAGATTTGAGTGCAGCCTTCGTCACTATCAACCATGACATCCTTTTGAATCGACTCAAATATGTAGTAGGGGTTTAAGGCATGGAATTACAGTGGTTCACCTCTTATTTAAAAATAATTTTTTTAGTAAATATGGGGTTGTTCACCTCACCTTCTGCACTCATCCCTTATGGTGTTCCACAGGGCTCTATTCTTGGCCCTTTATTGTTCTTGCTATACATGCTTACTCTAGGCTCTTTCTCCAGAAATATAATATGAACTATCATTGTTATACTGATGACCTCCAACTTTACCTTCCAATCAAACTTGAAAATTACTCTTATTTACAACATCTTCTATCATGTTTTGCACTCAATAGTTGAGGTAGGTTCCCTTAGTAATACCTTACAACACCATATAAAAAATCGAGGGGGCTATTTCGATCCATTACTACAATTTGGCATGCACCGTTCTTTTTGTATACAAGGCATTGCAAAAGTCAGCCCCAGATTATATCTGTGATCTTATCCAGCCATATACAACCTCAAGGTCATTAAGATCTTGTAACCAGCTTCTTTTATCTATCCCTCATTCTCTCTGTAAATCCAAAAGTGACCAAACTTTCGCCGTTGCTGCCCCGAACTCTGGAATAGTTTACCCCTCATTACCAGGCCCTCTCCATCACTCTGTGTTTTTAAATCAAGTTTAAAGACTAATTTTTTCACCCTTGCATTTGAGTGATGCTGTGTACGGTACTTTTGATGTTTGTTTTTGTGTATATATATACCTATTATTATTTTATTTATTTGTATTTTTTATTTATAATTTAATTGTGTTCTCTGTTGCTTCTTATCTAACCTTCTATTGTAAATCACTTTGGACCAACGATGGTTGTTGTTAAAGTTGGGCTCTATAAATAAAGTTTGACCTTACTTGACTTGACAAGCTCTCCATTTAAAATGCCTTAAAAGAAAATAATAGATGGATGGCATAATATTACAGACAAAATAAAAAGATAATACAAACTGTCTTTAACTTTTTAAAGGTTAATTAGACATTTTTAAATGATGAACTTATCTCCTGAAAGTTGTGCAAAATGTTGTCTTCATTGTTTAAAGGTCTAAAAACTTTTTTATTTTATTTATTTTTTTACATTCCAACGCTTGCCTTAATGAAAAACGATTTAAGTGACAGTTAGTACAGTATTTATGATTGCAGTGATCCCACTGGTGTCAATTACTGACCAAAGGCGAAAGTTAAGAAAATCTCAAAACAAAAGAAGCCAATTACAGTTTATCACAAATATTTCAGCCAGTTTGCATTAGAAGGGAGATTGGTGGAATATGGCCCCAGAGAGAGAGAAAGAGAGAAAAAGAGAAGACAATCATAGCACGCATGCAAAATAACACGAAAGTAAACATTAAAAAAATTAGTTGCACATGGAGCATACAAATGCATGCTTATATAAAACATTATAAGGAGAATGTATCTGGATGAGTTGATTAGTTCACCCGCAGACTTATTGTCTATTGCTATAATGATAAAGTGTTAAAATTAGATCAGTGTTTGTATTTTTCAGAATTATAATCTTACACGAAGTACTGTAAAGTCACACAAAGTAAAAATGTTTTAAACAGGACCAGTTTACTTTATAGGTACTTTTATTTTTCATTGACTTGGGAAATTGTAGCAAAATAACAGTGATCTAACAATACTTATTATATGAATGTGAAAGGGCATGTTTATTACCCAAGTAATAACTGAATACAATATGTATCATAAATGCATTATCTCTGTCACTTGCTTGCTGGAAAAAAGAAGATAAATACCCTCATCTGAACAGAACTGGTCATGCTTAAATAATATGTCAAACAACTGAAAAGAGAGAGAGAGAGAGAAAAAAAGTAATGATTAAATGACTGTTAAGAAAATCAGTTACAATCTTAAAGTTAAAATATATAGACATTTTAAGCAGCATGTTACATACCTGTTGAAAGAGTGTTGACAGTATGCGTAGTTGGATTGGTTGAGCTCAGCCTTTTTGAACCTTTAGCGAACCACACTTTTAAAAGTGCATATTATATGGTCTTCTGTTATTTCTAAAAATTATAAAATATTCAGAAAATTAACATTATAGTTACATAAGTTATGCTTATCTCATTTAGAGTCAAATATATTAATTGATTTTTCAAATTCATTGGACAAGCTTATAACAAGTTTCCCTGCAATACAAATATTATCAAATCCTTCATATTGGTGCCATAAAAATATAATTCACCTTCATTTCATAAATAAAGCTGTCAATAGGACAATAACTGACTAAATTTGATCTACTAAATTTAACTATCGACTCAAATGCCCCACTGTGATTATCCATTCATTGCGTCACTTCTCTTAGAACATTGCCAGGGGCGAGGATGATATGGTCCACCCTTGCTCACAGATGGGTAATTGTAAGTTGAGTAACTATGGAATGATGGGTAGAAATCAATAACACTAAAAGACTTGTTTAGGCAAGGGATGCAAGATGATACCATGATACCAAAAAGAAAAAAATAATTCAAGAGTGCTCTTGAGACATTCTTCTGCTTCAGCTACTTCATTGATGTGAAGGCAGGATGTCACTGACCCAGACTCGCCAAGCCTCCTCCAGAGGAACACATTGTGTTGTATGCATTCGGCACAGCGTGATAATATTTCCACCGTAAAATGAGACCATTGAGGCAAAATTATTTGAGTTTTTTTTATTTTTTTAAACAACGTTACTATTTAAATGCAGTATATTTTATAATTTTTGGCTTAAATGGAAATGTTAGAGTCTTGTTTGACATCTAGCGCACAGGCCATTTTCTCATTGTACCTTTCTGCCTGCATATAGCTATGTGTCTGCTGCCCTCGGTAACATCCGCTTTCTTCCCAGGCACATTAGAATGGATTTGTTTTTACTAATGGGCTGCTCTACACCTTGCCCCCACAATGTGAAGAAATGCATAAAAGCTACACCAATTCAACTTACATTTTTACGCCAAATGTGGCCCACATGCTTTTCCATTTCATCCACAGCCTTCCATCAACTCTCTCTTCAATGATAAGTGCCAGTTAGACTGGTAATTAGTAAAGGAAAAGGTACGTGTGCATTTGTTCTGAGAGGAATTTGATTAAACAGTGTTGGTTGTCTGAGTTTAATGTACTATTCTTATGGTATTACCATATTACATTGTTCTACAGCACAACATGTGTGTGTGTGTGTGTGTGTGTGATTGCCGGGGGGAGGGGGTATTGGGGTTGTAGAAACATAACAAAGGAACAAAGCTGCCCAGGGGAGTTTGTGCTGGTGTTTTAAACTATTACTCGATAAGATTTGATTTGCATATTTAACTGGATGATACTTTCGGTGTAATTGTGAAGCTGCTAGAGTGGCACCAGTGTGGTGATTTGTAAAAGTTTTGAAAATGTCGGATGGAACATGCATAAATCCATTAGCATTCTGGGTTAAGCAAAAAAAAAAAAAAAAAAAAAAAAAAAAAAAAATTATATTAATAATTGGAAGAAGAGGAACAGAAAGAAACATTTTTGAATATCTAAGCTAAATAACTATAGATGCATCACTGCAGAGAAAAAATAGAAAGAGAAAAAAAACTGGATGAAATCCATTAGCATTCTGGGTTAAGCAAAAAAAAAAAAAAAAAAAAAAAATTGGAAGAAGAGGGACAGAGAGAAACATTTTGAATCTCTAAGCTACAGTAAAGAACTATAGATGCATCACTGCAGAGAAAAAAAAAGGAAAGAAAAAAAAAACTGTAGACCTGCACGTCATGACAATTTTCTTTCTGAATTCATGAATCATGAAATCATAGAAAAAAAAAAAACAATACAAAGAAACAGCAAGTAACAATGAATTAAGGGTTGAATTGTGAAGTAGAAGACTGAAAAAGTAATAAGAAATTAGTATTTTTATACTGTACATTGTACTGTATTTTTTAAATATGCACTAATTGTACTAATATTTGAGAAAAAAAAAAAAAAAATATATATATATATATATATATATATATTATTATTATTATTATTATTATTATTTTATTTTTTGCAAGCTCCATGCAAAACCTATGAATTAATCATGCATTTAAACTAGATTTTTAAAAGATTGGCTCAGCTCATTATTGACCTACACACATACAAAATACTTTAGTTAACATTTACAGAAAATTTAGATTTTCATTTGTTTCTACAATACAGATGATCGTGAAACCTTAAATCAACCTTTGAAAGCCACTCAGGGTGATGTTTCTTTATCCTTTGCATTACTCTTGGTGAAATACGGACTGTCATGCACCCAGGGCAATGTCACATGTACTGAACCAAGGCATAGATGACATGCTCATTATTGTTGTCAGAAATACTTATTTATATAAAGCCTTTAGTGTCTTTTTGCACCGGGGTGAAAATTAATGAAAGCCTCACTTTGCGAATCAGGGCGGAAACAAATTTACACTTAGCAAAGTTCAATTTGTTGCACAACAAAAGAGGTTGCTGTGGTAAACCATTATCATAGATTATTATGCAGAATGTATCTTCCAGTGGTTTATGATCCATGCAAATGGAGGCATCAGCATATCGTTGCATATTTCTGTGCCTAATGGATGCCTACACATCTATGCGATAAAAATGATTATATTGCAAAAATGTTCCCCTCCCTCACAGCTAAGCCAACCTTTGGCACCTTGAAAATTAACCCAGTGTGAGTCCGATTGGGCAGGCCTAGAAGCAGAGAGAGATCGCTGTGTGTGTGAGTATGTGTGTTTAAAGAGAAAGAGGTCAGGGTTGGCTGTAAAAGCAGGGGATAGGAGTGCAAATGGTAGTCCAGTAATTGCCTGTGGTGATATATTATGAGTGAGAGGAGGAACACTCACAAAACAAAAGCTAGTGAACTACCAGTGAACTATGCATATCTGATAAATCATAGAAGAGTTTTGTGTACAGCAAGGTTATTTACAGAAAGAAAGATGCTGAAGTTATAGTATAAATTATTTTATTGGACTGCATTTTAAGCATCTCAGCTCATCAAGTATGTGTCAGCAATAAGCTAAATTAAAAAAATATAACATAGGAAAGGGTCAAGTCACTAGGGAGGAATTTATAATTAGTTTTTTTTCTTCTTACAGAACACACATGCATTCTTCAAAAAGTTTAGTTACACTGTAATAAAATACATCAATAAATATGTTTTGTAAGGAATACTTGATGATGGGCCATTAAATTATTAGAAGAATAATGCACACCCGAGGTGGTGATGCGGCCACGACACGAAGTGGAGTTACTCCTCGGGTGTGCATTATTTTTCTAATGATTCAACAGCCTGAGTCAATTACTCTGCTTATACTACAGTTACCACACCTCAAGACATCGATCAGATGATATATTTAAAGGGGTCCGCTTGGTTTTTGTACTTAAATCGCTATTCTGAGTAGGATTGTTTCTTCCACATCTCATGCGAACTTGTGTGAATTAGGCTACCTCTGTGTGTCTCAAAACAGCACTGTTATTACCTCACTAGTGAGAAATTTTTTAAATCTTAAACATACTTAAGTATTGAAGTAAATGCAAAATGGAAAAGATTCAAATATATATATAGTCCTAACTATTTCTTCCATTTTGTATTTTTGGGTAAGAATAAGAAGAATTTTTGCCGTCTACAATTTAGAATGCCTGGAATATTGAGTTTTAATAGACTAATAAATTAATGTGCGTGCACTATGTGTATGATTCGGTGATATAAACTGCTTGATAACGTCAGATTGCACATCATTACAACAACACTTACCATTTAATTTAAGACGATGCTGTATATCGCACACCCCTGACTCGACTTGAGTGAGACGTGCACTTGTTTGCACGTGAACAATAGTGTTTTTAGGAGACTAACTTGCAAACAGCAGACCACTGATTTGTCAAAACTGCTTTCCTGCAGTCTGTGATCTTCTGAATATTTGGAGTAAGTAACGAATATACTTACAGGAAATGTATCGGGGAAAAATTATCCATTTTAATTAGGAAATGTAGTGGAGTAAAAGTTAAAGTTGCCTGAAATATAAAAACTCAAGTAAAATACAGATACTCCATTAAAACACTGATTATAATATAATATAATATAATATAATATAATATAATATAATATAATATAATATAATATAATATAATATAATATAATATAATATAATATAATATAATATAATTATATGATCAACTGAAGTCACATTTAAAATGTCCATATCCCACTGCATGCAAGTCGGTCTATCTTAATTATGAGTTTAAATCCTTTTTTCTGTCACTGTATAAGATGACATGAGGAATCTTTTTTATTATTAACAGTATGAATGTATTGATGATACTATAAAATAGCATCTAATCAATGTTTGTCTCAAAGCCTTCTGATAACAGACTCAGAGCTACCTGCTGTAAAAGTATATCAGCAGAGCAGAGGGTGGGTGCAAAGGAAGTTTTTTTTTCTCCCCGTCTGTGAGCACAGAAACATATCAGTCATTTAAATAAATGATCTCCCTCACGGTGCACAGACAGGCAGGACCCAGCGGGAGACCCTAATGTGCCTGATTGAAAATGAACAGAGCAGGAAGCTCACTACAGTGCAGAATCATAATACAATTAGCCAGGGAAGATTGCCACATTAGTCTTCCTGCCGTCATAGAGCACAGAAAGAAGGCCCTCTTTGTTTTCTCTCACTCTTCCTGTTTTATTGATCAGATACAAGAGTCATTATTGCAGTTGGACAAGATTATTATTATTATTATTATTATTATTATTATTATTATTATTATTTTTATTTAATGATTTTTTTTAAACAGACAGTGAGAGCAGAACGCATTATGAAATAGAGTATTCAGAATGACGTATGCGTATGTGTGTGTGTATGAAAACATGGCTGTGTGCCTCAAAAGTTTGTCTGGAAGCCAGTTTCATTATTAATGAGATCAAATTTGACTTGTGAAACACACCAAAGCGGTAGCAGGACTATTTGAGGAGTTTTGAATCTTGCTTCTTCCTCTGAGACCGAGACATAAAAGATAGACTGCTGATAATCATTATTCAACCTGCTGGCACAAGCAACAAAATTTGTTTCTCTTTTTAAAATATTTTTCCATTCATCCCCTTTTTTTCCTTTTCACTATGAGATTTTAGTCCTTATTGGTTGAGGGTTTCTGGCTGTGAGCAAAGTATGGAAATCTTATTAACTCCAACTTCCACTGTCTGGTTATAATGGAGAAAGATCTGAATTCTCTTTGTCATTGAATGACACGTGTTGAATTGTCATAAGTGAAGAAAAAGATTTAAAAAAGGTGCAAGAGCGATGTGTTATAGTTCATATAGCATGATGGAGCTAAAAATGTTGCTTTAATCAATAACTGATGTGTTTGAAAGCTAATGGTCATTTTAATTCAAAGCTGCACATTTGTAATATTTTCAAACTTTTACACAAGTGTTCTACCCTGCTAAGTATGAAACTAGTAAGAGAGAAAAAGCAGTGTAGTGTAGCATCCTCCCATGAAAAAAAAGTCCACAACTCCTCTGCAGCTCCCTCTTTTGGTTCCTCTGAAATTACTGCAGTAGTTTGAGCACTAAACACCTCTGCAATATACACTTGTCACTGCCCACATAAAGGATATGTTCCAAATATATATATATATATATATTATTATTTGTCTGACCGAATTAACATAGTATCATGATAGTGATAGATAGTGACAGATACTAGAACTGCAACAATAACATGTAATTGTATAAACTCTTTTTGCAGGGTAACTTTGTTACACCAGTAGGTGGCAACAAGTGAAAGGCTTTATGACAAAGTCAATTAATTCATTAAATTAAATCAGCAAATTCTTTCTAAAGCATTTTTACCAGGACACTCTGGGACACTTTTTTAATGTTAGTTAGTGTGTAATGTTGCTGTTTGAACTTTATATCTGCAAAGTTGAAGCTGAAAGTTCAGTGCAAACGGAGATATCATCTTTCAAAATTCTGGCATGTAAAAATCGATTCAAATTCTAACAATTCTAATGGATTCGCAAGCTTAAAAATCAATTTTCTAAAGCAGCGGTTCTTAATAATGTTCCTCACGTCCCCCTGGTCTGCATATCCTCTGCATCTCTCTCTCATTCAGCTCAGCTCCAACAATGAACTGTTCCAATTATACACTTATTTTCACATAGCAATAATCATGGCATGCAGTTGGCTTACTGTATAAAAGCTTTAATCAGGATTAAACCATATATTCAAAGCTAACATAAGCAGTAGCATTTACAAATAACAGTGTACAGTATCTAAAAGTATGAGACAAAAACAAACAAAAAACATAGGCCTACAGTACCAATAAAAGCCATGCTTGCTCAGGTTCTGCACGATCCTCTTCAGTAATATCCTCTGCTTCTCAATCGGCTCAAACTTAAGCATTATTAACAATGCCGTTGATGTTATTTTTATTTTTGAGGGAGGGGTTTCAAAAAAGCAGGAAATGATTAGTGCGTTTTTCTTTTCTTTTTTTACAAAGCATTAACACATGTTAGACTGCACCCCATATTGAAAAAGAACAACTGCACACTCACTTAAGCCTGGGCTATTTTTTATATCTTAATATTTTTAGACAGCAATGAAAACAATTGTTATAGATTAAAATGCTGTAAATAATACCAGCTGATGATTCCCAACCATATATTGTTATTCATTGTGCTTTAATTAGCTGGCTAGCTAAATGTGTTCTTATTAGATAGCTTAAGTGTTTCATAATTTTCACACCCATATACATTGCATGATATCCAAAACACAGGGTGTCTATGATACTGTATTTACTCTGTTCTTATTACTGGCATGGCCATTTAAACCAAGGCTACTCGATCCAGGAAAAAGCCAGCACATAAATCTTGATTAATATTTTAAGAAACATTTGTCTTTTACAAACACTTTGGAGGTTTGATTTAATTTTGTGAGACTTTGACTAGAAACTCAGTTGAGACTAAAATATGAAAACTGAATTATGCTGCTTGCATATAAATTTGGTTCCTTTGCTGCAGAAAATAAACATTTATAGAATGGAAAAATAGCTGCCTCTCCAAAGGCACAATTGCCTTTGGTTTTATTTAGCCTAATTACACAGGTGTTTTGATATGACAAATGTCCATACAGGCTCCTCAACATGACTAAAAGGCATACATTATGCTAAATATATTTCCGTCTGTGTATCTCTCTGTGAAGATATCCCAGGGCCACAACCATTTTCATTATAGACCACCATTAATATTAATGTTCTTAATTGACAAGGACATTGACATATTGATGTCCTCCAGCAGTACATCTCATCTGCAGTGTTACAAAACAAAGATCTAAAGTTCAGGCTCTTTTAGTTGTGTATTCAAATCTCAGTTGAATCAAAACATCGGAATACAGATGTTCATGTGTTTTCATTTAATTTACATTATTTACATTACGTTTAAATTATTCACATTTTACAAGTACATTACTTAAGATCCTTTCACACTGAGATTCTGGATAATACACGGGTAATGTGTTGGGGCAATTGTTCCTGGATCATTAGATTTTGGTTAATTTACACTGCCAGTGATTTCCCGGAATCTGTGCGTGTGTTCAAGGTCCTGTAATAATACGTGACATCAGGATGTTACGTGTAATTCACGAGTCAAAAACGCTAAGCACGTTAATTTTCACTTAATCTGGTGAACGATCTCAGCTTCAGTGTGGATAGTGAGGAGCTAACTGATCTCTGCTTCATTACAGTTTGCACACATTTTGTCACCACAAACATTGATCTGCCTTCAAAACAACCAGTAAAAGAGTTGCACGATAACGTGCGTCATCACTATGACACAGCCTTTACAGCATTGATCCTGGCTTTTGTTCACACAGAGCTCGTTCTGCTCGTTTTGTTCAGACTGAACCCGGCAATGTTACTAGGTCCCCATTTATCCCGGAATCAATCCCAGGACGTGTTTGTGTTCACACAGAAGGCAAACCGGCAATGTTCCGGCAATGTTCCGGCAATTTTCCGGGACCAACATGCAGTGTGAAAGGGGCTATATACATAGACTGCCTATAGATAAACATCCCCTATATATATTTGGCAATCGTTTGACTCACAAACTCTACTAGGACCCTTGAGATGGTGTAGACATGATGATAATATTATATTGACTCTTTTTAAGGCTTTTATGTAGTTTCAGTCTTACCCTTGTACAGTATTCTTTTTTAGTTTGGATTTTTTTTGGACTTGTTACTACTTCAAAGAGTTGTCTTGTCAATCGTCTACCCACCCTCACCTTGTTGTTTTTTGTTGTTGGTGGTGTTTT
Source organism: Carassius carassius (assembly GCF_963082965.1). Taxonomy (NCBI): domain Eukaryota; kingdom Metazoa; phylum Chordata; class Actinopteri; order Cypriniformes; family Cyprinidae; genus Carassius; species Carassius carassius. The sequence goes on along the minus strand of NC_081783.1, from coordinate 10,118,260 downwards.
CCTTACACTGAATACAAATTATGATATTTTAATAAACGCTGATTGTAGTCATTCAGTCCCATAATATGTGTTTTCCACACTTTATAAAATGGTTAATTCCAGTCCTTGATTCTTATTGGTTGAGACGTGTTTGAAGCAGTTATAAATTACACTACAAACATACACATTTCTTTACTTCTGTGTGTTGCTCAGCAACCACTTTGTTGGCACCACAACTGTTTCTGAGGAACTACATTGTTTGGCGGAAGAATACTGCTTTATTTATAATCTTACACTTTATTTGCTCTGTTTTATTCTGTGAAACTTCGCCTCATGCCTAACAAAGCCCCTTAGCTGTTATAAATTCATTGTAAACCATGGCTTCTTGGGACTTATTTTTATGTTTAATGGTCAGTGGCTACTGTCAACTGTTTGGTTACTAGCAATCTTCAAAATATCTTTTTTTTTTCAAAGGTTGAAAGAAATTCATGCAGATTTGGAACAACTTGGGAATGAGTAAATTATACTCATAACTTTTATTTATGGGCGAAATATCCCTTTAAAGGCCGGGACATGCCAAGCCGACTTCAAAGAACTAGCGGCACGAAAGGCGACGGACCAAAAAGCTGTGCTGGAACACACCGCACCGACTACAGCCGACGGCAAACTAACACGTGCGTTCTGTGCATGCATGCTCATTCCGAGCCTTTCATATCAGCAGTTATTAATAGTATATATTTGTCATTCAAAGGATTATTCAAAGATATACAAGATAAACGCAGATATACGAAATGTAAACAAAACAGCGCTTGCTTACCATTTTGAAATTCAGTAATGTGGCAAACTGGCACCGATGTGAGCCCGACGAGTGGAACACACCAACCAGACCAGCCCGACCGTCGCTCGCCGTCGGCCCAACGATGGCAAATAGCCGATCGTTGGCTTGGTGTGTCCTGGGCTTAAGGATAGGAAGATAAATCAAAACAACTCCAATTTAGCTAAAATATTGGCATCAATATAGGCCTTATTATTTAAAAACAAAATAATCTGTATTTATCTATTATATTAATTAGAACAAACTTACCTCAGGCTGCCTCGAATGTCCTGCCGAGGAGGATGTTGACAACACTGTTGTGAGCCTCCCGATTACTCATCTCGAATAAGCCTATACTTCTTCCGATGTTGAAAATATCCGTGTTTTATCATTAATGTTCTTTAATATCCTCTTATCACATCTCCCCACACGCGCCCGCACCACTAAAACACTACTTCCGGTTCAATGAGCCGCCGATCAAAATCTCACGAGCCAATCAGAGCGAGCTGCTGTTAAGCCCGCCCTCACGAGAGGTTTGTGTCAGAATGGCGAACGTAAATCTGCGAAACGAAAACAAAAACTTGGAAAGCGAAAACGAAAACACTGGCAGCGCATTCAAAACTGCGTTCAGCAAACGTGAAGCTGAAAGTGAAATCAACAAAGAATGCAGTTTATTTGAAGACGCTGTTACTTTTTTGATATTTAGTTTATCGTTTTTATTTTCATAGTGTTTTTCTCATTTATCAATGTATATTTTTTGTTCGTTTTCGCAAAAGTTGCGTTCGTTTTATTTAAGTTCCGTTCGTTTTATTTGGCACAAATCTGATTCCATACTACCAGACCACAAGACTGATGAATTAAACTTTTTAATAATAATAATTAAAAAAGAATCTGAAAATCGTTTGTATGAGAGAATTGACTGAGACTTTGTGCAACTCTAGCATCACTGAAAAATTAGTTTAATGCTACAGTATATTCATTGTCTTGATGTATTATGGGTAATGGCCAGCAATAGAAAGACCACATGAGGAGATTGGTGGCTCCTAATCAAGAATGTGTGATGCACTGATGGTGAGGTATTGTCTGAGGACTATTCATCAAACTTGCATCTGATGATCAAATGCTTGGCTTTTCACCTGCCTTGGGAATTTTTCATCATTAATTTGCTTGCTATTTACATTCTACTGAGGGCCAGCGCAGACACGACACTGGCTCAGTAACACCATCATTAGATTTTAAAACCTTTCAAAATGATTTCTGTCATAGGAATTTATCCAATGGTTCTATCAAAAGCTTCTATCTAAATGGTTATATACTTTTGCACATAAATTACTACTGTGCCTCAACTGTGTAAAAAGCATACTTGAGACTAAAAATATGCACAGAATATTTAAGTAAATTAATATTGAATATTTCATTGTGTCTCATTTCCAGCTACAATTTTGTAAATTTAGGTGTAATAATATTATTTTGATGGGTGTATTTATAAAAAGGTCTAAAAAGTGCCCCATCAATCCATAGCATAACTGAATGTATTGTTTAAATTAATCATATTCACTTATTTCTCATAAAGTTAAATGATTGCAAAAAAAAATAAAACAATACAACACTGAATTCGCTGAAAGCTATACAGTAAAAGCATCAGTTTAATATAGACAGAAACAAAGTGTTCACTGTTGACTGATAGTGTAACAGTAGCAGAAAGCTTCTTCAGCTGATTCTGCCTTTGCGTTTAGATAGTGTTTGAATTAAGGCAGGAGGTGTTCAAGAGGGCAGAGACCTCCTAGTTATCGTTAAAATCAAGCTGATGGGGAGCTACCCAACTGCTCCTCGGAATGTCATTTAGTTATTTATTTATTTATTTTATCATAGCAGAAGGTTGACACCTCCATGATGTTGGACTGAGATCAATAATTTTAAGTAATTATTGAAACTGACAACATTAACTAAAAAATAAAAAAACTGTGCTCTTTGTCATATATTTAGTAGGTAAAGGCTCATAAACTGAGGGTGTGTTTTCATTTTCCACATTTTGTTCTGTTTTGCCCACAGCACATCCACATATCAAACCTTTGACAATAGACAGCCTATGATGTCATTATATACCACTGAATACTGCTATGTATTATACACTCAGACATACTTAAAGTTAAATCACTTACAAAGCATTTTACTAATTTAAATAAAATAAAAAAAATAAAATAGGCTACAAACTATATTAGCAGATGAAAAAGATTTGGAGAAATGTAGTGTTACATCCCTTACTCACAAATGGATCGTCTGCAGTGAATGGGTGCTGTCAGATTGAGAGCCCAGACAGCTGATGAAAACCTTACAATAATCCACACAACTTAATTAATAGAAATTAATGTCTTGTGATGCAAGGATTTGTAAGGAACAAATTAACAATGAAGACATTTTTAACTTCAAACCATAGCTTTCTGACAAAATGTGATTCTCCTATCCATAATATTGATTTGTTGAAAAGGTTGTCCAATCCGGGAGAGAAATATGCACAGACAGTTACAAATAAAAACAGTCCAAATTAGCTCTAAACAGATATGAGGATAGACATTTTCACTGTAAGAATCATTATTGTGTTTTATGCACAGTATCATATGGATTATTGCAATATTTTTATCAGCTGTTTGGACTCTCATTTTGACGGCACCCATTCACTGCAGATGATCCATTGGTGAGCAAGTTATATAAGGCTAAATTTCTCAAAAACTGTTCTGAAAAGAAGACAAATTCGAGTACATCTTGGATGGCCTGAGGTTGAGTAAATTTTAAGCAAACATTCATTTCTGAGTGAACGATTCCTTTAATAACTGCCACACAGCTGCATGAACTCCACATTTGTGTCAATCCTGATGATCATGTTCTCATTTTCAACTAATTTTCTAAGACCCATTCTCTTGTTTTTTTACTTAAACAAATTTAGGACAAAAAATAAATAAATAAATAAAAACCTTCTCTCAGATTCCTTTACTTTTGAAATGTTTTGTGTATGTGCTGCTCTGTTCTACTTTTTACCGGAACCTTAACCATTTTGACAAACCTACTCATTATGATCCCAGACAGAATCTTAACAAGCTTTTTGGCTGCCAAGAACAATCTGAAAACAAAGAAAAACCATTAATATATACAATGCAACACCTTGACATACAGAAAAACACATGCTACCACCAACTAAAATGGAATTCTGCTTTTTTAGATGTTGGTTTTCTTTATTCAGGTCCATTCTTCTGTTAAAGAAGTGACTAAGTGAATGAAACGGCGGGAAGTAAGAGGGGAAACAGCTTGAAAGCATGATTATAAGCGCTCTTCTTCGGATATTTGCCAAGATCAGATGAGAATGTTGGCTGGAGTTCTGCACCCGAACAGATTCCACAGGAAGGAAAGGAATTAAAAGTGGGAAACCATCACTGTGAACCCTACTTTCATCACTGTAAACTGCTCTTCAAATATAGAAAAAACAAAGCCATTCTGCAGGACATACCTTGAAGGATGAAGAGCAAAAAAAAAAAAAAAAAGAGAGAGGAAAATGTTGCGATTTCAATGTTTCATATCTTGTTCCTTGTATGACAGAAATTGCATTTCCCACTACAGGCCTTCTGAGGTCACAATGATTTTCATCGTAAAAAAAAAAATTGAAAAATTGACAAATTTGAAAAATTTGAAAAATGGGGACATGGGTTATGTCCTCATAATTCACCCTCTCCTTGTAATACCTGTGTCATACCCATGTCATTATACAAAGTTGTGTCCTGATATGTCAAAAAAACCTGCCCACACACACACACATCGTTTCTGGTTACAAAGACATAGACAATACATCCAATTTTCTTTATGACCTCTTCCACTCAAATGTCATTCTTTTCTCATTTCATTACTTTTTCAGAAGCAGCTTTTACCATAAATCTGTTTCACAGTAATCAAATATGTTGCTTTTAACACTTCTTAAAGCCACAGACTTCCTTCTTAACTCCTCTTTGCAACCCCTAAGCAGCTTGGCACTAAGCCTGTATTGTAAAGGGTTATAACAAGACGTGTGTATCCAGATGCTTAAAGTTAGAAAACATATTGCTTTGCTGGGAGACATAAAGAGGGGTGCGGGCCGAGATGTGTCTAACAGCTCTAGATGTCTAGACCCCCCTCCTTTCCCTCCGCTCAATACTAATCTGAAATACAGCAGATGTATTACTTTATAAACAATATCTAAGACCTCTTCATTGGATTACATCAATCACTGGGGCAAATGCTGAATGAACATGGCGAGGAAAACAAAACAATGGCGTTCCTTAATCCAACTACATTGATTTGTTGGACAGCTGCTACATAACAGCATATTTTTTTCTTTCCTTATTAAATCTGCTGATCTCAACAATAATACTTAACCAGCAGATCTAGCCAAATGTGCTTGTGCTATTAGTGAATGGGAAAAGTACTGCAATTAATGTGGGACATCAATGCAAAAATATACATATTCAGCCAATTAGCATAAGATATAAGGCTATGCTCTCTTAAATAATTAAAATGGAATACAGGTTCCGTATTGGCATCGATGTTTCCATGAAGAATCTTTAACATCCATAGACCCTTTCCTTTGCAGAAATAGGGGAAATGTCAGGGTTCTGTTACTTTGGTCTTGTTTTCTTGTGGTTTTGTGACAGAGCCCTGACATTCGCAATATGTTTTCATGTTGTCTGCATGCCTTGTTTCTTTTTGGAGCATGGTGTTTGGATCCCAGCACTCATGTCTTGATTTTCGGTTTCGTGTCGTGGGTTCAGATACTCGTGCTCCATTTTTTGTCTGTGGTCTTGAGTTCGCTCAGGCCGTGTTCTCTTCTGTCTGCGTTTGTTGTGGTGTTTTGTGTAGCACGCGGTTCATGCTCAGCCACGTGCGTTCTTGTTGTCTTGTGTTGTTGCACGCAGTTCATGTTTTTATCCACTGCATGCATTCATCTTATGTGTCGTGCTGTGTAGCACACAGCTTGTATTTTTCATTGGCTGCGTGCTTTCATGTTTTGATGATGTCTTGTGTAAAGAATTGGCTTATGAGTATTCTCATTAGCCACATGTCCATGCCTTGTTTTGCAAGTGGCTGGTGATTTGTTTTGGGGTTTTTTTGCTGGCCATGTGATTGAGTTTTTAGGTGCGTTCGACTTCATGCAGTGCTGCGCAAACCGATCAGTATCTGACTTGAAGCAGTGCATGCCAGTTAGAAATTTTGTCCAACTTGAATCGGAGCCGACACCATATGACTGTCACGTGTGGCATCAAAGTACTGCGAGAGTGGTTCGAGAGCAGCCGGCTGACTCAGCCGCCACAGTTTCTCCAGAGTGACTGCAGGAGCGCTGATGACGACACAGCTCTTTCACAATTGGCCAGATTCACCGCATGACAACGATCACATGTGTTTCGGGTTTATTCTAACCTTTTCAATTCCAATAATCTGTGTTTTTAGAATGGCAAAAGCTTTTTTTTTTTTTTAATGTAGTCTCACTGTTGTATTGAGTCACATTTATCATACAGCACTAATAAAAGCATATATATATATATTAGTGGTGGGCATAGATATATTTTTTTTAATCTAGATTAATCTCTCTGTGATCTTGAAATTAATCTTTTAATTTAATTAATCTAGATTAAAAACAGAGCTGAGAATGGATTACTCAAAACTACCCTGAGTTAGCGGGGGAGTAACAGACATATGCCCCTGCAATGTTAGACAGGGAGCGGTCCTGCAAGTGGCTCCAAAAGGTGACAGGGATTTGTCCTGCACCCAGCCTAGGGGAGCGTAGGGCAAAATTGCAAGCCAACCCACTTCAACCCATCGGTCGATCGATTAGCTCAATGGGCTGAGTGGAGCCAGCTTTAGAGGCCCAAACATCTCTGTTCGGCAGGGTCTGACGAACTGTCACTTCGCACAGCGAAAGATGGCCTAACGCTGCCAGACTGATCCTACCTCAGCTACCACCCTGCAGTACTCTATCACCCCTGAATGCAGAGAAAGGGGCGGACCTTGGCCAACAACTCCCATTTAAGGGAAGAGGCTGACATCTAGGGGAGGAAGCCTAACACATAATGAATGCGGCAGCTATACTTAGCAAAATGCCTCCAATATCCCTAGCATAGCCTAGGCCAGCTACAGAGGCGGAGTGAGGGCCGACCTACAAGCATAGATCTACCTGAGGGCTCGGAGGAGCCACAGCCTACTTGATTAAGCCTACTTGATTGAGAGGCTGTGAAACACTCCACCTACTGAAACCTTACAGAGCTCAGGGGAGCGAGTACTCAGGATACCAATGTTACAAACCGATAGGCAGGTCATCTATCTGAAGATCTATCTGAAGCGCCAGCATCAGTCTACACCTAAAGCAAAAAAGCTCTCCTTTTATCTTTTTTTTTTTTTTTAGGAAGACCAACTACTCTACCCCTGGGTGGCTAATAGCCCTGAGGCTAAACAGAAATGAGCGGTGGCCCACCACGCATATAAAATGTTATGACAGGAAGGCCATCACATACTCAGCACGGAAGCCAAATCTTCTTTGAGCTTCTCCCTAATTCGTTCTAGCCACCAACTGGGGGAGGCTTCAGGGCCCTAAAGTCCAATACTTTAATCGCTCCTCTAAGAATGAACCCCTCGGTCTATACAGGGAACAAGGTCTGTAGAGAAATACAAATCAGTGTTAGTTATACACACAGAATTTTTTAAAAACCAAGAAGTTCACCTGTGGCGTGCGGAGTGAAGACTCGCCAGAGAGTTCTCAATGAACCTGGGGTCCACCACTTTTATATTCCTAAAAGAGGCGCTCACATCAACCAGTTGCTACGGCGGGCCATCAGAACATAGTTCTCATCAGAAGGCCCATCCCCAGGGCTGGTGTAACGTAAATGCCTGGGGAGTCAAGAAGAGGGAGAGGGCTGGTAGAAAAGGTCCTCCAGGGAGATCAAACCCTACTTCCGCTGAGCGTTGCTGCACTTGTGCTGAATGACCTCCCTTAAGTCCCTCTTCTTGTGGGAGGCTCGCCTCCTCTGCGTACTACTCCTCCATGGAGGGGGTGCACGAGAGGCGACACTAGACCTCTGGTCCTGTCTACGGTCCTCAGACCAAGACGGACCAGGTCCTCCCACCTGCCTAGGCTGGGGTCCGGATCTCAGCGGTATACAGGTCTTAAATGCGGCTGAGCATGCCTTCGCCTCCCTAAACTTTCCAACCACCGCCTCAATGGAGGTGCCAAAAAGTTTACCAGGCGAAACTGGTGAATCAAGGAGATGGGATTTTTCTTTCTCCCCGATATCAGCCAAGTTGAGCCACAGATGCCTCTCCGTGGCCACCATCGCCACTATTGATCGGCCGATCACGGCAGCAGTCTGTTTAGTGGCCCGGAGAGACAAATCTGTGGTCTGGCGCAACTCAGCGACCGCCTCAGGGGACAGCCCAGCCCCCTGGAGATCCTGCAGCAGGTCAGCTTGGTAGGCTTGGAGCACTGCCATGGTATGAAGGGCAGCACCAGCCTGACCTGCTGCCGTGTACGCTCTGCCATTCAAGTGAGCCGTGGCTTTAAGGGGCTTGGATGGCAGAGTCGGAGCTTTAAGTGTCGACACCCGCCCAGATACGAGATAGTTCGTAGATGTCTCGTCAATGGGCGGCATCGACACATAACCATACTCCCCGATCCCCTCAACATCAGCGAAATTACACCGCTGAAGTCGATGAATACGGGCAGAGTACGGTTTCTTCCATGCCCTCTCGATCTCTGAATGGAGATCAGGAAGGAATGGAAGGCTATGCTGAGCTGGTGGTCTATGTTCAGGGAGAAACCGATCGTCCAAACAACCACGAACGATCTCTCCCTGAGCGCGCCGTCATGGCAACTGAAGTTTGTCAGTGGCGCGCTCCATAACTTCCACCAACTCTGCGTACACGGGGCAGGATGGCTGACGAGGTTGAGGATCTAAATCATCCTCCTCAGCCATCTCTGGCCCAGCCCAAAGAGCACTCGCTGAAGTATTAGTAGGAGAATCGTCTCCGTCATCCACCTGCAGTTCACTCTCATCAGCCGATGACACGTCTGAGAGGTTAACGCCCCTCTCGAGACTGTCAGCGAGCTCCATCTGGGAGCCCCATGAAGCATGTCGCCGCTCTGCCTCGGCACGAGCGGGACCCGATCCGTGAGGACCAGATGCTGAACTCTTTTCCCTCGAGAAGAGAGCCCGACGAGCGCACAAGTAACCAGCAACTTTGTTCAGCTTTTCCACGTCTTGTGTTTGGATGCTTTAATGTTTAAATCGACAAGCTCGAGAAGCGGTAAGGCTTAAATCAGCGGTTCTCAATTCCAGTCCTCGCGCCCTACTGCTCTGCATATTTTGCACGTTTCTCTTTGTTAACACACCTGATTCAGATAATCAGCTCGTTAGAAATTAACTCCGTGCATGAACTGTGTTCCAATTGTTCATTGCTCCCTACTCCCTGAGCAGGGGAAATCTGTTGAAGTTTACCTCACATCGAAACATTCATTCACTGATATGTGCTGTGCAGCGTCTTTAAACATGGACAACTGTGACATCATATACCTCTGTAAATCAATACAATTTAAATTAACGTCTTGCACACTTCAATGCACTTTGATTGAACATATAGCTACGTTCGCTTCGAACTGGAATCATGGCTGAATATCCTGTGATGTCAACCCAACCCAACTTTGAGAATAGATTAACGGCGATATTTTTTTTATCGCCCGATAAGAGGCCCACCACTAATATATAAACGCACTGCTTCAAGTCAAATTGTGATCGGTTTTCATGACGCTGCATGAAGTCGAACACATCTAGTGTTTTGTGTGAGCACATGGCTTTTGTCTTTGTTTTCTGTGTGCCATGTGCTCTCATGTCAATTGTCTTGACCCCACCCATCTTGTTACATGATTATTGGTTTATTTGTCCAACCTGTGTTTCCCTCATTACCCTCCTTATTTGCTCACTATTTATTTTCCTTGTGTATGAGGTCCTATGGCAGTTTGTCTTTAATTGTTCTCTGTTGTGCGCCTTGGCCAGTCAGCCGGCTGGCAGGATAGTTTTGTTGGTTATTTTGTATTTATTACTAATAAAATCCCATTCTCCTGCATCAGTGAGTCCTTGCATCCATCCCTTCATCCCCTATACTGACAGGTTCTGCTACTGCATTGCTATGAAACACCCTTTTGGAATATTTGAAAACATTTGAATATTATTATTTAACAGCTTTACAAACCAAAACCACACTAAGGTAAATATGTCTTTGAAATGCTGCACAACTGATGCAATTGATTTATAATGCAATGACTGATAAATTGACTTTTAATTATAAAAATAATACTTATTAAGCTAAGAAAGCATATGCCAAGGATATGTGTAAATATAAATCTAAAATAAACAACGCACCTCCACAGCCATTTTCTTCATTTTCACCTATTCCAAAGTGAAGAAGTATATTTCTGTTTATCTTGGTAACCTGGGAGAAAGAGCGCACGAAGTGAAACTTAGTAAAAACACATTTTCCCAAGGCAGAGTAAACACTCATTTTCACCACTTTCTGTTGGTTTAATCATGTGAGCTCCCCCAGAGTGCTCGTGTTCTTCCCCATTTACCCAGGCCAGCATTGATTTGCTGTTTCTTACAGAGCCAGGAGCTCATCAATGCCACACCACCAAGAGAGAGCTCAACTTGTGACTGCAAAACTCTTTTCTTCTTGCAATTAAAAGACTGGTCATGTAACCTTTGGGGAAGTGAGGGAGCATTGATCACTGAGGGCACATGTGAAGCAACGGTTTGGAAAAGCTTTGATGTAAAGCAAATGTCACTCTTGCTGGTATCGACATAACACTTATGCAATATCAAACAAGCATGAGCAATGCAAGACTGTGTATCAGCTTCAGGTAACATGCAAGTTTGACAGGTGTCTAACTCTTGCCTGAAATGTAGGGGGAACAAAAATGAGTTTTGGGCAATGATTGGTAATATCCAGAAGTGCATTTTGATGCAATCTATTGAAGCAAAAAGGAAGCAGCAAACAGACCGTATAATTGATTGTCATGAAAAATGTAAAAAGTAAAATTTATGTTTGCTGCATTTGGTGGGACTCAAATGTGTTTACAAGTACAGCAAATCCTAAAAAAAAAAAAAATAAAAATAATAATAATAATAATGAACAAAAAATGGCAAGAGTATAAGCAAAACAAAAAAAGACAACTGAGTGGTTAAACCAATAAGCCAAATACAAAATAAATATTCTGTCAAAGCATAACGTATAAAAAAGCACTTGTGGATTATATAATAATCACATTATTACAGATTCTATTTTTGTGTACTGTAGAAGGAATCTACATAGTCTAAACTTTAAAGCAGATGCTAAGAACCTACATGTAAAAACTCTACTAGTGTTTTCATTATTTTGTTTGAAAAATGGCTTAACCCGAGTTCTTCAAATACAAAATACATACAAATACTTTACATTTATTTGACAGACTATTTAATTTACAACATTTATTATGATTTGTTATATGTGTTAGGATGTAATTGATTGTTTTAGGAAAGTAAAAATATAAGAAATAAAAAAATAATAATTTTACCCTAAAATGAAGAGGTTCACATATTATTGTTGTTCCCATCAGGTCTTTATGTTTTATAATCCGATGTAAGGCATGCTTATCTACACTTGTCCTCATAATCTTATATCTATGACCTGCTCCCCAGTCCACACACACACATCTGTGCTACAATGAAAGGTCTTCACAATTGGTATGAGCAGATCTCTTGCTGTGGCTGGGTTGATAGGATAGCGTAGACCACCTTGTCGCCAACTACGAGGTCGATGGAATTAACCTCACAAGGCATCAACAAGCCAGTCTTCTTCCCATTATTGACGTCTGTATTTGGAAAGGCAGTACTTATTGAAAAAGGGAGAAGACTGAACATGAATATCGATTGTTGAGGAGAGTGGAACTGAGGATGCGTTAAAAAGCTTCCTGCAGAGAAGAGATTGGGCTGAATGTTTGTTCAACCGCTCTGAGACAGTCCAAGCATCACTGAGTGAAAATGCACTTTTGGATGCGGTTTCCTGGCTACAGGGACAAAAAAAAAGATTTTGCCTGTTTGATCTATTTATTTTTTTAACTGTATAATGTGCATTGCTTTTGTATGATTATGTTAGTTGACAAGCAAGCCTATAAAAGCTGCAGAAAAATGTCCTAAAATATCAATTTCAGCTAACTAAGAGACTGAAATAATTGAAAGAGACTGAAAGTTACTGACTGGCTGTTCATACGACGTGTAGTTAAATGTGACAATTTTTCTTTTCTTTTCTTTTTTCAAAAACTGCAGACCATATATTAACTATTACTGACAAAAATAAAATAAAAAAAAAACTGATTCTATTAATATTGATAATGGGCTTTTCTGCATCAGTTGGCTTTATATATACACATAGGAATTATTGTCAGCAATTTTGAGAGAATCCCTTATTTACGGAGTTTAAATATGCATAATGCATAGTTTGCAACCTGTAAATGCAATATAATGAGTTTGCTGAACCTGAAATCATATCACACCTACTAATTATTGCAAGCAAAATTAAATTGCTTGGTTTTCAGAATATATTAATGCATATTAATTAATTTTGTAGACAACTGCATGCTGTGGGAGGACTCTTGGCATCTAATAACACTGTGCTAAATAATTCAACCAACCTCATATTTTCCTCATATTTTGATGCCATTTATAATTTTTTGCTCTCTTTATCTCTCGCTCTCTCGCATTTCAGAGGAAATACTTGATGAAATTTCAAATCAGTCTTTCATGAAATCACACACAAAACACTTACAAAAGTTTCAAGATAAGAAAGTTTAATTTTCTGTTTGATAATGCTGCACTGAGACTCATAACAAATTAATGTTAAATGCTGTCAATGTTAATTTGTTAAACCTCTCACATAATGATCCGAGAACTGTCAATGTGAATGTCTGCGAGCATAATAAAATATTAGATTGTAATTGTAAATGAAATGATTCTATTTATATACAAAGATTATGAGCAGTTCACATGATTTTACATGAAATAATCAGAGATTAGAAGGGGAAATGAGCAGAAACTCACATGGAAACACACTTGACATGATTGAACCAAGGCAAGATATCACAACGCCCACTTGACCCTCCCTACAACGGCTTTTGCCTCTGCAGAAGGAAGAGTTTGCAGCTGTAAAATCTGATCTGAAGATTTTAATCGTGTACACACAAGTCTGTCTGAATAATTAATTAATCCCAATTCATAACTCTGATGGGGATTATTTTTAGGGACTGGCAACAAAAAACAGCTGGCAGAGACCCACCTCCCTCTGTAGCTGAACAGATTGTGTGCGATTTTGACTGTTTGTTACACTGCCTGTGCTCCTATCTGTCACAGCTAGAACAACGTGAGAAGGAGTAACATGTCCAGGAGCTATTTATATAAAACCTGTCAGAGCATTTATTTTCACAAATCACACCATGATAGTGGAGGATCATTTGTTGTGGTGTGATTATTTTTTGAGTTGTATAATGAACTGATGCTATCAATCTGCATCAAACTGTGATGCATTGATTACAGATTTACTCCAAAAATTATAGGTAATTACTACTAATGAATTTAATGCTCATCTCTTATTCAGTTCTTATCCAAAAGACAGTTACTGGCCTAGCTTCAGTTTTAAATAAGCTACCAAATTCATATGCAGTGTGGATGTGTTCAGTGGGCCCTCTAATTGCAGTATATGTTGTTATTTTATTTGTATATATTTTTATAAATATGATACTTGGATTAAAAAATGTTAATTTAAAAGAAAACTTTAAATTCCTTAAATACTTTACTAAAAATTGCTGAAAATATATTTACTCACCTCAGGCCATTCAAGATGTAGATGAGTCCTCAATCTATAATATTGCTTTATCTAATTGAAAAAAAAGAGAACAAATTATGACCAGATCAAGCGCAGTTTACAAGCGGTCCAAAAGAGATCTAAACAAATATGTTGATTGGTTTTGATGTTAAAGGACAACGGTTGAAGGAGTTCTTCACTGGAGGAAGCGTTAATATAGATTATGGACTCATTTTTGCTGGAACCAACGGTTTGAAGTTAAAACACTTTAATGATAAATGTGTTTCTTTCCAACACACAACTTTTTTTTATTCACAAGAAGATATGGATTGGAGTCATGTGGTTTACAAACATAGTTGGTTCGATATAGCATGCAGGAGTCTAAACTCAAATTATTTACCAATATATGAGGACTGAAATAAAAAGCAATGAACTGGATTTTATTTTTATTTATTTTTTATATATACAGGCAATATATAAATTGTAGCTGTCGGTGATTCCTGCCAATTTAATCACAACTGTGTATCACAGATTCAACATTGACAGACCCATTCAGAGTAGAAATAATTTAGTTTTGTGCCTGGTGAGATGCATGTAACTTTTTAGACAAATGCATGTATGTAAACGTGTTTAAAACAAAATAATAATAAAAGAAAAAATATATATATATATATATATATATATATATGACTAGGCCATTTGACACCCCAGATATATAACATTTCATTTGAATGCTTAGAGAGAAAATGGTTAATTCAAAGTAGGCTGTAGCAGAAGAACAGAGCTCAAAGATAGCAACATGAAGACATAAACACCTGCTCAGGCGGAGGAGTGTGAGAGTTCAACACAACACCTGCTCTGTTGAAACATGAATCATCAGATGGCAGTGTGGAAAGCTTGAAATGCAAAGACCCGTCTGCTCTGATAGGGTATATCATCAAACCACATACAGATATTTAATATGATATATATAACACATCCAGCCTGTATATCAGTCCATCCATCCAATGCATATTCCATGTCTTATGTAGGTTCACAAGGATGCTGGAGCCCAAAGGCAAGGAAACATCCTGGAAGGATAGCCAGTAAGACTACACATATGCACACATTATAAATCAGTACAGGCTCCCAAATACAAAATATAGACAGACAGACAGATGATATATAAAATACAATTGAAATATTAAAACATAGCACCCAAATACAATTCTCAGAAATAATGTAAAAAGCAAGAGTGCATGTAGACATGTTTGTTTTCCTGTTTTCAGTAACTTTATATTGGTAATCCTTGGCAGCGCAGGAGCTAATCCTTTCCTGCAATCTCATCCAATCTGGTGAACTCAGCCAGTTTTATCTTCCCTTCTTATTGTAATGATAATAATAACCAGCCACTGTCCTTTCATCTTTCTCTGCATTACTATTGTATCCTCTGCCTTTCGCCGGATCAGAAAAGCAGATGGCCTTTTTGGCTTTGCTTAATGTAATCCCACAGAAAATTCATTTTAAATACGAGCTCAAAATCTTTAAGTAGGTGCTTTTAGGTCCAGTACCATGTTTTCAATAAAACCTTGGTCTTTCGTTTGCTCCATTTACTGATAGTTAATGCAATGTCAAAATGCTGCATAAACTAATAAAATGCATACAATAATACATGGAATTGCTCATCTGGTTCAGAATCCACGGGAAGTATACAGTACTGTTTGTAGTTTGTTATTGCCACTCAGTTCCATATCCAAGGTTGCATGTGTTTTTTTTTTTGTTTTTTTTTTGGGGGGGGGGGGTCTAGTTATAATATACAGCAACCGCTCAATGGGTGTGAATTGAGAAAGATGTCTTTTGCAACAGATGGTGTAGTAATGATGTTCACCAGCAGGTGATAACTAGACCATTCAACCAGCCAAAATCTTGACATCTTGAAAGAGATATTTTTTTATTAAATCCCCCTCAAAGAAATGGCCTGAAGATGCAATTAATCCTATTTATTGTCCCCCCATTAATCATTTGTTTTAAGGACGCTTGGCTTGTTTTCATCTTAAAAACCTAGAATATTTTGCTTCATGTGAGCATGAATTAAAACGTTAGATCTGGCCCAGTGATTATTTTTAAGCTTCATGCTTAGTCCACTGTTAATTGACTTGTCTTTTTATAAAAAGCTCTGGGAATGATTTCTCTTTGGAGCTTTCCAAAACCACTTCAGTCTAGGCTGTAATGTCACACATGAAATTCCTCGGCACATTAAGCCCTTTTTTCTTCATTAAGGAGACAAACTCGGTTA
Source organism: Carassius carassius (assembly GCF_963082965.1). Classification (NCBI taxonomy): domain Eukaryota; kingdom Metazoa; phylum Chordata; class Actinopteri; order Cypriniformes; family Cyprinidae; genus Carassius; species Carassius carassius. The sequence goes on along the minus strand of NC_081783.1, from coordinate 10,102,295 downwards.
TAAGTTTCATCAAGGGTTTTATTGCATAAATGTATGAAAGATCATTGCATTTGCATTCATGTATCATCTCCTTATCTCGACTCAGAAGCCCCTTTCCTTTCCCCTATAAGTTAGCCTTCTTTGCTGGTGGAAAGGTCAGGCCTCAGCTTGGCGATGACCCGCAAGAAGAGCTTCCATTAGAAATCAATTGCTTGGACCTTTTCATGGGGAGCAGTTTAGCTCAAGACACTCAAAAAATGCTGAGAGAGAGAGAGAGAGAGAGAGGGAGAGAGAGAAAGAGAAAGCTGGCCTGAGGGTATCTCAAACATGAGGCTCAAATATGAGCAAATATGTGTTTAATCTTTTCATCCCACTACATCTGAAGTGCTAAAACACACCCACACGTACACCGTCATACACTCTACTGTAATTCTCTTCAAGCTCTAGGTGGCTTTTTATATTTCGGATTTTGTGTCACATTCAGGGGTATATTAGACACCCTGTGGAATGAGTTACAGTTTTTTATGTATGTGGATGGCTAAAAAGATTGCCAGAGAAAATAATAGCAGCATTTTAACCGCACTCAACAGGATTCTATGTATTTATTTGTCATATATATGACTTGTCTGCCACCTTGCAGAAACCTCTGTATTTAAAATGTTCATTTTTTTTTTTTTTTTACATTTCAAATGGGAGATTGCCAGTGAAAAGAAGTGGCATATAAACATTTCCTAAACAGTGCTGTCAGAATTATTCTGTGTGTTTCTTGAAAAGAAGAGGATCATTTGTTCCAGCAGCTTTATTAAATGGCCCATTTGATAGGACATAGAGCATTTGATAGTTTTTTTTATTTTTATTATAATTTTTTACATATATTCAACAAACACACAGAGACTAAGAAACTAACAAAGTAAAGACCAAATAAGATTCAGTGTTTTTAATATATAATAATGGAACATATGTATTAATAATAGTGACAATAATAATAAAATTAACAATAGTAATACATTACTACTAATAAAAAAGAACAAAAAATAATAAATCTATTTATGTTAAAGTTTATGATGTTATGTTAACATATTATGTTATGAAAAAGAAGAGGGTGTTATAATTTTACTAAATTTAAATTATTCATAAATAATTATATAATAAAACATACCATTCATATAATAATGTAAAACACACAAACTAATACAGGAAATCATAATGATGTATTATTAATATATTAAATTTAATATTCATATTAATTGTGTTTTATGATAAAGAAGGTGGATGATGATGATAATGGTGGTGATGGTTATATCGCAACCCTATAGAGGACAAGCAGTTCGTACATTAAACGGTTGGATGGGTATATTACTTTTTTGTTACTTTGAATGCATACACACATGCATGATGATGTTAATGACAGTGTTTTATATAGTGATTCTTCTTCTTATTATTATTATTCAAAATTATTCTCCCCATCATTATTAGTATATGATACTAAATTAAAATCAAATAATAATAAAACATTTTCATATAATCATAGTGTGTTCCTGTTTTCACAGTTTATCAGGTTATTTTCCAGAACAAAAGCAAATAAATAAACAAGGTGCAGAAGAAACATAAAGACTCATCTCTGATTACCATTACAAATCCTCAGCTAGATATGAGTATCCAGAAATGAAAATGCTTGTACAAGTCCGGGTCAAAAGTGCATTCGAGCATGAACTTACCCACACCGACTCTCTCCTTCTCGTAAATGAAAGCAGTTTGCTCATTAACTACTGAACACAAACATCTTCAGTCGCCCCTTTGTTATTGTTCCCCACCATGCCATACTACAATTACTGCAGGCAGTTTGTGATATTACAGCCCTGATTATAACTGCTATTCCACTTGTGCAAGAGCCTCTCGTCATAATGGAGCGTCCAGCAAAACAGCTCAGCCAATTAGGTTTCATTTAGTCCCTTATTGCAAGTGTCACATCAAGAGCGATTGACCCCAGGTCTGCACCCCCCTCCACTCTGCTTCATACAAAACTAGACTTGGCACAGCCTAATACTTCTGATGCTCATACGGATACCGGCCGTGTATTCCCGCAACAGTTTCCAAGGGCAACTAGGCCAGTGCTGCCTGTCTGATCTGGTTAATGTGGCTGTAATCAAATGAGGGAAATGGCTCTTATGCAGGTCAATTATGTATCTGCCGCCCTGCTAGGAGACGTGGCCTGAGTGGTAACAGGGGCTCGGAGGGACCAACAGGGATGTCATCCTCCCACTCATTTCTTCTTCCTGCTGTGCATCAATATTCAGGCCGAGCAGGAGCAACAACCGGACAGAATGTAGTTGGCTGTCATCCAGTGCTGCTCCCTCTCCTGGATTTCTTTTAATTATCATCTTCCTGCTACTCAGACTTTAATAAACACCAATGATGTTTCTCAAATTGCCATTCCCATTTCTCAAATTGAGCCGATCTCAGATGCCTGTCTTTGTGACGTCACACAGACAGGTCCCACCCACTATAGTTTGATTGACAGTAGCATTTCAGTAAAGACTAGACTGGTGTCTTACCTTAGACATGCCCTGATGTAGCTGTCGTCATATTTCCGCAATTGTTTATGCATCTATCTTCATGCAAAATATTCATGATCCAGTTTCACTGACAGAAGTAGTGAGTATAAGGTTTTTTTTAATGAACCTTTGCAAATCACCTTTGCTAATAATGTACTAATTAGCAAGTTTCACGATGAATGCGGCTAAAGTAAACAGTCCCTCAGAGAGTGGCTCAGAAGAGAGGGGCGGGGTCACCAGAGCTCATTTGGATTTAAACGAAAATGCTACAAAATGGCTTCCTTTGAAGAGAGCTGTTTTTGGCAGGATAAAATGGGTGTTGTTTTACACTACCATTGAAAATTTTGAAGGCTTTTCATTAAGACCCTAAAGAATCATATCTACTTGTGGAAAATGGGCATCCGATGACCTCTTGCAAGATGTTTGTTTGTGTGAAGAGGTGCAAGTTAAATGAAGTTTCCATTTTTTTTTTTAATGTTTAGATGCTATCTTCTCCTAATTGCCATCAGTGAATCACCACCACTAAACGGTGCAGTGAATTTAATCACACAAACCTTTAAGTCAATTACCGTCATGTCATTTATGAACACACAAGAAGTCAATTAGCAAATGATGGTGTTTAACATCAGTTACTGTTGTGTGAACACATTTTAAAGCATGCCTGTTAAAAACGGCCCCATGACACCTTTCACTACAAAAGCTGGAGCTGTTTTTGAAAACATTTTATGTCAATCCGCTGATATTTTCCACTCTTTATTCTTGTTCCCATCACATAAGTCCCACTGTGATACCTGCTGCTAGTATGCTGGGGCATTGGCTAATGATGCTGAAAGCTGACAGAAGTCTGGATCTTGTCTGATCTGGCTAAGGATTTGGCAATGAAGTGTGTTTTGGCAGATGAGGTTTTTTTTTTTTTTATATGTGTGTGATGTAGCCAGGTGGTAAGACGTCTTCCACTTGGCTATAAAGTGCTTTGGGAGAACAGAAAACCCCCACATGTAAACAAATTAGTGTCACCTTCATCCTCCTGACCTGTCATTCTAAATAGACCAACACATTTTTAGTCAGCTGAGAAGATTTTTCTATACTTCATGCAGCGCTCCCAACTGGCTTCTCTCACAATCATTACACAGTTAGCGATTTTCACACACACGTTAGCATGCACAGCAAGCATATCAGAACCCTGGGGAAAGTTTTTAGGACTAATGTGACAGCATTGTTCTGAAATCCTACAGGTAAAGGGAAATTCATCATCCTGCCTTGAGACTGGACTGGACTTGAGACTGGTTGACCCCAAAGAGCTCACTCAGGAAAAATATCGAGCTTCTGTTTTTCATGGGAGATCATTTCATAGCCCTTAGCCCTCTGGCTCCAGGGACAGTATTAGAAGTGTGTCTGGAGAAGTCACTCTATATGTTGATATAAGAGTGGAGGGTCAGGGAAAAGGAAGAGTCTGTTAGGACAGGAAGCGCCAACAGTTCTGCATCGATCCGCTTGGCCTCGGATGGCGAGACAATTTTGGACAGCAGGAACACTGTCATTCATCCACGAGGCCACATATAGAACATCAATGACATTAGTGGCCTCATAAAACAAAACATCTATCTATCTATCTATCTATCTATCTATCTATCTATCTATCTATCTATCTATCTATCTATCTATCTATCTATCTGTCTGTCTGTCTGTCTGTCTGTCATTGAATCATTCACACGGTCAAAATCCGATATTGATATAACTTAGGTCAATGTGCTCAGGCAGTAAACATGTCTTCACATCACTTTGCATCATGCCTACTAATGTCCATCACAGCCAGACATGTATTTGTCTTTGAAGAGTTTTTGCTAAGCTGATTCAAGTGTTTCATTATTTTCCTTCTGTCGCCTCTGGCTCGGATGATGCACTTTTGATTCTCGAAGGGAAGCGGATTCTAAAAGAAGCACCAAACAACAATTCTGTTCTGCAATGGATCATTTATGAATGCAGATTTAATAGCAAGTCGTGGCTTTTAACATAATGCCATTCGACTTCCATCAAGCTGATCCACATAGATACAGTATACCAGCTTGTCATTAAATTTAATCGCTCCCTGTGCGCTATTTCATCTGCATGTAAACAATATAACAATATAAGACAGCTATGACCATATTCGATTGCAAATTAATGCTTATTTCATAGCCAGACGAATCACGGGCCACAAGCTAAAAATATTTTTTTGTTTAATTACTGCCTGATTGACACATTATCAGCTGTTACGCAGAAATTTCTCCATAAAACCGTTTGCTCAGAGTTTTCAAACAATACAAAGCAGAAGATTTGGAAATATTACCTGAGCCATTGTTAAGCCCCCTCTCGTTACTCAGCTTTGATTAGCATAGCTACACTGCACTATTCTACGTGCTAAATGGGAGATTAGGGATGCTGCTGAACGGGGTATAAGGGAACAGAACTGTAATGAGTGTTAACCATGTAAGCTGCCGGGTCTTATTGAATAAATAAATAAGACGATTAGGGACTGCTTAAATATCTTTGTGCACCTGTGTGCCATATTGCCTGAGCACCTCATAAAGCAATAGCCCTGCTAATAAATGAGCAGCTCTTATACAGGTAATGTTTCTTCTTTCACCTCGTTCGCATTTAAATATTCCCTTTATTCCAGCTCATATTCACAAATGGCTCTCTAATGGCTTTCTTGGCAAATTTAGCATAGTTTTACCAAATCACAAAATGTTCCTGTGGTCAGAACAATTACATTTGACCATATGAAACAGGCCCTTATTGTTAAACTAATGGCACCATTTGCTCTCATTTTGTGATGGTTTACTTCAATGCAAAGATCGCAGTTATTTTTTATTAGGTTAATACTACAACAATTCCAGCACAGTCAGGATAAAAACAACAATTGCACTGTATAGTTTGGCAATATTTAATATTTTGTTTTACATTTTGCAGCGAAATCATATTGCATTTTACAAAAATTCCAAATAAAAGCATGCCTCGCCGCTGTATAAGCTACGGAAGTCTGTTACTGCTGCAAAATAAAATAAAATAAAATAAAATAAATCAACTTAATTGTGACAATTTAACTCACAATCCAGACTTTTTTTTTTTCGGACAATTCTGAGAGATACTGTGAGATATAAACTCAGAATTGATATAAAGATATAAAGATGTAAACTGTGAGATGAGAATTTCTTCTTGCAGCTCTCACAATTTTAAATTTATATCTAGAAATTCCAGCTTTTTTCTCTGAATTCTAAATTTAAATCAGTTTTATTTTTATTTATTTATTCTTTCTCTTATGATTTTTACTTCTTTTCTCAGAATTGTGAGATTAAAAAAAAGAGTTGCAATTAACTTTTATTATTATTATTATTATTATTATTCCATGGCAGAAGTGGGCTTCCTCAGAAGTTATTAAAACAGAGTCATAACAAAAGAGTATTGATGTACAGCAAATAAATAAAACTGTACCAGTTATTTATCAATGTCCTCCGGTGATGTAATCTCAGTATGGTCCGTGGTCATAAACAATCACGTTGATGTTAATTAAAAGTTGACTTGTAAAAAAAAGTACTCTCTTAGATTGCATCAGTGATAAATATCTGCCAACCATAATTACCTAAGTTCACTTTTTGAACAAGAAATTAATGAAAGTTTGGATTTGGCCTTTGGTTGTGGGATTGAGTCCAAAAGCACCCAGTAAAACATTATACTGCCACCCACTGATTGTATTAAAATGCAATAAACAGCAATCAAAATGAAGCTGAAATAAATACTGATAATAGTAAAAGAATTTGCCATCTGTGTTAACTGTCCTAGGAGTATAAAGCACACTGAAGCACGAAATTATCTACAAAAACCTTTGACTATGCCTCACTATACTGAACTTTTAATAAAGCATAGTGTAATCCCTCGTTAACATGAAAATTTAAGAGCATTTTAGATATTTCAAGTATTTTATCCTTTATTTCAGATATACCGAGTTAGTTTGAAAAGTTTGGTTGAAAATCTTGTCAAGTATCAAAAAGGCATCTGTGTAAGTACTTGTATATGTCAGTATTGTCCTAACATGGGTGTGATCTGATAGTCTGCTGTCTGCTGGTGAGTAGAGAGTACCGTGGGAGCGTTTTCCCCCTCTCATTGCCTCCTGCTGTGAGGATTGTCTGTTTGACTTGAGAATCCCCGCATTTCTCTCTCCTGAGCTTACACGAGCTGCTCCGCTCCATTCGAAGCCCATTTTCTACATTCATTTCATGGTCGTGCTCCTGTCAAAGCTTGGATTTCAAGGATGAATCCGTTCAGTTCTACCCAGGTTTACCAAGCTTAGAGAAATTTCTACATGCTATGACCTGCCTACTGTATGTGCATGAATGTTTGCCTGCATATGTATGTGTGTCCTTAAAATATGCTGAATTCATTAAGCTGAATTTTTTAAACAGATGTTCAGGCTTTCCCTGCATCACTATTCATCTCTGCTTTCTGCTGTGACCTTAATGGCATATGTGTTGTAAATCTATAACGTTAGGAAATAGCATGTTTAAGATCATAGTACTTCTGAAAATATATCTTCTTTTGAGTATCCGAGACCTCAACCCAGACAGAGACATGCGGTCAAGACCAAAGGCTGATTTACTCTTTGCTTAGGCCTTTAATGCTTTCAATCCTACTTGCTATTTTGAACTGTATTTTAAAATAATGTATGCTGAATAGGAATGAATAGTGAAGCAAGGCATCTATTTTCCCAAAAGGGAAAAATAAAAAGAGAAAAATGGTAATATGTAAAATGTGGTTTTGTGTATTGTGAGGTCAAGATGAGGTGTCATCCATTATCCTCTTCCATTTTTCCTTATCCTCTCTCTTATTCTATTATACATTTGATTAAGACAGAGCACTTGTAGGAGGCTTATGGAAGGATTATGCTGTTAAAATACTACTTTATTCTGTAATGTTATGTTTTAAATACGTTTGTTCACTTGCTCTGTCAGTGTATGCTATCGTAAATTTGATATTGCTTCATTTAGTTAATAAAGAATAAAAAGAGTCCTATGGATATTAGGAATTGTCTTCTTTATATTGGCATTTACTGCCTGTATCAGACAAGTATTATTTGAAAACGTGGAATTAGCTTTTATTTTTTCAGCTGAAGACACACATTAAAAATATGATAAAAATAAAAATAGTGTTCACGCTTTTAAGACCCCATTCAAAAAAGGGTCACCAGCATATTTAATTTCATATGCTGCAAATAAGAATACAGAGAAAGATTATTTAAAGGGTTAGTTAACCCAAATAGCCAAATTATGTCATTAATAACTTACCCTCATGTTGTTCCAAACCCGTAAGACATCCGTTTATCTTTGGAACACAGTTTAAGATATTTTAGCTTTAGTCCGAGAGCTCTCAGTCCCTCCATTGAAGCTGTGTGTACGGTATACTGTCCATGTCCAGAAAGGTAAGAAAAATATCATCAAAGTAGTCCATGTGACATCAGAGGGTCAGTTAGAATTTTTTGAAGCATCGAAAATACATTTTGGTCCAAAAATAGTAAAAACTATGACTTTATTCAGCATTGTCTTCTCTTCCGTGTCTGTTATGAGAGAGAGTTCAAAACAAAGCAGTTTGTGATATCCGGTTCACGAACGAATCATTCGATGTAACCTGATCTTTTTGAAGCAGTTCACCAAATCGAACTGAATCATTTTAAATGGTTCACGTCTCCAATATGCATAAATCCACAAATGATTTAAGATGTTAACTTTTTTAATGTGGCTGACACTCCCTCTGAGTTCAAACAAACCAATATCCCGGAGTAATTCATTTACCCAAACAGTACACTGACTGAACTGCTGTGAAGAGAGAACTGAAGATGAACGTCGAGCCAAGCCAGATAATGACTCGTTAACGAGACAAAAACCGTTTCTGTCAGACGCGTCCGATTCGAGAACTGAGGAGCTGATGATACTGCGCATGTGTGATTCAGCGTGAAGCAGACCGACACACAGAGCGTCTGAACCGAACTGATTCTTTTGGTGATTGATTCTGAACTGATTCTGTGCTAGTGTTATGAGCGCGGGTAAACTGAAGGCTTGAATCAAGGGCAATCATCGCCAATGACGCCATTACGTAGAGCGCAAAAGAACCGGTGAACCATTTTCTTCAACCGGTTTATTGAATCGAACTGTCCGAAAGAAGTACTGGTGATCCGAAAACTGATGCAACCGGTTCTTGACTCGTGAATGAGTCTATGTTTTGTTCATTATGTGGATCGGCTCGGTGTTCATCTTCAGTTCTCTCTTCACAGCAGTTCAGTCATTGTACTGTTTGAGTGCATGCATTACTCCGGGATATTGGTTTGTTTGAACTCAGAGGGAGTGTCAGCCACATTAAAAAAGTTAACAGCTTAAGTCATTTGTGGATTAATGCGTATTGGAGACGCGAACCGTTGGTGAACTGGTTCAAAAAGATCCGGTTACATCAAATAATTTGTTCGCCAACCAGATATCACAAACTGCTTTGTTTTGAACTCTCTCTCACAACAGAAACGGAAGAGAAGACAATGCTGAATAAAGTCATAGTTTTTTGCTTTTTTGGACCAAAATGTATTTCCGATGCTTCAAAAAATTCTAACTGACCCTCTGATGTCACATGGACTGCTTTGATGATATTTTTCTTACCTTTCTGGACATGGACAGTATACCATACACACAGCTTCAATGGAGGGACTGAGAGCTCTCGGACTAAATCTAAAATATCTTAAACTGTGTTCCAAAGATAAATGGAGGTCTTACGGGCTTGGAACAACATGAGGGTAAGTTATTAATGACATAATTTTGCTATTTGAGTGAACTAACCCTTTAAGGGCACAAATGGTGTAATTGTGGTATCTAATAGCAGGTAACAGCATCTTGACATAAAAATAATAAGTAAATAAATAAAAAGATAAACCATGGTCTACAGCTGTAGACTATAAAATATATACTATAATGCACTGTTATGTCATCTTCTTCAGGTAAGGACCCGTGTGTCATGCTTAAAAGCAATTTGTGTTTTGAAAACCACATTTCCAGTGTCTCTAGAGCAGCATTTTTCCACCTTATAAACACTGCTAAATTATAAATCATGCTCCCTGTTGCTGATGCAGAAAAGCTAGTTCATGCATTTGTGACCTCAAGACAAGATTTGTGTAATGCATTACTGACTGGATGGCTTGCAGTCTCCATAAACAAACTTCAGTTGATTTAAAATGCATCAGTGACAGTTCTTAGCAAGTCCAGAAATCTGATCATAACAGCTATATATACAGCATTACTTTCTTAAAAATCTCTAAATCATATAGGTCCTCAGTAATAAGGTGATATTCTTTCACACTATAATCCTCAAACTCATTAAGATAAAAAATTTCTAATGGTACTGTTCTCCTGGTACTGTTTTTGGACACTCATAAATAAGTTTAGTAATAGCTTTGGTAATAACTTTTTCCAGACATATATCAAATTTAATAGCAAAGCTATTTTAATGTTTTGATTGATTGATTGATCTTTTTATTTTATTTAAAAATATACACAATAGCAAACATATTTATGCATATTGTACACAAACATTATTGTCAAAACCCTGGAGAACAATAAATGTATATAATAATAATAATAATAATAATAATAATAATAATAATAATAATAATAATAATAATAATAATAATACATAATCACATACAATTTGCCTACTTTTTTCTGTACTGTATGTTATTTATAACTCAATAATATACCAGATAAACAGGACTAGAATAACCAAATTATTATTATCTAAAAATATTACTTTGAAAATAGGTTTTTAAAAAGGTGCCTTTAAACAATGTATTGTGACAAGTACTATAACAAAATAATTATGGAAGTGATAATATAATAAACAGAAACTTTTTGATATTGATTTGTATTGTAACCTGAGTTAACTTAGCTTTATACATAAATAAAAACTACAATGGCTTAAATGTCATAAAACATTTTTTTTTATTACAATGATAACATCATTGGCATGTTTTGAAAGCATATCTTTTGAAGTATGTATGCACTTCTACAGTTTCCTAAAAGTTTATGAATGGCTGTTGAAAATGTTTTTCTTACAACCTCTCACAGTAGCTAGCAATTTACGTAGAGAGAATATTATAACTTCAAGGTGATCCAGACTAAGAGCACTGGGCTGTTTTATAATTTAAAAAAAAATGCTCCCAAGTTCAGACAAAAGCAGTAAATAGACCTTAAACTAAATCAAATAAGCTATGCCCTAGTATAGCTGTAGATGCTGTTTAAAGTTCAGTTTTGCCACAGTATCGACAATGATTTAATGAACAGGAGTAATGCAGGTGTTAAAGGTTGACTTTTGTTCATTAAATTAAATTGTGCAGCCATTTCAATAGTGACATTTATGGTAACAAAAACAAAGTGGCTTGGCTGGTTACAACTAATATCCATGTGCATTAAAAGAAAAAATGTAATAATATATATATATATATATATATATATATATATATATATATGTGTGTGTGTGTGTGTGTGTGTGTGTGTGTGTGTGTGTGTGTGTGCGTGTGTGTGCGTGCGTGTGCTTTGGTTTTTGTGACATATCATACAAGGAGATGGTGACTTATGAGGACATAACCCATGTCCCCATTTTTCAAAACGCTTATAAACCATACAGAATGAGTATTTTTGAGAAAGTAAAAATGCACAAAGTCTCCTGTGAGGGTTAGGGTTAGGTGTAGGGTTGGTGTAGAGCCATAGAATGTGTCTAGAAAAGTAAAATAAAAAAGATGGAGATATTACATTTACAAATCTCTTTTGCCCTGACTAATGATTTGGCCTCATTATTTTGAAACAGTAGACCATACGATTGCCTTAAATGATGGCTCACTGAAGTGTGTTTTAAGCCAAACTTACAGAATGCACTGATGTGCAACTGTACTATTTCTCATAATAAACCATCTTGTCTAATCATTTGCCCTTACTTTGCCGCTAATATGAAAGCAAATGCTCGCAGGGACAGATTGTTCCAGCACTGTGCATTTGATCATCTCTTCTCTGTGGAAATTAACCATGGCCTGTGCACCTCCTACTGATGTTCTCCATTTCATAAATTGTTGAACTTTTCAGTGAAACCCTAGCAGTCATGAATGATGCACTGCTGTATTTTAATTTTTGCATTTTTATTGCTTTGTACTGTTGCATATTATATTGTGCTGTTTACTTTGGGAGAGACTTTCTCCCATAGAAAGGTACTAACCACAATATCAAATCAAAGCACATGTGAACAAGACTGTCTGTTGCTTATGACCTTCCATCTAGTTTGTCATTTCTCTCATTCCTCTCTCTCTTTCTATGTCTCTTTCTCTCTGCTTTTTTTCTCTCCAGACTGCCCAGTTACTGTCTGAGCTCTAAACATAGCTGATTGATCTGGCCCTGGGGGCCCAGGCTCCCAGCCTCCCTACGTGTGTCTCCATCTCTCACTCAACTTAAGCCTGCTGGTAGCTCAGCACTAAGAGTCATTGCTTATGAATCTCCAGTTCTACCAAAAGATCAGCTTTCACTTTCCATACCTGTCTTCCTGCCCACAAAAGGGAGGAGGAGGTAGAATAAATCAAAGCCTGCTAAGTCAGTGACACACACCATCCCGGCAAATATTCTCATCCTCCTTGATTTTATTAGCTCTCTTTATGACCTATATTGGAAATTAACAGTGGCAAGAGAGTAAGTGTGGAAACCAGTGACTGGATTGAGAGGAGTCAAATGTGTAAAATAACCTTTAGGTTATGGATGATGAGAGTGCAGTTTTAGATGTTTTAAATGTTTCACAGCTCACTAATGGGATGCTGGTGAGCATGTTTTATCATGAAACAGCATATCACAGTAAGCCAATCAGTTTCGCTCAGTATGTTTGCGGTGCATAAGTTTTTTTTTCCTGTCTACAAAAGCCATTCATCTGCTTATTCAAATTAAACCCTTCTAATATCCAGACGAGGCACAAAAATGCACAGGTATCGATTTCTCTGGAAAGTTGACAAATGAAAGCTGTGGTGCGTGATATCGCTTTTACTCACTGAAGGAGCAAGAGGACATTTGTCAAGCTCTGGTGAGGCTGCAAAACTGTGATAGTATGGAAGGGAACATAGCCATGGGGACAGTTCCTTTGGCTAATTAACACACACACACACCTTTACTGACATGTGGTTATCGTACGCCATTTCTAATCTAGACGGAAAAGAAGTTATCTCTGAAATTAATTACACCAATAACAGGAGCAGCCTGCAGGACCAATAAACAGGATAATTAGGAAAAGCAATCAAGCTCTTATTAGATTTCCAAGGAAAAGAAGACAAGACCTCTTGAGAGTTTGTAAGCTGTAAAGAATAAAATAAACAAAAAAAGAAACAGAAGAGAAAAACAGAGAAATTCAATAAAATTGCAGGGAATATACAAGACAATTTGTGTTTGTTTGTTTATTTATTTATTTTTTATTCTTTTTTTTTTTATTATTTCCTTTTCAGTCAGATTTGAGATGGTAGTAAACCTAGGCAATAAAATGGGGACTTTAATAAACTAAAAAATTGCTGGAATTGGCACAAAATGGCCAATTCAACATACCTATCATTTTGAATAATTAAAAAATAATAATAATTTTCAAGAAATTTGCCTAAAAGAGAAAATAAACCACATGCAGGTTTCTTATTCAGGACAAGTGAGAGTGAAGGTGACATGACTGATTCAGCACCATGGACAGCGGCACTTCGGTGGTCTGTCTTCAGTACTACGGACAGGGACACACATAGCGCACCAGTCTGCAATATAGCGCACCAGTCTGTAATGCAAACAAAATGCAGCACCGTGGATAGGGACATTACAATGACTTGAATTAATGCTAATTTTCAGAATTAGACTGATATGTTGATTCCAGAAAGTTTCATGAATGAGGCTTATGCTGCTGGAAGGAACACGGAGCCGAGGGATAAAACGAAACAAGGATTTATTAAATAAAACATAAACAAGGTAAGTCGTAAATAACAGGTGGCAAGAGGCAAGTAACAGGTGACAAGTAGACAAGTTGACATTTAGACGAGTGGACCTGACCAAACAGAACTGAAAGGACAAGGCTTTTGTACAAACGATAATGGGTAAACACAGGTGGATGGCATGACTAAATTAACAGGGACATGGAACACATGGGGAAATGAAGAGACACACCTGGAAACTAATCAAACCAGACACGGAAGACAGAAACTGGGTCACAGGGGAAAAAACACACAAAATAAGTCCAGGTGTGTGACAGTACTCCCCCCTCCCGGTAGGTGCGTCCTCGCACCGTAGAAACAACAAAGGGAGGCGTGGGTGGGAACTTGGGAGGAGGTTCCGGTGGAGGACAGCCTCCCAGGAGGGGGCCAGCAGACAGGGATTACAGAGGAAGGAGCCAGGGAGGAGATGACGGAGGGAGGCGCCAGGGAGGAGACAGGAAGGATGTGAAGCAGGAGGTACCCAGCAGGACCCAGGCCACAGCCATAACGGCCCAAGGTGGGGCCGACGGTGGAAGGAGCCATGGAGGAGGAATGGTCACTGACTCCAGGGACTCGACCCACGGCAACGGAGCAAGTGGAGGAGGAGCCCGAGGCGGAGAGCCGAAGAGCCAGGGTGACGGGGAGGAGCCGGAGGTCCTAGGCGGAACAGATGGCTCTGGTGACTGACGCGGCGATGTGGATCCGGAAGGCCGCGGTGAGGCCAGAGTGACCGAGGACTGAGGTGTAGCCGAGGGGATGAAGGAGCCTGACGGAGCCGGAGGGACGGAGGGATGAGGCGAAGCCGGAGGAGTGGAGTCCCGAGGCATAGGATGGACGCCGCCAGACCAAGGCGGAGCCGGAGGAACGAGGGAGCCAGGCAGAGCCTGCGGACTGCCGGGCCACGGCGGAGAGGAAGGAGCTAGGAGCCATGGTGGAGCCGACGGGTCAACGGGCCGAGGCGGAGTCCAGGCCTCAGAGGCTGGAGGCGGAGGTGAGGGAGACGCCGACCAAGGCGTCGCTGGAGGATGGCGGTCCCGCTGAGCTCGCACCACAATGATGGTAGGCTGAGGGCGAGCAGAGGGGCAGCCAGACGACAGCGGAGGAGGAGGCAGGAGTGGGTGGGAGGGTGGGAATTTTGGAGGAGCAGGCATTGGAGTAAGCTCTGGGGCTGGAGCCCTTCCTGGGCTTAACGGAGGATCAGGAGCCCTTCCTGGGCTTAACGGAGGATCAGGAGCCCGTCCTGGGCTTAACGGGGGTTCAGGAGCCCGTCCTGGGCTTAACGGGGGTTCAGGAGCCCGTCCTCGGCTTAACGGGGGATCAGGAGCCCGTCCTGGGCTTAACGGAAGATCAGGAGCCCTTCCTGGGCTTAACGGGGGTTCAGGAGCCCGTCCTGGGCTTAACGGGGGTTCAGGAGCCCGTCCTGGGCTTAAAGGAGGATCAGGAGCCCGTCCTGGGCTTAACGGAAGATCAGGAGCCCTTCCTGGGCTTAACGGAAGATCAGGAGCCCGTCCTGGGCTTAACGGAGGATCAGGAGCCCGTCCTGGGCTTAACGGAGGATCAGGAGCCCGTCCTGGGCTTAAAGGAGGATCAGGAGCCCGTCCTGGGCTTAACGGGGGAACAGGAGCCCGTCCTGGGCTTAACGGGGAATCAGGAGCCCTTCCTGGGCTTAACAGAGGATCAGGAGCCCGTCCTGGGCTTACAGGAGGATCAGGAGCCCGTCCTGGGCTTAACGGGGGAACAGGAGCCCGTCCTGGGCTTAACGGGGAATCAGGAGCCCTTCCTGGGCTTAACAGGAGGATCAGGAGCCCGTCCTGGGCTTAACGGAAGATCAGGAGCCCTTCCTGGGCTTAACAGAGGATCTGGCATAGGTGAATTGGAACCCCCCTCATTTTGACCCATTTGGCGCTCCATATTTTGCTCCCTTGTGGTGGGCAGTGTCGCCGGCTCTCGCACCTGGTCTGACGGGATGCTCTCTGGCTCTCCGTCATCGGTGGGCTCGGGCTTATGCCTCGTAACGTGGGGAGATTGTAGGCTGGGCTCTGGGTCCAGAGTGGACCTGGCGAGATCCTCCATTGGGCCGACCGTGAGAGGGGACCCATTTCTCACCAGATTCCACTCTATAAATGCGGCGAAATCCTCCCGAGGACCATCTTCGGGCGACAACGCTCTGCACCTAGGGTTCAGGCTGGCGTGATAAAAGGTGCAGAGCGTGTGGTCCGGGTAGCTGGTGGCATTAGCTAGCCAGAGAAACCGTCTGGTATGGTCCTCGAGAGACAGTCCCTCCTGCTCCAGCAGGAGGAGGAGGTATTCGGGGCGATAGAAGGGATCCATGAAACACTACGGAAAAAAAAAAAGACTGTGAAAAAAAAACGGAAAACAAAACGGAGGGAAAACACGCAGTTTTTAACTTTTTCGGGTCGGGTCTTCTGTCACGGCTTATGCTGCTGGAAGGAACACGGAGCCGAGGGATAAAACGAAACAAGGATTTATTAAATAAAACATAAACAAGGTAAGTCGTAAATAACAGGTGGCAAGAGGCAAGTGGCAAGTAACAGGTGACAAGTAGACAAGTTGACATTTAGACGAGTGGACCCGACCAAACAGAACTGAAAGGACAAGGCTTTTGTACAAACGATAATGGGTAAACACAGGTGGATGGCATGACTAAATTAACAGGGACATGGAACACATGGGGAAATGAAGAGACACACCTGGAAACTAATCAAACCAGACACGGAAGACAGAAACTGGGTCACAGGGGAAAAAACACACAAAATAAGTCCAGGTGTGTGACAATGTATGTGCATCATTAAACAATACTTTAAATATATTTTAGCATATTAATTTACATTGGAGTTAGATTATTTTAATTACCTATATTTTATTAATTTAGATACTTGCCTTTTGAAGTCACTGGGTGCCGTGAGATTGAGAGTTTAAACCGTTGGTAAAATCATCACAATGAGTAATCCACACAACTCCAGTAGATTTCTGTCTACAAGCCATTTTTTACTTTATACCATCGCTTCTGGCTAAAATATAAGCCCTTTATCCATGTGTGCTTTCGTTAGATAAAACAAATAAATAAATAAATAAATAATAAAAATAATAATAATAATAAAATGTGGTAGATTTTGTGAGAGAAAAATGGGAGATGTTTTTCTATTTATTTATTTATTTATTTATATATTTATGTATTTGTTTTACTGGAGGAAGAATTATTATTAATTATTGACTGTAGATTTTGGCCAAAAGTGATTGTTTAAAGTTTCACAGTTGAATTTCACTTCACAATACATTAAGGGCCTGTTTACACTTGGTCATGTTGTTTTCGTTTTCTCTGATCGGAAGAATAAAGTTACTTGTTACTTAATTAACATATTGAGATGCTCATTCTGGGTGCATTTTTCATTATATTACTTATTGTAAAGAAGAGGCATCTTTCATAGACCCTAATAGAGCAATATAATATCCTCTCCCCTTTCACTCCAGCAGTACCTCAGTTATCTTGTATAAAACCTTTGAAACATTTGGACTAGATTTCACAGCCAGACTGCCCAGAGGGAGGAAATCATAACAAAGAAATACACCAATTTGAGTCAAACTGTTTTCAATTACACTCAGCACACTAGTGTGCATAGATATAGCTTTATGTGCTTATTGCCAATTACCAGTTCCTGCAATACTAGGATGCAGAGTGAATGGGAACAGCTGGTGGTGAGAAGGGCAAAACACACGCACACACTTTTATACTGCAAATGGAGTCGCATTTGTATGCAGAGTATATTGATATCAGCATGACACTATGTGGTCTCACACCAGGCTAGTGCTGGTAATATCAAACCCATGGTGGTACATAATGAGGATTAATATTACACCATACTCAGAGAGAAAGAGATGGAATGATGAGGAGAGGGAAAGAGGAGGGAGGTGTAAGTGAGTTAATAGTTGTTGTTCAGTTGTTGCTGTTGGCTTTTCAGCTGTTGCTGAGGAGAGAAACTCACACAAGACAATTCACAACGATGCTTGTTTTCTGTCTTTTCATTCTATTCTCTTCATTTATTTTACTTTCTGGACTTCAAGTGCTTCTGGTGAAATGATGCAATTTATGCCAGTTAATGTGACAGCATTGCATTTAACTTTGAACAAATATGCATGAAAGAAAGTTTTACACTCAGTTTGGACTTTCCAAGCCTATCTGTGTAGATGAAGCCCTACTCTTCATCTCTGGAACAAAAGCGTGCATGCAAAGACCGTTTCATTGTGATGTGATCACAAACATATTCCCATGATTCTTTCTGTCACATAAATGAACAGTTAAAGGGCTTGTGACAGGTAGGCAGCTTTCAGCTACAGAATCAAACTTTTCAGAGCCATCAGATGGACAAAAGGGTTCAGTAGCCATACCGCCTTTTATGGCTGCTTGTCTGCGGCGTGCGTTTCCTGTCTAAGCTTGTTTTTTAATGAGAAAGAAAGCATTTTGATGGCTTTTAAAAAGGAAATGTAGGGCGAAAAGCATGTGGTTATTTGTATATAAAGAGCTTCAAAGTAGTGAAAGCTTATCAAATACATCTTTGTATTCTTTTTGTGCCTTTTTATCTCTCTGATTTCAATTTGTGATGAATTGTGACAGGTTAAGAAAGATGTGCAGGGGACACATGCTCACACACACACACACACACACATTTAATCATACAACAAAGTAGACTAGTAGGACATCTTCGATTGCACTCATTATTTAAATTTCCACTGCTTCTTTCTGAGTTTGAGAGATGTGGCTTGCTGGATGAGCTGTAGCATCTGTCATATGAGCAGATAAGCTTATATTACTATATAATCATCTAAACACATTTCAACTTAGCTCATGCTTTTATGGGTCTCACATAAAAACTCCTGGAGCAATTTTCCACATCGTCCGCCATCTCCAGCTCTTTTTACAGTTTCTATCTGTTTTTATCTCTTCCTTTCTCTGAAAAGATTATTATGCATTCTAGCAGCCACCTGCTATAGAGGCATGCCTACCGATGAACTCTTTTTCATACATGAGCATGCATTGATGAACCCAAGGCTGGCCATATGTATGAGACAACATTGCCAATATGGAAGCATGTACATGCACAAACACACCCACATCTGGAGTGACCAGCCAAAAGCTTTTAACAATCAGACAGGGATGGGGTACAGTATGGATGGTGGGGCCACATCGTTTTCTTCTTTTCCCCATTCAGAATCTCCAATGAATCTATCTTTTCATGTTATCATGAAATATCATGTTACAAAATGTTTTCTGTAATGAATTATAAAAATGTAGGTTTGTATCATGCACATTCAAGTCTACCTTCAAAAACGTGAGTGACAGTTAAGGGGTTCAAGGAGTAATAACTGGTAAAAGCTTATTTTTTTCCCTGTTTTTCTTACAGTGTGTTTATAAAAGGTAAATTAGATGGTCATTCAATGCCATGTTTTTATTAGTGTTTTCCTTCCTGTAAGAAATGTCAGTAACCCCACTGACAAATCAACAAGTCTGTATTTCTAGTTATTTTAGTTGATGCATATGAAAACAAAACAAACAAACAAAAAAATCTATCAAATTTATGTTTTGGCGTGTCTATCCATATATAATTATAACTAATGGTGGGCCGTCAGGGTCAGCTTACTGTTAAAATTGTTGATCAGATGTCATTGTTGTTGAGAGCTTGTGTTCGGGATAATATGCGTAATAAATGCTGTGTTAGCTGTTACAGAGATGTGTAAGATGTGTATTTATTTAGTTTACAGTTGATTACCGAAGGACTTGACTGAAACCCCATGGTATGCTACTGAATATAACTATATATTGCTTACATGTTAATTTGTTTTTTCGTGGAGGACATATTGAAATTAATATACCTTGATTTTATAAAATATACCATCGTCTGTACCGTGCATCTGTGTTCACTTTCATCCAAATCTCTATGAATGGATGTAAACACTACTGATGTTTCTCCTGATATCTACACTTCATTCATTCATTCATTCATTCACAGGCTGTTCTCTCTGTCCATTACATATTTACCAATGCCTCAATATCAGTCTTAATTTTGCATGTGGCAGTCAACCCCAGGGTTGATGAGGCTCTTTTTTAAAAGTGAGCATTTTCCATCTCTTAGTCAGGAGCTTAATTAACACGGTCTCCATGGGGAGCGTGTGTGTCGAGCAGATGGCACAGGCTAGCTTAGGCGAGATGAAAAATGCTAATTTGTCAAATGCAGCTAAAACAACCTGATTGGAGATCTCATTAGGAGGCAGTTTGAACTCCCGTCTGAGACATCTTGCCGGAACACACACCTTCCTTCTCTCATCCGCCCTCTGCACTATTTTAATCCTACTTTATCTCAGTTCTTCCCACTCTGCTCTCTCTCAGCGCCCCCTGGGAGGAGGTGTCTGCTGTTTCCTCTGCTAAACATGTTGTATGATTATGATGGGATTATTTTATACAGCATGGTTTGTCCACTTATGTGAGTTCTGAAGCGGGTATTTCTTTTTTTCTTGCTAATTGCCTTTAGTTATCTTTTTCTCTTTTTTTTCTACAATATATGGTTTATTCAATATTAAGCTAAATTGTATAATTGTATTGCAATTTGCATTATTTGTTTTAGTTAGTGCAGTCTATAAAAAAGGTAGGAATAATAATGGAAAATATTGCTCACATAAAATAATGCAAATTTGAAAAAAAGAAAAAAGTTACTTCAAACAGCCTTTCATCATTGAGTTTAATGTGCACAAACTTGTATCTCATACATGACAAAATGACACACTTTACCTTTAAAAAGTCTGTGTTTAATAGAGCATGCAGAATAACCATTGATACCCATCTTCAGCCCCTATTTTATGATTTTTAATGTAATGTTAGTCAAGTACTAGCTATTATTATTATATGACATGCTCCATCATGCTCCAGAATCATGTTTAATTTTAGCCTATTGCATGAATGAAAAAGGAAAACCTTTACTTTATATATAGATAGATATATAGTCACATTTAGCTCAACAATTGTTACCATACAGTAGATCAAGGGGTTAAGCTTGATCTCTGAGCAAATGTGTGACACACAGCTTGAGACATTTATTTTAATAAATTCATAGCAATGAACTAGACAGCTCAAAAAAGACGTTACACACCTTGTAGTGTCTTGGAAATATGGAGCATGAACTGTTTTCTTACAATAATAGTGTACAGGACAAAAAGGTGGGTGGAAATGTGAGGAGGGCCAACAGCTCTCTGACTTTCATCCTACTTCAAATAAAAGTGCAGAAAACAACTTTTCGCAGTTGACTGACAACAGGATCCCTTTATGTTACTTGGTCTGTGGCATCTCTTTCGTACACAAACACTGTCAGAACCAATCCCTTCCCTCTCATTTCACCCCCTATCAATTGTCATGGAAGTCAAAAATGGTGTTTCCACAAATGCCTCCTTTTTTCCGCTCTGCCTATTTCAGTAGTATTGCCGAAAAATGAAAGGAATTCAGTACAAGATAGACTGTTTTGAGCACTTCACACCTTAATTTTTCCTCTGATTCTTTTTTGTTTTGTTCTTCATCCCTTTAAATATGTTTACCATTTGCCACTTGAGCTCTTATTTGCTGTGTAAATCATCCTGTAGCTGCTGTCTGAAACTGTATCACTTGATCTCCAGTGCTGGAGAAGTTATGCTAAAACTGTAGCTTTCTAAATTATTATTCATAAATAATAGTTTTAACTACAGCAAGGCTACCATTTTGAAAAAGCAGATAGTAGCTAATAGCGAGCACAGTAGCAAACTACTGTCAATTAAGCTATTTAAATACACAATAATAATAATAATCAAACAAGATTTGAACAAACAAGCTTTCATTCTTATTGATTTTTAAGCTAGATAAACAGTAAGGATCTAAATTATAATTAAAGCATTAACCTTTGATGGGTAAATTCATAATTAATCCACTCTATTTAGAAATAACCCCGACATTCAAAATGTTGTAAAGCCATTTTGGATCTTTTGTTTCATATTGTGATGTACCTCTGAGCAGGGTGCGATTTGTGAAAAAAACAGAGTGGGGGATGTTTTGAAACATTTTAATTCATAAAAATAAATAATGAGAACATGAACTAGATGGCGTCATGCGCTAATTTGCATATTTATGACGTAAGTGCGTCATACTGTATTGCCTCCCTATGCTCACATGCTGCAATTTAATTTAGCCATTTAATTTAATTCTCAATAAAACTGTTTTTATTAATGTATTTTAATGTTTCTGTTGTCAGACAACGGAATTAATATTATAATGACTGAAACGTGGTCCATTAAGACTACACCAGCTCTCAAACATTAATCTGCACTAATGAAATCAAATACAGATACGATAAAGTCAGTGGTTGTGCTGTGACTGATGTCGGCTATACTTGCTTGGGAAAGAATGGAGCTGGGGACTTAATTCTGTCCATCAGATTATTGGTTGGATGAAGGCAGATCTTAATGTGAGCTTGTGTTTGATTGTAAATAAGGAACAGGGCTTAAGTGGACTAAATGATTGGAGAAGTCCTGAAAACATCACCAGATTGTTGTTCTCAAGAAAATCCAGTTTGAACAAAATTATCGTTCACTGTATTATTTTTCATGGTAAGATTAATAACATGCATTTAGAAAACATGCATTTTCATTTCATGCTTTAAATGCTGCAGAGTAAATGACAATATGTACAGGAACTGAAATGAAACTGAATCAATTTTGAATGATTCAAATGAATCATTAAACCACAATGGACATATGAATCATTTTTACAAGTAAACTGATACATAAGAAAGATGAATAAAAGAGAGGGTTTATTTTTTTTTATTTATTTATTTATTTATTTTTGCACCCAAGTTGTCTGTAGGCTGTGATGAAATGTTGTCATGTAGCATTTTGTCTCAATCCAAAGTAACTTATTAGAAGTTGATTGTTGCCAGAAAAGTTTTTTTGAAAAGACCCGAGATACTACCACGATACTGAAAAAGGATTAATATATTTACTTTCAGTTAGTTCCCCAACACTGCTGTTCTCCTCTTATCAAGCTAATTTTCTTACTTAATGCGTCTTCAGGAGTTTTCCTCCTTGTCTTTATTTTTAAAAGTTCACTGTGTCGACAGACTTATTAAAGTTTTAGCAGCAAAATAACTGCAAGCAGTTATCAGGCTGAGACACCCGACAAAGCAAAGGAATTCTTCTGTTAAAACATATTCTTCATGATGTATTTCTAAAAGTACTCTCTGTGTTCGATTTCTTCCTGCCGTGGATAAAACTGTCAAATCAGAGTGTGTGTGTGGATAAACATTCCAGGAGTGGTGCTCTAGCATCATCACGGTATCATGTTAAAATTGCTCATCTGTCATGTCCTCTGTCTACTTGTCAGGTACACTGAGCTGGGGCAGGGCACAATGATTATCGCTGAAGTGTTTTGTCAGCCATTTATTTATCTCCCTATGTATTTCCAATGCTCAGCGGCCTGTTGGATTTCCCAGCGTGACCTAGAATGATGACGGTAATGGAGAGGAGAACAGAATAAAGCCTGCATTTATCTGATAGGCAGAGCATAAAGTGAGGTTAGGACAAGTTCCTGTGTGGTAAATGAGGTTGCCTCGGGTAGAGATATTATATTACTTTATTACTTTTTTTGTAGGCTCTCATCAGTGAAATTGTACCTTGAGGGACATTGGTTCAGTGTCCAGAACTGTAGGAACACATTCATCAACATTCTCTCATAAGGAAACATCATTCTAGAGACTTATCACGCTCCACCAGCTACCTTTAGCAGTCAAATATGGTGCACTATTCAGCTTGTTAATGAGAATTCTATTACTTTACCGAAGGCTATACTTTTAGGGTAAAAAAAATAAATAAAATAAAGCCTGGTGGGAGGTAATATTTTCAGCAAATATCATCTTAAATACCTCTCTGTTTCTCTCAGTGATGTAGTGAATGTCTTCAGAGGACTTCAGATGAGTATACGGTGTTTCCACTTTGGAAATATTAGTGATTTCAAAAGTGCTATTTACTGTAGGTCTTGAAAAACCAATAGAATTGATTAATATCTTGAAAGTTATTAAAATCTTAAAATGATTTGTATCTCTTCACAAGACTTAAATTAAACCCAGATTGAATTATATGGACTTGTTTTACAGTGTCTTTTATTACCTTTTTGTATCTTTAAAATTTTGAGGACAGAAACCTCTCAGGTTTCCTCAAAATGTCTTAATTTGTGTTTCAAATATTCACCAAAGTCGTATGGGTTAGGAAAGATATGAGAGTGAATAAATGGTAACAGAATTTTCAGGTTTGGGTAAACTGAATCTGATTAAAGTGATGGATTAGCAGCAGATACTTTTATCCAAAGCCACTTATCAAATTTCTACAGGGTTTATTTATTTTATTTTATTATTATTATAATTTTTTATTTTTTTGGTTATGCTCATAAAATTATCTCTATAAAATTATTTTTAAAGATTCATGTCAACACGACTTCATCGGGGGGAAATGATTAATTGTTCAGGAAAAAAGTGGGTACACTGAATTTATAGTAGTAGCACGCAACTCATGCACCATTTTTATGGTGATTTTTTAATTTATTTTTTTCCATTTTATTTAAAATATGTAAGAGTGTAGATTTGTTTGCTTGCAATATTTTGAACAGTGGTTGGGTTGGGGCTCAGAAATATCTGTATATCTGAGTATAAATATAATAAAACTCGATGGCCATCATTGAAATAGTGATATTACCCATAATTTGCCAAGGCTTGATGAGAATGTCGAAAGCAACTTTTTGGTGGACTGAATGACAGTCATTATAGTGACGTTTCCCTTACGAGACTACTCTGCATGCTTCTTTGTACAAGATGCTTTCTTTTGCTTTCATGATGCTATATGTATGATTCACACAGAGCCCCTCACACTGTCTGTTTATGGAAATGCTTGACAAATTGCAGTTGGGGGTATGAAAAAATTAATATGTGCTTGCACACATTCTTTCCGCTTTTTTGTCTTTCTTTCTTTGAAACTCCAAATCAATCTGTTTCATCCAAACTGTATAATAAATTTGTGAAATTTCAGAAGCAGCTTAGAAAAATCCATCCACAACTGTATTACTCCAATCAAAAGAAAACTGTCTGCAGTCTGGTCTGCATGTGCTGTGATACTCAGCATACATGGGGAAAATTAAAAACAATCAGAAAAACTTGCCTTTGATTCCTCCAAAAAGAACATCAATATGATGCATTGATTTAAAAATACTGGTAAATGTCATCCTCATAACTGCCTGAGGTATTGCATATTTGTTAAAAGAAGAGATAACACAAAATGTTACCATTGTGAAATGGAACTATTTTTTTCCTTTTTTTTTCTTTAGATATATTTATGCAGTGTAATACGTTTTATATACTGATGTTCTGAGAGCTCAATCTGATAGTAAATATGTGAAAATGTGTCAATTTCCCCAAAACAGTTTAGAGTATAAGGTATCATTTGTGACATTGGCCATCAGCACAGCTGATTTCTTTCAGCTTAGCAACTGTAACGTGCATGAATCTTGGTTATCAATCATGTGAAGTCAATTGAACACTGAAAGTGTTTATCACAAAATAATGAGCTGAATAAAAGTCCTGATGCCTGAATGATTTATCCAGTGAGGTTTCAGATGTAATTTTGTTTCTGCTTGACAGGCAAATTTATCACGTTTTAATAAAAACTTCTCAGAGTTTAACTTTCATCTCAAAACCCGTCTGTCATTGTTTCAGATGAAACCACTGCTAGGTTTGGTTACGTGCAAATTAATATTCTGAATATTGGAGTTTTCTGGTAATCAGCTCATGCAAATGTTGTATTAAGGGTAAAATATTTACCAGTTTTGTTTTGAAACTAACTAAACGAGTACTTACATATACTAGTACAAATTTTTGTGCACTTAAGCTTATGGTGAAATATCATGTTTGATCTGTGTATGTCTGATGACTTAATACAGTGCTACCCATAATATTGCCTTTCAGAGATGTCTAAATAGCGTATTCTGAATTACATATTGCAAGGATTATATTCTTGAATTCTCATTGTGAATAAATTATATGACTCAACCCATCTATTATGTAGGAAATTAGAGTTCTTGAGGCATAACAGCACATTAATTGTTTAATTATATATTACATTTATAGCACAATTGTTTATACTTATTTATTTGCCTAATTATTATTATTATTATTATTATTATTAATAATTCTTTTATTGTTGTTGTCTCTGTGTACTGGAAGCTTATGTCACTAAAACAAATCCCTTGTATGTGCAAGGATACTTGGCAATAAAGCTCTTTCTGATTCTGATTCTGATTCTTACCTCTCATCGTGGTTGGATAGAGGATGTGATTACTGATGGTGAATTGGACGCGTTGATTATCTGCACATGGTTCTATCTCGAGGTGGTTGGATGGATGGTGCAGTTATTAATAGTGAATTGGCCACGCTGATTATCTGTGTGTGGTTCTCTTTCAAGAACATGGTTCTCATTCTCTCATGTTGTAGGCCACTCTCACAGGAAACAGTTCTCATCCTCCGTAAAATATGTTGCACACATATTTGGGTTGAACTGTTCCGGAACAATGTTGTAAATACAACTTATTTTTTACGATTCGTGTACCAGAGAGACACAGGAGATAGTAGCAGGAACAGTCGGGTGCTCAGAGAGTTCGACTGAGACATGACGAGTCTCTGGAAGTTCCGCAGAGCCGAGGAGAGATTCTGGTAGTTCAGCAGAGACGTGGAACTGTTCTGGTAGTTCATCAGAGACGTGGAGAGGCTCGGGTAGTTCCACAGAGAAGTGACGAGACTCTGGTAATCCCATGGTATTTAGACTGGATTCCAGAAGATCGGTGCTGACTTGACTCTGCTCATGAATATTATTGGTGACTTGCATTTGTTCCTGAAGATCATTGGTGACTTGTTTCAACTCTGGAAATTCAACGGGCACCTGACTCGACTCTGGAAGGTCAACAGGAACTAGCCCTGACTCTGGAAGGTCAACGGTGAGTAACCCTGACGGTGATTAACCCTGCCTCTGGAAGGTCAACGGTGACTAACCCTGACTCTGGAGGGTCCATGAGCACCTGACTCGACTCTGGAGGGTCCATGAGCACCTGACTCGACTCTGGAGGGTCAACCGGAACCTGACTCAACTCTGGAAAGTCAACGGGCACCTGACTCGACTCTGGAAGGTCAACAGGAATCTGACTTGATTCTGGAGGATCAACAGGAACCTGACTCGACTCTGGATGGTCCACTGGAACCTGACTCAACTCTGGAGGGTCAATGGGAATATGACTCGACTCTGGAAGGTCAACAGGAACTAGCCCTGATTCTGGAAGGTCAGCGGTGACTAACCCTGACTCTGGAAGGTCGACGGTGACTAACCCTGAGTCTGGAAGGTCGACGGTGACTAACCCTGACTCTGGAGGGTCCATGAGCACCTGACTCGACTCTGGAGGGTCCACGAGCACCTGACTCGACTTTGGAGGGTCAACCGGAACCTGACTCAACTCTGGAAAGTCAATGGGCACCTGACTCGACTCTGGAAGGTCAACATGAATCTGGCTTGATTCTGGAGGATCAACTGGAACGTGACTCGACTCTGGATGGTCAACCGGAACCTGACTCGTCTCTGGATAGTCAACTGGAACCTGACTCAACTCTGGAGGGTCAACAGGAACCTGACTCAACTCAGGAAAGCCCACTGTAGCTGCCATCTTCTGCAGTGGCTCCGGGCTGGCGGCCATCTTGTGCATTGGCGCTGGGTTGGTGGCCATCTTGTACTGTGGTGCAGGCTCAGCAGACGTGACGTGAACAGTCTCTGGATCAGCAGACGTGACGTGAACACTCCTGGGAATCTCTAGGATCTTTGACAGCATGGAGAAATAATCCAAAAACGTCTACGTGGCGCTGGCCTGGTGACAACTTTGTGCTGTGGCACTGTGCTGGCATCCATCATGCCTCGTGGCACTGAGCTGGCGGCCATCTTGTGCTGTGGTGTTGGGCTGGCTTCCATCTTGCCTCGTGGTGCTGGGTTGGCGGCCATCCTGTGCAGCGTGCAGCGGCGCTGACTCGGCAGACTTGCGCCTCCTTTCCCCTCTCCGTCCACAATGGTGAGACGGCGGCTCCCATCCGAACTCAGGGTCGATGGGGGGACATATAGGAGAGTGATGCCAGACCTCCTCTCGACCCCTCACTCCTGAGCGACCTCCCCTGGTCCCACGAAACACGACCAGGCGAGTACCCTCGAAACCATTCCTCACCCGCTCGGTGAATGGGGAATAAATATGAATAGACATACCGCTGGATCTCTTTAGGATGGAGTCCTTCTGTGACGATTCGTGTACCAGAGAGACACAGGAGATAGTAGATCCAATCGCAAGTATTTATTAAATAAAGGGTAATCCAATTCGTGGTCGAACAAGCAGAGGTCAAAGCCAAACAGACAGTCCAAAAATAAACAAACAAATAAACAAAGGAGAGAACAGGAAGGGAACTCGGAAGACGAGAGGTTAGGGTGAATCTCGGAAGACGAGAAGGCTGATAACACGAAGGGGTAAGGACTCCATACAAACAACAGGGGAAGACTGGTATTTCTAGGGAGGCTAATGACAATAAAGTGACTGCACCTGGTGCAATTAACAGGAGTGCAATTACTGTGAAGACAGGACCAGACTAGAGGAATTCTAATGCCTACGGTGAAGTGCCTAAGGGGAAGTGAGCCCACTAGTGGACACCCAGGGAAACAGAGACTAGACAGCGTGACACTTATCCACTGATTTCTAGTTGTGTCCTCTTTTGGAAGGCCAAACAAAGTACTTTCACTTTCACAATGAAAAACACAGCTTCTCCATGACATGGTGCTGGTGGAAACAGCGAGAATAAAAGTTACTCCTTTTTTTTCTGTGAATATTTGATGGTCGTTATGCAAATCTTCCCACATTGTAACGTAGACGTGGGGGGTGTTAGAAGTTAGAACGAGCTGTTTTAGGGGGGCGTGGATGAACTTTTATAAAAAAAATCTCTTTGTATTTTAAACTTTAGTCTTTGCAACTTTACAGATCTTCTTTATGCATCAAGAGCTTGTAACACATTCCAAAGAGAAAGGAAAATATTTAATCACATAAGTCCCCTTTAATAGCTTGTATTTCATGAACGTTT
This sequence comes from Carassius carassius, assembly GCF_963082965.1. Lineage (NCBI taxonomy): Eukaryota > Metazoa > Chordata > Actinopteri > Cypriniformes > Cyprinidae > Carassius > Carassius carassius. Next base: position 10,073,499 of record NC_081783.1, on the reverse strand, counting down.
CAAAGCAGCATCTTAGACACTGACCTTTAATTCTAAATAAAGACTACTAACATGCAGATTTTATTTCTGAGTGGCATCATTTCACTAATTAGAATCACTTTAATACTGTAGCCAATGATTTTAGTTGAGTAATTACCAATTAAACAAAGACTGACAAAACAGTGACATGTTGGCAAACATGATTTTCTTCTCTTCTTTCTTGTCACACAAATGATTTATAATTTAGGGGCATAATTTGTTTACTCCACAAGATAACCATAATGTTCCAAATGGCTGATTCTGTGATGGTCTGGCAATTAATGCTACCAAAAAAATAACAAAATAATAATAATAAAAAAATAACAAAAATAAAATAAAATAAATGACAGCTAATCTGTTGACCTAAAGACTGAACAGCACATATTTGTGTACTCTTTTAAAGTATTTTTAAAGCCTGTTATTAGTTAAACGTGTCAATTGCTTTTCTTTCTTTCTTTCTTTCTTTCACACTATCTGTCTATACCTCTCTCTTTATCTGACAGTGGTCTGTATTTTGAGCTAATTGCCTGCCTGTCTCAGGGGAGATGTAGAGGATAATTTGACGTAGAGACAGAGCCGAAGCTAATAATCCATCCTCTATTTCAAGGTCTGTGGCACCTGTCAGATATGTCTCTTGTGTTCAGGAAAGGAGAAGATCGTTTTTATGGCTACAGTACCTGCCACTCGCCTATTGCACTTGCCAAAATGAGAGAAGATTATATAAGTCAACATCACTCTCCATCCCCAACAACCAGTTCCCTCCAAATAAAGGTACTGTAATAAAAAAATTAAAAAAATCATTAAAGACAGCCTAATACAAAGTTTTACTATACAAATTCCTCGTTTAAGCCAAATTCACATTACAAGTCAAAAGGTCATCGTGAGATTGAAAGCGACTTGCTTTCTGTTAAGTCACTGTGCACTTTACACAAGTTATCGTAGTCTACTGTACATGTGTCAGTTACACGATTCCCCACTCTGTCTTTAGTAAAGTACTGGAATTCATTCTCGCACACAAAGTAACAAGAAAATGTGTCTGACACAATGCGGGTGACATGGGCAGCAGTTTTATGGGCTTTTAAATTAGCGTCTGTCACAAGTCTAAAAAGTGGGCCCAGTTGGTGGCAAAGAACACAGTGTAAGTTGGCCACAATGTGTGTGTGTTTTGTCACAGTCGTGTCTGGAATATGCTGTTGTTAAGAACAGATTAGTGCATTACTATTCTCTGAAAAGCTTCTTAGTGCTAGCTCCTGACAGACAGCTTATTCTCCCTCATATTTCTTGTCTCCAGAAGAATGTTGAGTGGTGTACAGGTGGAGGTCATGTTAACACTTGTCACCTTCTTTGAGCTAACTTGTGCTTTAATTAGAAAAGCAATTAATCTCAATATTCCCACAAATCCTCTGCAGCAAGTCATGTGCACTATCCATATTCACTTTGTGGAATCTCCGGTAAAGTGGATGAGTAAAAGTTGCTTAGGCACTCTTCAAATGAGGCAATTAACATTGTAACGCTCAAAACACTGATCATGCTGAAAATGTATATTTTTAGATTGTACTCACAGGGATGCAGAGACATCATACACTCTTAAAAAAATGTTCCTTAAAGGGTTAGTTCACCCGATAATCAAAATTATGTCATTCCAAACCCGTAAGACCTCCGTTTATCTTCAGAACACAGTTGAAGTTATTTTAGATTTAGTCCGAGAGCTCTCAGTCCCTCCATTGAAACTGTGTGTATGGTATATTGTCCATGTCCAGAAAGGTAAGAAAAACATCGTCAAAGAAGTCCATGTGACATCAGAGGGTCAGTTAGAATTTTTTGTGGCATCAAAAATACATTTTGGTCCAAAAATAGCAAAAACTACGACTTTATTCATTTTTGTCTTCTCTTTCGTGTCTGATTTTCTCCTAAAATTATAGGTATACATAATAAATTAATAATTACTTGATTGAATTTTGAGCAGTTCGATTTAGTGATATTATGCATAGATTAAACCCTGTGTGTGTGTGTGTGTGTGTGCTTTGCACTTTTATATTTATCGCACTGTTAGCTTTGCAACAAGCTCAAACGTTCCTATGCTTGATTGTGAAATGAGTATCCTGTATGGAGGACTGTGTGTATGGTGTAGATGTGTGAGGTTTTAAACAAAAGTTCTGTTATGGGATCTTTTGACAGATTTGATCTGTAAGCTACTATTTGTGTTAAAAAAAAACAACAACAATGAAATCATTAGCAACATTAAAAAGTTCATATTAGCAAGTTCATAGTAGCACTGCTGCTGACAAGTATGAAGCAGAACGTGGCTTTCACAAAAGTAAGCTCTTTCTGGAAACACTGAGGTTCCTCCTGCCAAACCTGTATTTGATGGACATGATTTAGACAATAGCATAATCATTGATAAGTGCAGACCATTATTTCCAGGCAATCAGAGCACTGGACACTCATTTATCTCAATCACCTTCATTGTCTTTATTCTCTTCTCTTCTACAGAATGAATCAGTAGCCTTCAACCCATCATCAACTCTTTCGCCATCATCTTTCAATCCATTCACAAAGCCAAGTTTGGAACATTAATCCAACTTTTCTCTTGTAGATAGACTCCAAGCTCTAATTAACATGCCAGGTGGGTTAAGAAGGGATGAGTGGTCAAGGACAATAATACTTTTGAAAAAAAAAAAAAAGATTCTGCAAAAGTTCCATTCACTACTGCCATGGAACTCATATTGTGTAAGTTTTCTGGAAGGTTCTTGTCCCTGAGGAAGAGGAGCTTAGGTGACTCAGGAGAGAGTCTTGTTGTTCATTTTAAGAAGCCATTCGGAAGACTATGTTCTGCATCATGGCTTCTATTCTTTCTTTGTTCCATTCATTTTTCCCTTCTATTTGGTCCATGACTAGTCCCCTATGTCACAGCAGAGACACTTCAGTGATTCCTGGCCCCCTGGAGTTCGATCTGCTCCTCCACCTTATCTGCCCATGGCACATTTCCTCAGGGAAATCTTCCACGTACCACCTTGGACTTCTCTCCAACAGGAATAAGGCTGTGCATGTTCTTCTTCTCTAGAAACCACTCTGTTGCTAATCAAGACGGCTAAACAGATAAACACAGTTTGACGCCATGGGTTCTGCTTCCTCTATTCTCTGATTCCCTGTCTTGTTTTATTGGACTTTTGGGAAAGCACATAGTTATTGCCCTGAACTGGATGTTAGGCTCGAATTACTTCCTCCACCTCCGCACTTTAGTTTGGCACGCAACACAGAAGTCTTGTGTTTAGAACCAGAGGAGGTAAACTGTTTTGTCTGCTAATTAGTTAGTAAAGCCATCAGAGGCCAACTGAGATGAAAGTCAGTGGTCAGTGGTTCCCTCTTTGCCTGTCTACACTTCTGTTTTAGGCTGAACACTGCTCTCTCCTATAGCTCAACCTTAAGGTTCTGTATTGGTGTTACTAATTAATTATTCTATATTTCCCAACTGTTATATATTTTTTTATTTAAATAAGGTAAAGGATATACTTTTGGACTGGACAATAATGTATTTATATGTAGATGTTATTACAGTCCACTATATATATAAGCCATTCACCATACTGGAACATTTAAAGCCGTTTGTGAATACTTAAGAGCATGTTCACTGTGCATCTGTGGCCATATTCATTCACATATGAATATCTATATTTGCACTAATATTCAGCAGCTCTTATAAATTTTCTGAAGCTCTTATAAATGTTATTGATCATCAGGGAACCCTACCATAGATCCCTGTGGTTCTTAAAACTGAAGGCTGAACATTGTTATGGCATTTTTGATATATTCATTGTTCTGTTAATATGAATGATGAGCAGAGTCTGAAATGTTGAATGTTCAAAAATGGTGGACATAATGATATGTCATTAAGTGACCATCTAATTATATATATATATATATACATATATATATATATACATATATATATATATATATATATATATATATATATATATATATATATATATTTATATATATATATATATATTGTGGCGGGAGGAGCACAAGACAGACACAGTGGGCGTGGCGTCAGGCAGGGGCGTAGTTTATGGGGGGGATGGGGGGGAGTTAACCCCCCCCCCCCCCAATATTCAAATACATCAGTTACAACCCCCCCAATATTTCAACATGAAAATCACAGTAGATCAAATGAAAAATATATAAAAAAAAAGAATTCATTTATTTTGTAAAAATAATTTTGTTCCTAATCAAATATGAGTATGTCATAATAAATCAGACAAAAAATACTCCCCCTCCATTGAACCGATTGTTAACGCCCAACCAATGAGTCGCACTTTCACCAAAACAAGCGAGTGGTGTTTGAATGGGAGAGCACACGGTTAATGTTATCGCCAAAAATGAAGAGAAGCGCTGCACAGCGGACTATATTAACTGCTGGTCAGAGAGGGATGCAAAAAAAAAAAAAGCATGTACTGAGAATGAGGTATGAGAATATTGTGTAATAGTTAGTTCACACCACATATATTTTAGCTAGCTAATCCGTTGCAATGTATTTAGCTATAACTATCAGAATAACAAGTTACCAAAGCAGCTGTCTGTTTTGCTAGTATATTTTTCAATAGTGTCTGTAATTATCAACGACAAAAGTATTCACATCGGTGTTTGTTTTATTACTAAATTAATCTGACTTTTGAACGAATTGGATGAATTAACGATTTAAGTGGCTAACTCATTAAAACAGTGAAACGCTACCACCTACTGGCGGTTTCAATACTTAATTTCTTTCTTTCGATAATCTCTACTATGTTAGAATTTTATGAATGATGATTATATACAAATTTCATAACGTTATGAGGTGTATAATCTCTTAACATGTTTTTATAACAGATTCGAGGTAAATATAGCAGCAGGGTAGAAAAGTCAGCAGAGGGAGAGGAGGAGCAGGTAATCAGGTAAAGAAGATGCCATTCAATCAATAAAATAAAATAGGAAACAGTACAGAAAAGCAGCAGCTTTGTAAAGTTAGGGTATACATTAATGCCTTTAATGTTTTAAAGATGTGTTTCCCTTTAAAAAAAATTAAAATGCATTAAGGTGGAATGTAAAAATCTTAAAGTAAATGTCTAAATGTTGTCTCTTTCATATTTGTATATGTTGAATGTGTAATCAGTTAAAGCATATAGATAGATAGATAGATAGATATTATCCAATAACAATACACATAAAAAAAAAAAAAAAATTGAAAAAAAATAACGGGCAGCATACAACGTTCAACCCTCCCAATGTTCAAACCAAATCTACGCCCTTGCTTTTATTAACAGAAAATCAAATAAAACAGGGGATAAAAGTGGCCAAGGGGAAGGGTGTCCAAAATAAACAGGGAATCTGGCGTCCTCGTCGTGCTGCGGGGTTCGTGTGGGTCGGGCAGTGTTCATGGAGGAAGGGTCCAGGTAAGGGGCGTAGTCCGCCGGCCGCACGCGCTCCCCTCCTCGGTCCGGGTCCTCTAGCGGCCGCATCACTCTCGTTGGCCGCGGCGCTGGCAGGGGATGGACGGCCCGGCATCCTGGCCCGACGGCCGTGTAAACGGGTGCGATTCCCATCCGGATCACGGGTCCGGCAGCTCACGTCTCTAGTGGCGCGGGAGTCCCTCGACGCACCCTTCCTGGACCCACGAGGACACCAGTGTGCATGCACGGGGAAGAAACCGCTCTCCCGAGGAGTGGCGCGTTGGGCTTTTAAACAGCGGCGGTGATGAGGCTTCATTTCCTTCAGGTGTGCCCCATCACACGCCGCCAGCCCTGACTCGTCCAGCGCCCCTCCTCTCACACACCCACTCCAGTCGGGAGCCTGGTGAAGGGTGGCGATTTAGGACGGGGTGCGGGTGACAATCAGGGAGGAGGCAGCTGACTCGTCACAATATATATATATATATATATGGGAAATACCACTTATGTTCAATAAGGTAATTAATTTGATTAATTTAATAATGTGTACTAAAGGAGTCAATGCAATGGTCTGTTTAGTAAAAAAGTCGTTATTTGCAACAACTATAGCTTGATCAATTATTTACCAACAGACAGCAAAATAAAATGAAACTGTTCATTTAAATGTCACATTTAACTTACTGTATATTAACGTACTGTGTTACTGTATATTCAGTAATTTTTGATACAACATCACTTTCAGAAGTGTAATTTTAAATGCTTTTTTCCCCTCGCAGCCACTTAGGGGTTGTTTCCCAGCTGCCATTGGTGTAACTGGCATGTGCGTATAATCAGATCACACTGTGCAAAGCAGATGCAATGTTTTGCCCTTATTTTAGGTTGGTAGACAATGAGGACACCGAATATGTAAAAGCTTATTGAACTTCTGCTTGAGTGATTTCTCTTAATTATTCAAATAATCAGATTCAATAGGACAGAGAGGCAGAATTTAATGGATTACAACAGCCCATTTCTCTGTAGGCCCCCTCTCTCCTCTTTCTTCTCACTCCATCCCCGCTGATGCTCAGAGCAGCTGGACTTGCTTTAACATTTGTGCCATGATGGGTGGAGGGCGGAGGCTGAATAATGGCAACCAGGGAGCAAAGAGGTATTAGAAGAGATCGATAGCTGGCAACCCGAAGAGCCAGCCCATAATCTCCGTCAGCCATGTAGGAAAGTACATTATTGCGACTACAAAGCCTATTAACAAACCCACAGGTCGTGCATTATTGAAATGGTGGTGGTTTTATGAGGCTCAATTCAAAGAGGAAGGGAAGGAAAAAAGGGACAAACATAAATTATGCAGCCTCTCCAGGATCTGTGCAGCAGCTCTCTCTTGAAAATATTGCTTTTGTTTTGGCTTTAATTGGATTCATAGTTTGAAAGCTTTGTCAACTGGCAATTGCGTGTGTGTGTGTGCATGCATGTGTCTGGCCTGTGTAGATACTTAAGCGGTGTAGCGGTATTGCCCATTAGCTGATTTTCTTGAGGGAGAAAGAGAGAAGAAAAGGTCCCAGAGCAGGAGAATCTTAGATGTTGCTTTCTCCATACTGTGCAGTGCAGATAGTTGATATTCATAAGATATATTTAACTATATAGATATACCATTTGTTATTTTATCATTATATTATTTGCTGACTTGCCTTGCTTCATTTTTGCCTTGCTTCTGTCATTTTTCTTTCCAACATAGATTGTCCCGCTCATTATTATGGTGTTCTGAGGAAACTGACTGATCTGAATGACACTTGATTTGCAAAAACAAAGAATCCAATTTCAGGTCTAATGATAACATGTTCAAACTGGACTGAATTACAGCAAAAGCGATGTTTGATTACAATACTTAAAACACCAGGCTGTCTCCTGTTTAAAAAGTCTCATATAACATCTCTGTATATTAGCTCTTTAGAGACAGGCATTTATATATATATATATATATATATTCAAATTTCCCAGAATAGCATGTCAATATCACTGTAGTTGGTATTTATGATACATTTTAGAATAAATGGTTCTATGTACAGTATGGTTCTATTCCTCATTTCTTTCTGTATATGGAACAGAAAGGTGAATATGTCCTATAGAGCTTTTTATTCAAAAAGGTTATGATTCCATGTTTCAAATATTCCATATCAGAATCAGAAAGGCCTTTATTGACAGTTATGTTTATAAACACACAAGGAATTTGTCTTTGTGACAGTGCAGAAGAAAGTACAGAAATAGTGCTGATGTACAGTAAGTGGACAGCCTAAATGGGCATTACCGCCGCCGTGGTGAGAGGAGAATATACAATGTGGAGTCATACAATTCTTTATCATGCATCTGCAGGTCAGCAATGCAGTACAGTTAAAATCAGCACATAGTAGAGGCCTCAAAGCACTGGATAAAGGGAGGTGACCTTAGTGGTGATCTCTAACTGTATGTTGATCTCATTACTAGAGAAGAACGTCTCAGTTTACGAATGTAATCATGGTTCCCTGAGAGGGAACGAGACACTGCGTCCTCTGAGGGGACACTATGGGGAACACCTCGTTGTGACCCGTGTCTGAAGCATACTTTGAAAAACGCCAACTAGTTGGCCGGCGACAGCCTCTGACGTCACTACCAGCACGACTATAAATACGCGGCCGTAGGACCCGTAACTTATCTTCTTCGTGAAGCTTGCGTCCGAAGCATGGCATGGAGCTAGAGGACGCAGTGTCTCGTTCCCTCTCAGGGAACCATGGTTACATTCGTAACCTGAGACGTTCCCATTCAAGGGAACTTCAAACTGCGTCCTCTGAGGGGACACTATGGGGAACAGTATACCCACGCCGCCATGCTGAGGGGACTGCAGACAAGAATCATGATCAAACACTAAGTACCAACTCTACCATTTCACTGGGAGTTGCCCCTGGGACGGTTCGATGGCTGTCTATGACATTATCCCTTATGGCCAAAGGCCTAAGCTACATACCCAACTTACCTGTAGGGCCCTGGCCCGGGGTAGAGCTGAAGGCTTGGAATCACAAAAGATTCCTTTAAAGGGATACGGCTAAGAACCTAGCACTTTCTTCTACCAAGTCTTGCCTGTCACACAGGGGCTACTGCTAGCTTTCGCAAAAATTTGCCGAAAGAGCTGTCCCAACAGTACTCTTGTAGCGGCGCCCTGTTCTAGATAGGTATCAGAGGATACCTGGGTGGATTGGTGCCCAAGATGAACAGGGTTTTAACCGACTCAAGAAAGGGCACAAAGCAGCCATGCGAAGCCCTTACCATATAGGATTTTAGAAAGAACGCAGAGTACTAGCGTGCGAACTTACCACGGTGTGGATTTCAGAAAGTGTGCAAAGACTTCATGTGCACACTTACCATAACATGGATTTACAAATACTGTTCTAAGGAGGGGCTCTCGTGGCACTCTGATAGAGCAGCTTGTAGATGGAATGGCCCGGGAGCAGAATAATTGGAGGAAGGAATGTACAGACAAAGCCTCGGCCACATCTGTACCATGGCATCCAGCCCCAATGGAGCTGGCTGAGTCAGAGGAAGCCAGAGGAGATAGTGCGATGCTCTCTCGAGCCGCAAAACCGATCCACCCAAATCTGGCCAACCTCTCCTAACTCTGCTTCAACACCTTGGTGCGAAGGCGCCATTCCCCGAGCCTTAGCCCCTGCCTCAGCAGGATGTCTGCTCTCACAGTGCGTCTCAAAACAGTATGTAGTACTGGAGTGCTCTGATGAAAAAACCGAGCATTCAGTCTCCTATGAGAGGAGGACTCCAAGCTCCGAGCAGCATGCTCATAGGCGACCCTTCTTCTTTAGAAAAAAGGGGGGCGCTGCTAAACTACCACGAGAATTGCCCACACCGCCCCTCATGTTGAGGGAAGCGATGCTCGAGGTGTATAACAAATACACACTGGTTGAATGAAGCCCAAGGAACCCACGGCTAATCACCTTCAAAAAGGGAACGAAGCGGAGCGCGCAACCCCTACCGTACAGGATTTCAGAAAGTGCAGAAAGTGAGTCTTGCGTGCACACTTACCACTTACGTGGATTTCAGACAGTGCGCAAAGTGTTCACGTGCACACTGACCACCATGTGGTTTTGAGAAAGTACACAGGCTTAGTGTGTGTACTGAAAGGTTACCTGACAACCACAGTATGTGGGAGCTCACCTTCAGAGAGGCCTGTGAAGCCTACTACCTGATAACCACAATATGTGGGAGTTCACCTACAGAGAGGCCTAGAGAGGCCTACTACCTGTTACCAGATAACCGCCTTAAGTGGAAACTGAAAGTTATTGGAACTCAACTCCAGGGAGGCCTGGTGAGGCCTACTACCTGACAACCACAAACCATGGGAGCTCGCTTTTTAGTGGAAACGCACAGTATGTGGGAGCTAAACCTCCAGGGAGGCCTGGTGAGGCCTACTACCTGACAACCACAGTATGTGGGAACTCGCCTTCAGAGAGGCCCCACAGTACATCCACACAACCCCTCATGTTGAGGGAAGCGATGCTTGAGGTGTATAACAAATACACACTGGTTGAATGAAGCCCATGGAACCCAGGGCTAATCATCTTAAGAAAGGGAACGAAGCGGAGCGTGTAACCCCTACCGTACAGGATTTCAGAAAGTGCGCAGAGTCTTGCGTGCACACTTACCACCATGTGGATTTGAGAAAGTACACAGGCTTAGCGTGTGTACAGAAAGGTTCCTAAGCATCGCAGAGGCGCTGGATCGCACAGGAGAGGCGAGCTCCAACCCTCAAGCGAGGGGAGCATCTCACAGAGAAACTCACAGAGTTTGTTAGTAGACATATAACCACCAGCAACATAACACCCATAAGCAGATAAAGAAAGTGTTACGTACTTACCCACCCTCCTGTACTGGAGTCCTGCTTACGGGGCGCCCCCTTCTGGTCCAGACCGTCAGTAAGGTGGTTACTATGAACATAGAACCAACCAAAACATCATAGGTCCAGGATAGGAGACTGTTATGTGAGAAACTTTCCACCTAACCTCGATCAGGTGGAGAGCTGGTGGCTACAGGGGAACTAGGCAGGGGAGGATAAAAACAGAAGTTAAAACAGAGGTTAAAAACATCCAGAGCTACTAGGTATTGCTCCGATCCGGACGAGGACGCTGCCTCGTCTGAATGACATCCCTCAGACCCTGCTTACCTCTCCGTGACCCGCGATTCCTCTTGCCCCTGCCCTTAGGCGGGGGAGGAGCATGAGCCGCGACACTAGCCTTCTGCGCCCGTCTCCGATCCTCAGATCGAGATGGGCCAGGACCCCTTTGTTGTTCGGGCTCAGACCTGGACCTTCGTAGAATGAAGGATTTAAAGGCAGCTGAGCGAGCCCTTGCCTCCCTGAACTTTTCGACCACCATCTCGACGGAGGCACTGAAAAGCTCAGAAGGCGAGACCGGAGCATCGAGAAGAAACCCCCTTTCTTCCCTCCCGATGTCTGCCAGGTTCACCCACAGATGTCTCTCCATTACCACCATGGCCGCCATAGACCTACCCATGGCGGAGGCGGCCTGCTTGGTAGCCCGGAGAGAGAGGTCTGTGGTGCGGCGCAGCTCGGCTACCTGGTCAGCTGAAATGCCCTCGTCTGTATCCAGGTCCTTCAGCAGGTCAGCCTGGTAAGCCTGAAGCACTGCCATCGTGTGCAACGAAGCCACAGCCTGACCTGCTGCCGCGTATGATTTGCCATTTAAGCGGGATGTATCCTGGAGGGTTTTAGATGGCAAAGAGGGAGATTTAAGAGAGGACATTTCCCCCACAGAGAGATAGCTAGCCAGCGTCTCTTCTACAGGGGGCATCCTCTCATAGCCGTTTTCGTGCATGCCTTCGATATCAGCATAACTCGTATGCTGAAACCGATGGATGCGAGAGGAAAACGGCCTCTTCCATTCCTTTTCGACTTCTGCATGTAAGTCAGGCAAGAATGGAAGGCTCACCTGGGCTGGAGAGCTATGGTCAGACAAATAACTCTCATCGAGGCGACCTCGCGACATTACTTTTCTGGCACGCTTCCATGGCAAATCTAATTTTGGCATGGCAGCTCCCCATACGCAGGGCAGGAGGATTGAGAAGGCTCAGCCTCAGCTTCTTCGCCACTCTCAGACATCTCCTGCTCTTCCTGGGTAAAACCCAGCAGAGCACTAACTTCAGTGTCAGAATGGGTTAATGACAACGCATCTTCCTCCTGAAGTTTACTCTCGTTTGCCGCCAGAGAGCGTGAAAGGAAAAGTCCCTCTCTACACTCCTCAGCGAGATTCACCTGTGATCCCCACGAGCTCATTCTCCTCCGTGCCTCGACAACGGCGGGTCCTGAGCCGCAGGATCCAGATGGCTGTCCCTCTTTCCTCGAAAAGAGAGACAAACGAGAGCGGAGCTTTTTCACAGAAAAACGCTCGCAGTGCATGCAGATTGCCCCCTCGAGGACATCACGCGCGTGCTCTTCGCCCAAACAAGAGACGCAAAGAGTGTGTGTGTCATCAGGTGTCAAATAACGCTGACACGGATGCACACACTGTTTAAATGCCTTGCTAGTGGATGCCATGATAACAATAATAGATCGCTCCTACCGTTTTGGTCGTTTCTCAGATGCACGCTTCAAACAAAACAGTCAATGAAGATGAAGAAGATAAGTGACGGGTCCTACAGGCGCGTATTTATAGTCGCGCTGGTAGTGACGTCAGAGGCTGTCGCCGACCAACACGTAGGCGTTTTTCAAAGTATGCTTCAGACACGGGTCACGACGAGGTGTTCCCCATAGTGTCCCCTCAGAGGACGCAGTTCGAAGTTCCCTTGACAGGGAACCACAGAATTCATAGGAACTTGTGGAGAACAGAATGATCACGAAGCTCAGCAGTCAGCATTTCAGCGTTCTGGTCTACGTCACAGGAGAGAAGACAGAAAGAGACATGTGAACGCCCACACATTTCACCTCTTGACCTGGCATTCTAGTCTGATATTGTAATACAACAGATGTGGGGTCATAAACAACAGGATAAGTAGGTGGAAACAGCTTGAGAGGTAAAGTTTAAATAATGTAAAATTCATACTGCAGTGGCCTTACAAAAACATATGGAAAATTGTCTTTCCATTTTTGTTGGTGATACAATAGTTATGATAGTTATGCTTATGACCTTTAAACATCAAACTTTCATTCCAGTTCACTCTAATGCTAAAGCACCTGCAGAACAACTGGCCTTCTGTATCCAGGATGATCTTGTATGTGTTAATTTTCTTTCAGCTCCAGGAATTCACTTTGACCTCAAATCCGTTAAAATGCAGGGATTGCATTACTTTCGACCATTAGAATTTGTATATCTGTAATCTGCTCATCTTTCTCAGTACAATTGTATTTTAGCTGCTATTTTTAATAATAATGATAATAATAAAATGCAAGCAAAACAGGCAATGAGATGATGAAGTAATTGTGTCAAATAAATATGAAAATAAGAAAAGCTCACCCGTTTAGCCTAATTTGGATGCCTGCTCTTTTCCATTTCCTTGCTCTGTGGGTCAGGGCATCCGACTAAACCTCTCCTTTTTGCTTTATGAACATCTGGTTGGAGGCATCTAATAAGCCTGGATCAGTGTAAGGAATAGCATAAATCTGTGAGCAGACAGCCGAACGAGAGTGATCTTTCCACCCCGTCCTAATCTTCACAATTTGCCGTGGCTGATAAAATTTTAATGAGGAATAAACATAATGGGGGCCCATGAAAGATTACCATAAACTGCTAGAGATAACTGTTCAGCTGTGCTCCAACAGCTTTTTTTTTTTTTTACATCAATTGTGCCTTCCTTGTTTTTAAAATAATCCACTTGCATCTTAATTTTCTTGTTTCCATTTCTTCTTTTCATTTCGTTTTCCCTTTGTCCTCTGTAGCTAATGATTAAATGCTCATTAATATTTGTAAAATAGCCTGCAAACAAGCAAAAGGCCTCGCTAACTACTTTCCCTTATAGATTAAACCATTTTAATGATGGTTAGAGTTAAATGTGGTTAAAATAAAGGAGAACTGGGAGTGAGCGATGCAGTGAGCCATAACACTATCAGTTTAACCAATTAGAAATTAGCTGCTGGGAAACATCTAGGGATGCACTCATCTTTAAAAACAAAGCTGATGGTTATTTTCGTCATGACTGATATTAAAACTGCATTATGGTTTGTCTAAGATTAATTAAGAAAATACACCCCTAGCAGCAGCCGCAGCAGCCTAATATGATGGCAGTTTGTATATCATTCATTTCGTCATTTTAAGCGTCCAACATGCTGAAAAGTCACATTGGGGGGGGGGGGGCGGTCACCCAAAGTTTAGCAATAGAGAATGTGCAACAAGCATGTTCATAAAATGCTTAAAGCAACTGTGATTGTAAAGGGGGAAGCATACACCCCTAGCAGCAGCAGCAGTCTAATACGATGGCAGTTGTATATTATCCAATTTTATGTATCTACCATGCTGTAAAAATCACATAGGGGGAAGCGTCACCCCAGTTTAAGCAATTGAAGATGTGCAACAAGCATGTTTCTTAAAATGCTTAAATCTCATGCCAATCCCGAGTACCCACAGAGCAGTACCGAATCCCGATCTCCAAAAGACTCCTTGTCATATCTGCAAGACAAAAATACAGCTTCCGATTCTCTCTGGAAAACCAAGCTCCTGTAGGTATGCTGTGGGCGGAGCTATAAGGTCTTGTGTTGTTTTCATTAACATATATTCACTTATGTGCTGATTTCCAACAAAGACAGAAATCTGATGCAGTTGCACTTACCTGAATTGGGTCTCTTACCATGTTTTAATTACAAATGATGTGCAAATCCAGCATCAACCTGGTCTTGTTTAGAAAACATTCGTCACTGAGATGACAAGAACACAAACACACTTGCTACACTCCATTGCTGCCCCGGAAAAGCAAACTGCATCCGCGGTTCATGTAATGCTAGGTTCTTTGAGAAGCAGAACATGGTAACTTTCCCTCACATCCAAAACACACTTATTTGGAGACATTCTCGAACAAATCCTATGCAGCGCTGCCAACGATTTCCTGATGAATTGCGTTTATGGTCGAGGTCTCGCTCTCCTCTGGTCAACATTTGCGCAGGCGTGCTTTCCTGAGAGAAATGCTCATAAGGAGTTCCACTATCATGTACGTCATTAGATCCATGATCGAAAAACTACCAAAACTTGTACAACCCAGAAGTAAGATTTTCGGCACAGAAAACTCCTTTCATCCAAATTGGCCATGTTTAGCATGAAAATCCATCTCTTTAACACTGAACAACTCTGAATCCATGAAACACCATTGTAGCCCCCCTTTAAGCAAATGTGTGATACATACGACCCCTTGCTGCGGAACGAGGAGCATATAATATGCATTAATGCTGTAAGTTGCATAATGGAGGGTGGCAGTCCAGCAGGGGAAGCATACACCCTTCGGAAACTTAGGATGACGTCCAGTCTGAATGAAAATGCTCCATATAAATACCTCAGTCAGAATAAAATTGCCCAAACCGAAAAGGTAATCTGTTAAAATGGGTGGGATAACCTATGACCGACCTAAATTTAAATTCTGCTATGTAAATGTGTTATACCAATTAGGCCTACTTGTATCTATGTAACCACATCAATAGTCGTAGTCATCAGAATGGGAACGTGATGTTGGCAACGCTGTGAATTCAGTGATTAAAAGACACTGACATTACAGTAGAGACTTGGAAATAGTGGGCGAAGATGATAAATTCCAATTATACAATAACACACATTAGAATGGAATCTGGAATCTCATGACCAGAGCAGAAAGCTGGTGTAATAAGGGAGCAAAATTTACTGCTTTTCAGCTTAGAAACAACACTATGATAGTGAATAGCTCAATGAAAACACTTGACCAAAATATGCCTGTCATTGTATGAATTATACAGATTCATAAACCCATTTGTAAATGTTGTGATATCTCGTTGCAAGCACTATCTGCGTTCATAAGCCGCCCCCTCGTGTTTCATTGTTTAACGAAACATGGTGAGAAATAGTGTATTTTTCCATGCAAGTACAGAATTATTATTTTAATTATTATCATTAGATTTTTTTAAATATCAGAATACAATTAATTTCAGAGCTGCATTACAGAAGGTCTTAGGCTGCGGCTATTTCCCTTTGAATTGACATGACTATGTTGGCGTTTTCCAATTTAATCTTCATGCAGTTAACATTATTTGTGGATGTTTTCAGCCAGCATCACTACAGAACCTTAATGTTCTCATGCGTCACACGACACGACAGTATCCATAATTCTGTGTCACATCTAAATGGATGAAGCGGATTATCACTTTACAATGTTGCGCAAACGCAGTGCTGTGCGGAAGACTCTGCTCTTGCGTGCAGCTGGCGGATGCAGTGCGTAGCACCGCTTCACACTTTTTTGGCAGTTTGGTGTAATTTAGAAACAGTGCCTAATGTGGGGGAGGTTTCCCTCTCTTCGGCGATCAGCTAAAGGTTCGAATATTAGTCCAAGCAAGTGCGAGCAGTTCATTAAAAATATTAATGCAACCGCGGGCGTGTTTTCTCTCTCTCTATCTCTCTCTCTCTCTCTCGTAATTTGCATATCATCGTAGGCCACTTAGTATGTCCCAAATTGAAAGCACGACCACATGTAAACACCATATTGGATTAGATAACGTCTCATGTAAACAGTCCACCGAATCTTTAAATCTGAATGAAAAAATAAAATACATGTAAACGTGGCTATTGATATCACGTTCTTATAAGCCTATGTATAGAAGCCATAGAGCGATACATGCGTGCTTTTGAAGCTGCGTGCATCTGAAACACTCACTCAGCTAATGTGACATCAACCTTAGAAATAAACACCAGTGACATTGAGATTTCTCAGCTAAATACAGCGAACCCCCGTTGAAACGCTTACACGAGAATGCTGGTCTCATTTGACCCTGTTCTCATGGCCTTATAGGCGTGTTCTTAGAGCGACTGCATGCTCTAGCTGCTTATTGCTGCAGGTGTATGAACACAGATGTATAAATGCAGCTGCAAATATGCTTAATATTCGTTCCTGCAACCAATGCAAAACGATGTTAACCACCAGGCAACATACACAGCGATATGGATTAAAAGAGCATTCACTTATCTTAGATACGGATTTTAGATGTTCTGAAACAAACTGCAACAGTTTGATTTACAAGCAGTGATGCGATCAGGTAATTGCAAGCAGCGATGCGATGGAAGAGGCACTGAAGAATGGGAATTTAAATAGAGCGCAGGTGATAGGTGTCAAGACTGGATTGGTACACGTCCGGAATAGCTGACTGTCAGCTGATGCAAGCGTGACTAACGTGGTCTGACTGAACTAACGCGATGCTCTCTATATATATATATATGTATATATATATATATACACGCTTGTAAAATAGAGTTAGAAACAAAAGAATATCTTTTTTTTTTTTTACCTGAAATTGCTGCTCCTCTCTGCGCTCGCTGAACACAGCAGAAGCAGAGAGAGAGGCTCGCGCTGGGAAACAGAGACCTCGCGCTCATATGGCAGCACCAGAGAGTCTCAGAGACTAAATAATGATTGCCCAAACAGTCACCAAGTTAGCAACTCCACTGCCCAACGGACCGGCTTCAACCGTCTCGCAAGTGTTGATAGGCTATTACTCATGAGGTGTAACCAATCAGATAGCGCCGTGGGCGGGCGTATATATTAAAAATTAAGTGTTAAATGTTGGGAAAGGTTAAATTAAAATGTAAATACTGGGGAAATTAATATTTAAATATTGCACAATTAATTATCCATTAAATTAGAGAATATCTATATTAATTCTAACCAATAATCATATGTAATGGAGTACAAACTCCATAATCACAGGAAGAAGGAGGCGGTAACCAGCGAACATTCAAATGAAAACTTTAATAATAAAATAAACACAAAACAGTGCGACAGCCCCTCGCAGACACAATCAAAACCAAAACACAAAATAAAGCCCAGGCCTGGTCCTTTCTCGTCCTTCACTGTCGTCGCTCCTCTTTTGTATCCTTCCGATCTCCTCCGTGGGACTAGAGACCACTGAGTGGAGCAGGTATCACTCATTTCGCAATCACTCCACCGGCCTCGCTCCGTTCCCACGGCTCTCGGCCACGCCCCACTTGTCACATACCCCCATCACCCCTCGCAGGCCGGGGGGTACCCACGAGACTGAGCTCTACACCCCCCTCCCCCCTCCATCCAAGGGGGACCGCTTACGGTCGCTGCGGGAACCTGGGGGTAAGGACAGACAGATGAGGCGAGAGAAAAGGAGATGGAAGGATGAGGAGCGAGAGAGGGGAGAGAGAGAGGAGAAAAAAATTAATAGTTTTGTTTCCCAGACACACTGCTGCTCGGCCCTCCACCAGCTGTATGAACTCTTCCGCGGTGACTGGCAGTGGCACTGGATGGCCCTCGGTGGACAGCATGACACTCCTCCACCACCCGGTGGACGGCGATGGCTCCTCCGTGTTCGGGCAGCCAGCAGGACTCCCCCGTTCCCTGCACCTCCTCATTCTATCGGATGGCAGCAGGTTCCGGCCCCCTGGCGAATGGTGCCGACTCCTCCGCTCCCTCACGGACGGCACGCACCCCTCCACATCGCGGGTGTCTGGCAGAGAGTTTGTCTTTGTCCCCCGCAACTCACTCCAGCCCACCGCTGCGAGCGTCCACGGCGCCAGACTGCAACGCCCTGCTCCATGGCACCACAGATTCATCCTGTAATGCTGAGACAGAGACGTCCGGATCCATGTGCAGAACTTTAATTATGAGAATGGTCAGACAGGCAATGATCAGTAACGGCGTCAGGTATGTAGGGATAACCAGAATCGATAACAGAAACAGGCAGATGTCGGGGGCAAGCAGCAGAGAATCAGAGTCGGTATAAACAATCCAAAGGTCAGGTACAGAAGGAAAACACAAGGAAAACGCTCGGAAATGTCAGACTGGCTAAACAAGACTTCGCAGAGAGTGGGAGTGAGTGTGCTGCTTTTATGTGTGTGTAAATGAGGTGCAGGTGTGGCAAGGAAATTGGCTGATGAATGATGTGCAGGTGTGGCAGGGTGATTGTGATGCAGTGACTCATGGGGAATGTAGTTCGGGTGTGGTGCAACACATGAGAGGTGCTAGAGTCCGAGTGACATCTGGTGGTTGATGTGGAATGGTCCTGATTGGAGTGCCCTCTACTGAAGTTCATGGGCACCCCATCTAATGATCGTGACATAGCCCCCCCCCCCCGCTGGCCTCCATGGCCAGAAGATCACCGGTGACTTGACTCTGTCCTTGAAGATCACCAGTGACTTGACTCTGTCCTTGAAGATCACCAGTGACTTGACTCTGTCCTTGAAGATCACCAGTGACTTGACTCTGTCCTTGAAGATCACCAGTGACTTGACTCTGTCCTTGAAGATCACCAGTGACTTGACTCTGTCCTTGAAGATCACCAGTGACTTGACTCTGAAAGGTCAACGGTGACTAGCCTCAACTCTGGAAGGTCCACAGGAACTAGCCCTGACTCTGGAGGGTCAACGGTGACTAACCCTGACTCTGGAAGGTCCACGAGCACCTGACTCGACTCTGGAGGTTCCAACGGAACCTGACTCAACTCTAAAAATTCAACGGTCACCTGATTCGACTCTGGAAGGTCCACAGGATCTAGCCCTGACTCTGGAGGGTCAACGGTGACTAACCCTGACTCTGGAGGGTCCATGAGCACCTGACTCAACTTTGGAGGGTCCACGAGCACCTGACTCGACTTTGGAGGGTCCACGAGCACCTGACTCGACTTTGGAGGGTCAACCGGAACCTGACTCAACTCCGGGAAATCAACAGGGACCTGATCAACGGTAAGCTGAATAGACTCATGAAGTTTAACTGTGGTTTAACTTGACTCATGGGTGTTAATGGTGACTTGACCGGACTCTGGAAAGTCGACCGTGGCTGCCATCTTGCACAGCGGCGCTGGGCTGGCGGCCATCTTGTGCAGCGGCACTGAGCTGGCGGCCATCTTGTGCAGCGGCGCTGGGCTGGCGGCCATCTTGTGCAGCGGCGCTGGGCTGGCGGCCATCTTGTGCAGCGGCGCTGGGCTGGCGGCCATCTTATGCAGAAGCTCAGGTACAGGGACCACCGAACGGATAGGAGCTGGATACCTTGGAGAAGTGACCTCCTCAAGTGTAAAGGGAGAGCCACAAAACTGCAATACAAAGTCAATAAACTGTCCCAGGGTCCAGCTAGGGTCTTCTTCTGGTAAACTTAAGCTTATCTTAGCGTCAAGACCACTCCAGAAACAGTCCTTTACCAGATCCTCATCCCCAGGCAAAAGGTGACTATACTGGATGAATTCCTCCACAAAGAGCTCAATTGGTCGGCCATCTTGAAAAATGGAGCAAAGCACACCTACAGGGTTGAATGAACTTTTAGCTGGCTCCATACCTGGTCTGGGGTTCAATAAAGCTGCTGGATCCTGGTTTGGCGAAGTCTTCTGTAATGCTGAGACAGAGACGTTCAGATCCATGTGCAGAACTTTAATGATGAGAATGGTCAGACAGGCAATGATCAGTAATGGCGTCAGGTATGTAGGGATAACCAGAATCGATAACAGAAACAGGCAGAAGGAAAACACAAGGAAAACGCTCGGAAATGTCAGACTGGCTAAACAAGACTTCGCAGAGAGTGGGAGTGAGTGTGCTGCTTTTATGTGTGTGTAAATGAGGTGCAGGTGTGGCAAGGAAATTGGCTGATGAATGATGTGCAGGTGTGGCAGGGTGATTGTGATGCAGTGACTCATGGGGAATGTAGTTCGGGTGTGGTGCAACAGATGAGAGGTGCTAGAGTCCGAGTGACATCTGGTGATTGATGTGGAATGGTCCTGATTGGAGTGCCCTTTACTGAAGTTCATGGGCACTCCATCTAATGATCGTGACACATTCCAGTGGCGAGGGATCTTCGGCACAGTGTACCTCCTTCCTCCCAGGTTTCGACACCAGTTTAACGGAGTACAAACTCCATAATCATGGGAAGAAGGAGGCGGGAACTACTGGACATTCAAATGAAAACTTTAATAATAAAATATACACAAAACAGCATGACAGCCCCTCACGGACGACTGTCGCGCACAACCAAAGCAAAAACCAAACACAAAATAAAACCCAGGCCTGATCCTCTCTCGTCCTTCACTATGTATGTGTATATGTATGTGTGTGTATGTGTAAAGAAAATAAAAAACAGCATTTCTTTTGTAGCATTATACATTTATTTACTGCTACTTTTATTTATTTAATGAATCCTTGCTGAATAAAACTATACATTTTGTTAAAAAAAAATAATAATTAAATAAAAATAATGACCCCAAGCTTTTGAACAGAAGAGTATTGTGCATCCCATATGATTTTACTATCATACGGGGTTCGCCAATAATACCATGTGTTCAGCCGTGTTGGGAAGGTTACTTTGGAAATGTAATAGGTTACAGATTACAAGTTACCCTATTTAAAATGTAATATTGGGGAACTTTTTTAATTACTTTAATAAAGTAATGTAACTAATTACTTTTGAGTACATTTTGATTACTTTTATAAATTTCTAATGAATGTTAATTTGCAACTGTTAATCATCTTCAACCATTTTACACCATGCAGGTTTAACCTTACAGTAGTGCTCAATACTGTCAGACTTTCACCATCCTTCATCACTTAAATTAAGATGATCACATTTGAACACATCCACCACACAATCAGACTTTAGTACTGCCTTTTACTTAGAGATTGATCTGAAGTTCAAAGCAGATTTAAAATCAAAAGAAATAGTTTATAGATACTGTTTTTGAAACCAAATCTTTGCATAACTACAGGCATCTAACTGCATCTAACAATGGTTTGGGGAAAAATAGTTAATAAAAAAATAAAAGCATATACATCAACTCAAATACGGTTATCTAATAAGCATGTGTCCTATTTTGTGTACTAAACTCCTGAAACATTGGTGTCTTTTTGAAACACTGCTGTCTCTTTGTATATGATATGATGATAGTTTCTCAAAATAAGTAAAAAATGCTCATGGAGTGACTGTTTTAGAGATTAATTTCCATGAGGGGCGGACTGGGGAAAAAATAGGCTGGAAAATCTCACACTCATACACCCACAACCCATTCTGAAACATGGACAACCCTATTTTTTTTTTTGTACCTGACATCAAAAACATTTGAATCCTTAGTTTGGGGGGCTTGCAAAGTAATTAAGAGTTCTCTCCTGAACTGCACCTTCACTTCCATTATCCATCCATCTCTCTCATGACTTTAATACTGAAGATTTTTATTTGACTTTTACCATGTTTTGTAAGTGCAATTTTGTTTTTTTTGCAAATGAATTACCACTTGTATTTTTTTTACTACAAATTCCATAGTTAAACCACGGTTAGTGCCATACCATAGGCTATATTAATTTTCCTAAGGGTTGTGTTTTTGTATCCACTAGCTCCCCCTAAACCTATGATAAAATATGATGATTTGTCTGCTAACTTACTACTGTAACATTACAATAGATAATAATGACGTCGTTTATACAGTATTTTGAGTGATTGCGAGCAATGTGCTGCTGCTGCTTGACTAAGTAAACAAAGACAAAACTACATTAGCATATTTACAGATGAAACTGACCTGCACCTGAAACCCTGAACAGAAGAGTCGCTTCTCTGCTCCAGCTGTGCGCTACAGTTCACTCCGGTCTCTCTCTCTCGCATTGATTACTCGGAGTCTGATCCAAACCGTTCGGCGGAGGCGCGGAGAGCGCGCGAGCCCAACCATTGCCAGTCACGACTAACCGATTCATGATTTATTAGAGATTTAATTATCGAATGGCGGATTCGGAAATAATCGCTTTAGTATATTCGGCCTGCAATTATACAATAACAATGTTAAAGTAGAAGGCCAAATCGTCTGCCAGGCCACCGGGAATAGTCCCGGTTCTCCCGATGTCCAGTCAGCGCCTGATTTCCACAGACACGCAGAACGTGCAGGATTCATATTCAGTCTTTTTGCGGCTTAATATTCACAGACATCAGTCCATATCGGGTTTTGATTCAAGTGTACTGACCTACTTTTGATTTATTCGTCCAAAATGTGGCATATTGCGTCCGCGTTATAGGCTGAATTCCATTTTTATGACTCGATTCTACTAATGTGTTTTCCGCGTCTCGGAGATTATGGGCCATATGGCTTAGTGCAATTTGGGAAAGAAATAAGCTGTATGTGGATGTGTGTAAATATTCAAATGTAATCCTCTTTGTAATCGTTACAATTTTCATAAGTAACTGTAATTTAATTACTCATTTTTTCTTAGTAACTGTAACTGATTACTGTTACATTTATTTTGTAATTAAATTACGTAACGCCGTTACATGTAACTAGTTACTCCCCAACACTGGTGTTCAGAAGACTTGTGACCCTTGTGGTCATTTTTGAAGCTTAAGAAGTTGTAAATTAAAAAATTGGAAATATGATGGCAAAGGTCATAGAAACGGTATTTATATTTACTCCTGTGATCCATGAAAGACTACATCAACTTTCTGCTACTCCATATTCAAATTAAGCTCAATAATTATGCTATCCTCCAGTCTTTAGTGTCTCTGTTGGGAATTGGGTTTCTGACAATACAGTGTTGCAATGGCAATCAATTAGGTATAGCAGCGTGACAAAATAGTCAACATTATATTTTACACATGTGACTGCCTGTTCTCTGTCTCCCTTTATAAGCTTTGACACACAGAGAGACAGCATATGAGAAGTGTCAGCTGCATCACATGCATGTGACTCTGGGCATGACTGATGTTACACAGACATTGGGAACCAACATAGAACACATTTCAGCACTTTGAAAGCTGTCACAGCACCATACTAATGCATCCGTCATGATTTTCCTGAATGCGACGTCTGGAACTTTATGATTCAGACCTCTGAATGAGTTAATGCGATAATTGTGCTGGTACAATTTAAATAGCATTAGCAACCACCATGTATGTACAAATTAGCAACAATTCATTTCTATAACATATTATGACAAGCACAATGTTAGCACTGACAGCCCTATTAGAACATGATGATTATACTATATACATGTAACACATATTAATACACCAAATATTTAGTGACAATAGGACTATAACAATATAATATAATGGGTCTGAATTATATATATATAAAACTTTTTTTTTTGATTGATTGATTGATTGATTTTTTTTTTGGTTGTTTTGTTTTGTTTATTAAATGTGGATTTAAAGTGTCAGTTTTTGTATCATTATAGTCAAACCTCAAGACAGAGAAAGCATTTTGTTACCCATAATCTAATTTTAACAACAAAATTCAATAAAAAAGCTCAAACAGTTTTTTAACCATTTAACTTTTTCAAATCTTTTTTTTCACATACAGTAGCAGGTGCCACTAAAGTAACCAGGCTTTGTACAATTCCAATAAAGTGATTTTTATTTATTAATTAATTTAGTTTTTTATTAAGAACTTTACGATTCAGACCTCTGAATGAGTTAATGCTAAAATTCTGCTGGTACAATTTAAATAGCATTGGCAACCACCTTGTATGTACAAATTAGCAACAATTCATTTCTATAACATACTGTATTATGACAAGCACAATGTTAGCACTGACAGTCCTATTAGAACATGATGATTATACTATATACATGTGTAACATAGTTAAAAAGGTTAAGGTTATATCCTACTAAATGTGAGTATGGTGCCACCTACTGTCACAAAGTGTACCTGCAACGAATGCTAGTAATGACGAAGGATTATGGGTAATCCTCAAAGCAAAGGAGGATTTCCCTTGAGGTAACGTGTCTATGAATGTCCGTTGACTAAACAATGTTAACTCGCTTGAAAACCATGTCAAAGTTAAGCTAGATTTCTTTTGGTTGTATACGGTGTTGTTGATTAATTTCGCCATGTTTTTATAAAGTCAACCATCTGGTTATGTGTTTTATAGCCGATAGAAAGTCTCTCAAGTATAGCTAGCTAACGTTAAAATCATGCCGTCTTTCCAGACAGAGCATGCGCTGTTTATCCACATGATATGACTACTCAACACTGTTTTCCTTTGTCATAAATGCAGGTATGTTACCATATGTTGATATAAAGTGTTGTAATGTTTGAACATATGATGAGGTATTTTATGCTGTTTGTCTGCCTCCGGTTTGTTGAATTGTAACGAAGTTACATGATTGTTTACACATAACTGACTGTTAACATAAAATGGAAAGGTAACTGTAGGAAATCTGTGTAATTACATTTTGTGTTGTTTTCCTCCTTTCAAGATTAAGAGGGATAATTTGATGTTTTAATTATTTTGTTTATGTGAGTTTAAATTCACTATACACGATTAATATGTCAAACTGTATTTTAATTTTGTGTAGAGCTTTAAGAGTGGTACATATGGGTAATCCTAAAAAAACAATGGAGGATTTCCCTTGAGACAGAGCATGCTCTGTTTATCCACATGAGATGACTACTCAACACTGTTTTCCATCCATCCATCCATCTTCTTCCGCTTATCCGGGGCCGGGTCGCGGGGGCAGCAGTCTAAGCAGAGAACCCCAGACTTCCCTCTCCCTAGACACTTCCTCCAGCTCTTCTGGGGGGACACCGAGGCGTTCCCAGGCCAGCCGGGAGACATAGTCTCTCCAGCGTGTCCTAGGTCTTCCCCGGGGTCTCCTCCCAGTGGGACGCGCCCGGAACACCTTCCCGGGAAGGCGTCCAGGAGGCATCCGGAACAGATGCCCGAGCCACCTCAGCTGATCCCTCTCGATGTGGAGGAACAGCGGCTCTACTCTGAGCTCCTCCCGGGTGACTGAGCTTCTCACCCTATCTCTAAGGAATCGCCCAGCCACCCTGCGGAGAAAGCTCATTTCGGCCGCCTGTATCCGGGATCTTGTCCTTTCGGTCATGACCCAAAGCTCATTACCATAGGTGAGAGTAGGAACGTAGATTGACCGGTAAATCGAGAGCTTCGCCTTGCGGCTCAGCTCTTTCTTCACCACTACAGACCGGTACATCGACCGCATTACTGCAGAAGCTGCACCGATCCGTCTGTCAATCTCCCGTTCCATCCTTCCCTCACTCGTGAACAAGACCCCAAGATACTTAAACTCCTCCACTTGAGGCAGGAACTCTCCACCAACCTGAAGTGGGCAAGCCACCCTTTTCCGACTGAGGACCATGGCCTCGGATTTGGAGGTGCTGATTCTCATCCCAGCCGCTTCACACTCGGCTGCAAACCGTCCCAGTGCATGCTGAAGGTCCTGGCTTGATGAGGCCAACACGACAACATCATCCGCAAAGAGCAGAGACGAAATCGTGTTGTCACCAAACCTGACCCCCTCCGGCCCCTGGCTGCGCCTAGAAATTCTGTCCATAAAAATCATGAACAGAACCGGCGACAAAGGGCAGCCCTGCCGGAGTCCAACACGCACCGGGAACAAGTCGGACTTACTGCTGGCAATACGAACCAAGCTCCTGCTCCGGTCGTACAGGGACCGGATAGCCCTTAGCAAAGGGCCCCGGACCCCATACTCCCGGAGCACCCTCCACAGGCCGCCGCGAGGGACACAGTCGAATGCCTTCTCCAAATCCACAAAGCACATGTGGACTGGTTGGGCAAACTCCCATGAACCCTCCAGCACCCTGTAGAGGGTATAGAGCTGGTCCAGTGTTCCACGGCCTGGACGAAAACCACACTGTTCCTCCTGAATCCGAGGTTCTACTATCGGCCGGATTCTCCTCTCCAGTACCCTGGCATAGACTTTCCCAGGGAGGCTGAGAAGTGTGATCCCCCTGTAGTTGGAACACACCCTCCGGTCCCCCTTCTTAAAAAGTTAAAAAGAGGGACCACCACCCCGGTCTGCCATCCCAGAGGCACCGTCCCCGACTGCCACGCGATGCTGCAGAGGCGTGTCAGCCAAGACAGCCCCACAACATCCAGAGACTTGAGGTACTCAGGGCGGATCTCATCCACCCCCGTTGCCTTGCCACCGAGGAGTTTCTTGACTACCTCGGTGACTTCAGCTTGGGTGATGGACGAGTCCACATCTGAGCCCTCAGCCTCTGCTTCCTCAATGGAAGACGTGACAGCGGGATTGAGGAGATCCTCGAAGTATTCCTTCCACCGTCCAACGACATCCCCAGTTGAGGTCAACAGCTCCCCACCTTTACTGTAAACAGCGTTGGTAGGGCACTGCTTCCCTCTCCTGAGGCGCCGGACGGTTTGCCAGAATCTCTTCGAGGCTGACCGATAGTCCTTCTCCATGGCCTCACCGAACTCCTCCCAGGCCCGAGTTTTTGCCTCCACAACCACCCGGGCTGTAGTCCGCTTGGCCTGCCGGTACTTGTCAGCTGCCTCAGGAGTCCCACAAGCCAACCAGGCCCGATAGGACTCCTTCTTCAGCTTGACGGCATCCCTTACTTCCGGTGTCCACCACCGGGTTCGGGGATTGCCACCTCGACAGGCACCGGAAACCTTACGGCCACAGGTCCGAGCGGCTGCTTCGACAATGGAGGTGGAGAACATGGTCCACTCGGACTCAATATCTCCAGCCTCCCTCGGGATCCGGTCGAAGCTCTGCCGGAGGTGGGAGTTGAAGATCTCTCTGACAGGAGACTCGGCCAAACGTTCCCAGCAGACCCTCACAGTACGTTTGGGTCTGCCGAGTCTGTCCAGCTTCCTCCCCCGCCATCGGATCCAACTCACCACCAGGTGGTGATCGGTTGACAGCTCCGCCCCTCTCTTCACTCGAGTGTCCAAGACATATGGCCGGAGGTCGGATGAAACGACCACAAAGTCGATCATCGACCTACGGCCTAGGGTGTCCTGGTGCCACGTGTACTGATGGACACCCTTATGCTTGAACATGGTGTTCGTTATGGACAAGCTGTAACTAGCACAGAAGTCCAATAACTGAACACCACTCGGGTTCAGATCAGGGGGGCCGTTCCTCCCAATCACGCCCCTCCAGGTGTCACTGTCGTTGCCCACGTGGGCGTTGAAGTCCCCCAGTAAAACGACGGAGTCCGCAGTCGGAGCACTTTCCAGCACCCCTCCCAGAGACTCCAAGAAGGCCGGGTACTCTGCACTGCCGTTCGGCCCGTAGGCACAAACGACAGTGAGAGACCTATCCCAGACCCGAAGGCGCAGGGAAGCGACCCTCTCGTTCACTGGGGTAAACTCCAAAACATGGCAGCTGAGCTGGGGGGCTATAAGCAAACCCACACCAGCCCGCCGCCTCTCACCATGGGCAACTCCAGAGTGGTGAAGAGTCCATCCTCTCTCGAGGAGTGTGGTTCCAGAGCCCAAGCTGTGCGTAGAGGTGAGCCCGACTATCGCTAGTCGGAACCTCTCAACCTCACGCACAATCTCGGGTTCCTTCCCCACCAGTGAGGTGACGTTCCACGTCCCTAGAGCTAGTTTCCGTGTCCAGGGATCGGGCTGTCGAGGCCCCCGCCTTCGACTGCCGCCTGATTGTCTAAGCACCGGCCCCTTACGGTCCCTCCTGTAGGTGGTGAGCCCACGGGAAGGCGGCCCCACGTCACTCCTTCGGGCTGAGCCTGGCCGGACCCCGTGGGGAGAGGCCCGGCCACCAGGCGCTCGCATACGAGCCCCAACCCCGGGCCTGGCTCCAGAGGTTACATTGGTGCCGTGACTCGTCCATGACTACGCCAGACCGGGACTGACGTCTTATTGCCGCTGCATCGTTGTGGAACTGCACTTCCTCCATCAGTGTATTTGACTGGCAGGTTTATTTAGTTATTAACAGCCATATTTATTTCAAACTGTCATTTTGTTTAAGTAAGGGTTCCAGTATGCGTTTCAGTAAATTTACTACCTCTGAAATGACTCCTCTAGGTATTGGTAGAGGTAGAGGACTACATTGCACATTTGTGCCATTCTCACTGGGTGACCGTCTAGGGGGGCATAGGACATATTTTGGTGAGGATTCTGTCCACAGTCTTTTTAGACATAGGGATATAGTGGCATCGAAAATCAGCCTATGATTGAGTTACAATCACCACAGTGAACTAGTACATCAGTTCCTAAACCTCCCTCTGATGATGTGAGACTGGTTGACCAAATGAGCACCATTGTGCAGCAGATAGGGAAGCAGCTAGCTGATAACATTATGTCACACCTCAACACATCTAGCCCTACAGCTACTGTGCCTGCAAGTCCTGTAGAAACATACAATACAAAAGCACCTTCCCCCATTAACACGCTAGATATATCCCAAGTCCAGTTGATCACTCGGAGAGAAGTCAAAGACCCACCCGTTTTCCGAGGAGAGAGTTCAGATGCACTGGCTGTCGACGAATGGGAGGAATTAATGAAGAATTACGTAAGAAAAAGCAATGTTCAGCTGGAAAATCAAGCTGAGGAAATTATTGTCCACTTGAGAGGCAGAGCAAAGGATGTTGTGAGATTTGGGATAAGAAATGGTGAAATTGATGTCCATAATAACCCACAGGCCATCTACGGGCTCCTGCGCAAACATTTTGGCTCAAGCCATTGCTCCTCAATGCCCCTAGCTGACTTTTATTCTACCTTGCCAAATGACCAAGAGGACCCCTATGAGTACTGGCTTAGACTGAACAAAGCTGCTGATGATGCTGCTAGCTGCCTTAGAGAGCAGGGTAAGACGTTTGACAACCCTAGTGTTGAAGTCACACGTATGTTCATCAGACACTGCCCCAGTAGAGATTTAGCTCTTACCTTTAGATCAAAGATGATT
Source organism: Carassius carassius (assembly GCF_963082965.1). Taxonomy (NCBI): domain Eukaryota; kingdom Metazoa; phylum Chordata; class Actinopteri; order Cypriniformes; family Cyprinidae; genus Carassius; species Carassius carassius. The sequence goes on along the minus strand of NC_081783.1, from coordinate 10,044,202 downwards.
GATAAGTGGTCAACTCGTGAGGTTCAGGAAGTGCTAGATGAATACCACCTAGAGAAGGGACTCAGGTCTTCTACTGAAAGGAGTAGACAAATCAGCATGAATAAAGTCGAGGTTAGCCCTAACACTCCATTAGTTTCAGACATCCCAGAACAGAAACCTGCTATAAGTCAAGACACCTCCACTCTAGAGAGGTTGATTGGAATGTTAGAGAAAGTGTTGCTTCAGGGACAAGGTTAAGCTCAAGCCAATAAAAAGCCCTATACTAACAGGAGACTTCCACAGATTGAGGGCTTAAGAGACGTGCCATGTTCCATATGTAATGACAGCTCACACTCTGCCCTCACACACTGTCAGGAGAACAGACTGTGTTTCCTGTGTCACTTACCTGGCCATTCAAGACGCAACTGCCCGGAGGGTAGACGTCCTCCTCAACATTTTCAGCAGGGAAACTGAATGATCTGCACACAGGGGAGGACAGCGCAGATCAATTGAATGAGCCTCCCACCTTGGATTTGATAAATACTTTTATTACTTTTAATACTTTTAATAAATACTTTTAATACTTAGCATACTTTAATTTCATAAATGATTATGAAAGATTGTGTCACACCTACAGCAGCATAGTGCCACCAGAAAAAAAAACCAGATTGTGCAAGGCCTGCAAAGACTCTCAAAAACTGCTAGCCTATTCTACACAGAGGTATGTACTGATAGTGGTCATGTTCTTAGAGCACTGGTGGATAGTGGCTCTATGGCGTGCACTCTAAGTGAAACAGCCAACAAAAAACTTTCACAGTCTATTCCTAACATTGGAGAGAGAACTGCTGAGGACTTTGTTATTGTTGGTTGTGGGGGTCACCTGGTCACACCTTCCACCATGTATGACATCACTGCATCAGTTTATGGCTATAAAGTGATAATTCCTGTTCTAGTGGTGCCAGGCCAAACCGATGACATTATCCTTGGCAGTAACGCCATCAAGTGGCTCATTTCACAGATGAAAGACACTGTTGGGAGCCAAATTATCACGTCCCCAGTAAGTAGTGCCAATGCTAATAACTTTTCCCAATTGATATCTCTGTTGTCTTCCTCAGACAGATGTGGTGCAATGCCGCTTAAAGTTGGCACGGCAAAGCTCAAGAGATGTGTCGCACTACAACCGATGTCTGAACATTTGGTGTGGGCTAAACTCCGTGAATCTGATTTTTCTGCAGTGGGAAGTACAGTCATCAACGAACCCACTCAGTCCAAAGCCAGACCTGCTCAAATTCTAGTGGGGAGAGTAGTCAACTCATTATGGGGAGATGGCTGGGTTCCAGTCAAAATAGTCAATCCTACTGAAAAGCCACTCACCCTTAAAAAGAATGCAAAAGTTGCAGATGTGTCATCCTGTCTTTCTGTGCAGGACTTTCCTGAGCCAGATCGCATCCAAACCAGTGCACAGTTCACACAGAGCTCATCACCTTCACCTAGGTCAGAGAATGAAATATCACAAATTTTGACTGACATGGGCTTGGAGGATTTGAACCTCTCTTCTTGTGAAGTCTCCTCTGAGTGGAAGGATAAACTGCTGCAGATCATTGAGCAGTATGAGTCCATATTTTCAAGGCACAAAATGGACTGTGGTGAGGCAACAGATTTTGTACACAGAATCCGCCTAGTGGATGACAAGCCCTTCAGACTTCCCATATAGGCAGGTTCCACCATGCCATTATGATAAGCTTCGGACTGTTCTAAATGAAATGGAGGAATTGGGGATAATCCGTAAATCTCAGAGCGAGTATTCATCTCCTCTCGTCCTGGTTGTCAAGCCAAGTGGTGATCTTTGCATCTGTAATGACTTCAGGTGGTTGAATGCAAGAACAGTGAAAGATGCACATCCTTTACCTCATCAGACAGATGCTCTCGCTGCACTTGGTGGCAACGTGTTCTTTTCAACGATGGACCTCACATCAGGATTCTGTAACATCAGAATGCATGAAGATGACAAAAAATACACAGCATTTTCCTCCCCATTTGGCCCCCATGAATATAAAAGGATGCCCCAGGGCCTGACCAACAGTCCTGCGACCTTTATGCGAATGATGATGTCCATCTTTGGTGATGAGAACTTTACAAGCCTGTTATGTTATCTAGATGACCTTATGGTCTGTGCGCCATCTGAACAGATTGCACTTGAGCGTCTGCAGATGGTTTTCTCACGTCTTGCTGCCAACAACTTAAAGCTCTCACCTAAGAAGTGTTACTTCCTTCGCCGGTCTGTTAAGTTCTTGGGACACATCATATGTGGAGATGGTGTTAAGACAGACCCGAGTAAAGTGCAAGCTATAAATGATGTGCAGGAAACCGATCTGATGGAATCTGATATGGAGACACCAAGTGCTAAGAAAATCAGATCTTTCTTGGGAATGGTTCTCTACTACCACAATTTCATCGAGGGATGTTCTGCTAAGGCTAAGCCACTCTTCAGCCTTGTGGCTGAGCCTGCTACACCACACAAAAGAGGTAGAGCCCATAAACCAAAATTCAAGAAGGGCAATGTTAGACTGTCTCCAGCTGACTGGACTGTTGAGTGCAGGGAAGCATTCAAAACTTTGAAACATGAGCTTGTGCATAGTGTCACCTTGGCCCATCCAGATTTTAATGCACCATTCATCCTCGCTGTTGATGCCTCCTTTGATGGCCTGGGAGCCGTCCTCTCACAGTTGCCTCCTGATGGTGCTGTTGCCAGACCAGTGGCGTTCGCCAGCAAGACTCTATCGCACTCCCAGCTGAACTATCCAGCACATCGGCTGGAGTTTCTCGCTCTTAAATGGGCGGTCTGCGACAGGTTTAGCCACTGGCTGAAAGGACGGCGTTTCACAGTCTGGACGGATAATAATCCATTAACATACATCTTAACTAAGCCTAGGTTGGATGCATGTGAACAGAGATGGGTCTCAAAACTCGCAGCATACAGTTTTGATCTGCGCTATGTGCCTGGCCCAAAGAATGTGGTTGCAGACGCACTAAGCAGGGTGCCATTTGTACAGTCATGCATAGGCCATCGTCGTTGGAAGTGAACCTTATGCCTCATTGCTGAACCAAGTGGGTGGAATGGTGGATGATACAGTACAAGATGCATTTAGATATACTGCTGCTAACTGCCAGTTAGTTGTTGATCAGTCCAAAGATGATGCTGTTGTCACAACCCCCCCCCCCAGGGGTCCCTCTCCCTGCAGGAAGTTTCAGCTGTGCTAGAAGCGCATGACTCCAGAGGTGTTAGCCGAGTGGGAGGCACGGGACCAGTTATTCCTCAGCTTGTCAGTATCGAACAGAATGCCTCCCTACCAAGGAGTGAACTGGTTAATCTTCAAGAACAGGATGACGTCTTGGGCAGGGTTCTCTTTTACATCCAGCGTCACAGGAGGCCCACTAGACGTGAACGTGCCAGTGAGTCTCGTGGGGTGATGAAAATGTTGAGACACTGAGCCAAGCTCTCCATCAAAAACGGTATGTTGTACAAAGTAGAGAAAGACAGACAAATGAACATGGCAATCCACCAGTTTGTTGTTCCAGACTCCCTCAAGGCCCAGGTTCTTTCTGGCCTCCACGATTCAGCTGGTCATCAGGGACAGGCTCGCACCCTCTCTCTCGCCAGGCAGACGTTCTTTTGGACAGGGATGGAACATGACATCATCAGACATGTGAGGAACTGCTTTCACTGTGTGGTTGGGAAGACCCCAGAGCCCAATGACCGTGCTCCTCTTGAATGCATTTGCACCTCTGAACCGATGGAGCTCATGTGTATCGACTTTTGGACTGCTGAGCAGTCGGACAAGAAGTGTGTAGATGTTCTGGTTGTTACGGATCACTTTTCGAAGCTGTCACATGCATTCCCCTGCAAGAATCAGTCAGCGAAATAGGTGGCCCGTCGTCTGTGGAATGACTTCTTTTGCGTATATGGTTTCTCAAAGCGCATCCATTCAGACCAGGGAGCCAATTTTGAGAGCCGACTCATTAAAGAGCTCCTGGAGATGGCTGGTATCCAGAAATCACATACCACACCGTACCATCCTATGGGAAATGGAGTTGTCGAGCGATACAACAGGACTCATGGGAACATGATAACATCCCTGCCTGCACATTCCAAAGCCAGGTGGCCACAGATGCTTCAGATGCTGACATTCTGCTATAATTGCACTAAGCATGAGACAACAGGTTTTGCACCCTTCTTTCTAATGTTTGGGAGGATTCCACGTCTACCTGTTGATGTTTTGTTCCAGCATACCCTCCTCAGCGATACTGTCGTTAGCCATTGTGAATTGTCTCTAACTTGAAACGTGACCTGTCTGAAGCTGCACGCATTGCCTGTGAAAACAGTCGGACGGAGCAGGCTCGACAGGCAAAGAACTACAACCTCAAAGCAAAAGGGTCTCCCCTCGCTGTTGGTGACAGAGTCTTGCTTGCAAATCGTGGTGAGAAAGGGAGGAGGAAAATAGCAGACAAGTGGGAATCCACATTTTTTGAAGTTAAGTCTGTGAAACCTGGAATCAACGTGTACTGTATCAGTGACCCAGTGACATCCAGAGAAAAAGTTGTTCACAGAAACCTCCTACTCCCGGTGAATTTCCTCCCAGCAGGAGGTCACGACATTTTGGAGTCAAGTTGCTCATCAGATAATGGTTGTGCACAAAGTGTCCCTGTGGTTCCTGTTGACATGCAGGACAGTGAGACAAAGACACTTGAGTGGTTACTGCAAATGGATAAGACTAATGATGAGGATGCTACAGACGGCCATTCCAATTGCTCACCTGTTGTAGCTGTGAGTGCCTTTCTCCCAGAGACTGAAGTGAATATAGTCCCGCATGCTGTGAGTGGGATTTTACAAACATCTGTTCCATCAATATCTGCTCAGCAACCACTTTCCCCTAGACCCTCTGTAGAATGTGTGGTGTCCGAGGTAGAACCCTCCCCGCCCTCAGTGGAAAGAGCTCATTGTGTCCCCTCCCCTGACCATGCTAGTGACGCACAGCCAGGTGCATTAGCACAGGACCATGTAGTTTGCAAACAGCCACCTCCGCTCTGCACTAGGGCAGGTAGACTTGTTAAGCCCCAAGCTAGACTCATTTGTGAAATGAATGAACAGGTTGTAGATGACTCAGCTTAAACAGTTGATTCTTTGTTTTCTTTTGTGAGGAACATGCTTTCTGGATAGATTGCTTGTGTATGTATATGTCTTAAGAGTGTTTGCACTAGTTTATCTGAAGTATTTGACAAGGATCCGCTAATGAGCAATGTTTCCAATATGAGAGGTGTACACGGCATCTTTTGTGTCTTTGTTGGTATGGGCCTAGCTACCCCCTTACTGACTTTCTCCCAGGTGGAGAGTTTCTAACTGACTTGAAACGCATTTGCTCCTAATACAAAACAACTGTTTGGTATCTAAAAAGAAAAAAAAAGGAATGTTTTTTTTTTGTACCCAATTTAGCAGGATTTAAGGGGGGTGTATGTAACATAGTTAAAAAGGTTCAGGTTAAATCCTACTAAATGTGAGTATGGTGCCACCTACTGTCACAAAGTGTACCTGCAGCGAATGCTAGTAATGACGAAGGATTATGGGTAACCCTCAAAGCAATGGAGGATATCCCTTGAGGTAACGTGTCTATGAATGTCCGTGGACTAAACAATGTTAACTCGCTTGAAAAGCATGTCAAAGTTAAGCTAGATTTCTTTTGGTTGTATAAGGTGTTGTTGATTAATTTCGCCATGTTTTTATAAAGTCAACCATCTGGTTATGTGTTTTATAGCCGATAGAAGGTCTCTCAAGTATAGCTAGCTAACTTTAAAATCATGCCGTGTTTCCAGACAGAGCATGCGCTGTTTATCCACATGAGATGACTACTCAACACTGTTTTCCTTTGTCACAAATGCAGGTATGTTACCATATGTTGATATAAAGTGTTGTAATGTTTGAACATATGATTGAGGTATTTTATGCTGTTTGTCTGCCTCCGGTATGTTGAATTGTAACCAAGTTACATAATTGTTTACACATAACTGACTATTAACATAAAATGGAAAGGTAACTGTAGGAAATCTGTGTAATTACATTTTGTGTTGTTTTCCTCCTTGCAAGTTTAAGAGGGATAATTTGATGTGTTTTAATTATTTTTGTTTATGTGAGTTTAAATTCACTATACACGATCAATATTTCAAACTGTATTTTAATTTTGTGTAGAGCTTTAAGAGTGGTACATATGGGTAATCCTAAAAAAGCAATGGAGGATTTCCCTTGAGACAGAGCATGCGCTGTTTATCCACATGAGATGACTACTCAACACTGTTTTCCTTTGTCATAAATGCAGATGTGGAATAAACCTGCTGTTACCACAAACCTGACGGTTTCCGAGAGAGTATATCAGGCAGAAGACATAAGACAAGAGGTTACACATGTAACACATATTAATATACCAAATATTTAGTGACAATAGGACAATAATAAGATAGTATTATATATATAAAACTATTTTGTTTTGATTGATTGATTTTTTTTGGTTGTTGTGTTTTGTTTATTAAATGTGGATTTAAAGTGTCAGTTTTTGTATCATTATAGTCAAACCTGAAAACAGAGAAAGCATTTTGTTACCCATAATCTAATCTTTTTGCACATACAGTAGCAGGTCCCACTAAAGTAACCAGGCTTTGTGCAATTCCAATGAAGTGATTTTTATTGATTAATTTATTTATTTTTTATTAAAAACTCATTTAAAAATGGCTGAACATCACCAGAGAGTTAAGCATGTACAGCTTTGATTAATTCCCCATAATTACAATTAGTTTTTGTTCTTGACCACTCTTACACTTATATTTTCAGATCACACTATACATCATGAACACATTTAATTACCTTCTATCTTGAAAGAGACCTGTATGCATTGTTGTTGGCTGTAACTGCCTAGATTTTGGGTGTGAAGGATTAATGCAAGGTAATTTATCTGCAACGGTACTCAGTGACAATGAATCTGCTTTAGAGAAAATAGCAGTCAGTGGAAGCAAATTAAATGTTATTCATGTGTCTTTGATTCTTTTGAACCCCATTCTAATTAGTTACAAAAGCTATACATCATAAATACCGTCTTTATCTGTGAATCATATCCCTCCACCTCCAAAGTCAGAAAATTGCGTAGTGTACACAAAGCATTTTAAAATCTCATTACCCATGAAGGCGCAATTTCATCTCCAAAGCATTTTTCTTTGTATCAGACATCACAGACCATTTGGAATAAAAATCACATTGATGATCCTGAAAAAAAAAAAAAAAAAAGATAAGGAAAAGTGACATGCTAACAGATTTCTGATTTGCATTATTTCAGCTTCTGAATGCTGAAGACCACCAGGATGAGAATATATATATATAATTCCCATAGTTTTTCACAAAACACTCTTTGACTTACTATTGACTTTTTCAAATCCTTCTTTGCCTTTTTCTAAATGTATTTTGCTTCACACGAACAAAATTGTATAGTATACAATCCAATTTTATTTTCAAGCAATCACATCTGCTCAATACAGTCATGGCCAAAAATATCGGCACCTTTGGTAAATATGATCAAAGTAGGCTGTGGAAATTCATCTGCATTGTAATAAGAATTTAAAATGGGGGGAAAATATCATTATGAAATAAATGTTTTTATCTAATTCACATTGGCCACAATTAACAGCACCCTTTTATTCAGTAATTTTTGAAACCTCCATTTGCCAGTTTAACAGGTTTAAATTTTCTCATTTAATGCCTGATGAGGTTAGAGAACACCTGACAAGAGATCAGAGACCATTCCTTCATCCAGAATCACTCCAGACCCTTTAGATTCCAAGCTCCATGTTGGTGCTTCTTCTCTTCAGTTCACTCCTCTCATTTTCTTTAGGGTTCAGGTCAGAGGACTGGAATGGCTATAGCAGAAGCTTGGTTTTTGTGCTCACTGACCCATTTCTGTGTTGTTTTTGAGGTTTGTGTTTGGATTATTGTAAGGTTAGAAGATCCAAACATGACCCATTCTAAGATTTCCTGATTTTTTATCTTTTGCTATTTGATAGAATTCATGTTGCCATGTATCTAAATAAGATGTCCAGGACCTCCAGCAGAAATATAGGCCCACAACATCAAAAATACTGCAGTATATTTCATTGTACACACATGCACTTTTTATCTCTGTGTTCACCAAACCCATCTTGAGTGTTTGCTGCTAAAAGCTCTTTTTTTGTCATCTAACCATAGAAAACAGTCCCATTTGAAGTTCCAGTCATATCTGATAACTGAATATGCTTTAGTTTGTTTTTGGATGAGCCAGGATAATTTGTTTTGAGACCCTCCCAAACAACATGTGGTTATGTAGGTTCTGTTTGACAACTGAGACTCAACTATTTTCTGCAGTTCTCCAGCTGTGATCCTTGGAGAGTCTTTAGCCACTCAAACTCTACTTTTCATGTGCATTAGGACGATATAGACACACGTCCTCTTCCAGGCAGTTTCGTAACATTTTATGTTGATTGGAAATTCATAATTATTGCCCTGATGGTGGAAATCGGAATTTTTACAGCTTTTTTTTTTTTTTAAATCCACTTGTTATTGTTATTTGTTATTTATTTTTATTTGATCAGGGACAATGCACAAAAAAAAAAACATTAGTCTAAAAAGAAGAGATGTCATGTGCCAGGTTATAGCAAAAAATGCTAATTTCCACCCGCAGTCCCTGGACAGGTAGATGTTATAAGCCTTACGTACAAAAGTTCATAAAATATATACAGAATAATATATAAAATCATTACTTCACTCACATCATAAAAACACACTCCACTTCAGGAATCTATCACTCACTCACTCACTCACTCACTCACTCACTCACTCACTCAGAATTCACATCGTTCATATCACAGTCAATTCAGTGCGTACAGGTTTGCTTTAATAATAACCACTGTTTGGTCAGGCGTGTAAATGTACTATAGTTTGTGCATGAGATAATTTCGTTTGGAAGAATATTCCAAAGGTTCGCTGCTTTATAAAAGAATGATTGTTGACCATATGTGGTTCTACGTTTTGGAACGCTGCACTCTCCTCTGACTGTCGACCGTGTGGCTCTAGAAATTCTCTCCGAATTTAATGTGACAAATTTTCTCAAAGGGGGAGCAGCAATGTTATGGATAATTTTAAATAAAGCAGAAATTTGATTATATTTAATAAGGTTTTCAAAACTCAAAATGTTATATTTACTTTGTACTTTACAGTGTTGGTACTGGCGAGACTTTTTATCATGGATTTTTATGGCCCTTTTATATAATGATTCAAGTAATTTTAACGATGTTTTACACGCCTGAGACTAACTAGACATGCAATACAGAAGATGTGGAACAATCATAGTGTTGAGGTATATATTTGAGGCTTCCGTAGTTAATGAATTTCTAATATGTTTATAGTTCATCAAATTAAATTTCAATTTATTACTAAGATTTTTTATGTGACTTTTAAAACCAAGGTTCGAATCAAGTATTAGACCTAAATATTTTGTTTCATTTACATTTTTAATTATTTGTCCATTTACTTGAATTTCTTTAGTTACTTGTGATTTATGTTTATTTGAAAAAAACATTGAGACCATTTTATCCACGTTTAAGGTCAGACAAGACGTATGTAACCATTCTGTAACTTTTTGCATCTCTTTTGATAATTTGTCAGCAACCTCCAGCTCGTTTTCCCCAGAAGTGAAGATAACCGTATCATCAGCATACATGATTATGTCAACATCCGAACACACTGTAGGGAGGTCATTTATATAGATGCTAAAAAGCAAGGGTCCCAAAATAGACCCTTGCGGCACTCCCATCGAAGTGGCTCTGAACGCAGATTGGATGTTATTCACTTGTACACACTGATGTCGGTCGCTCAAATAAGATCTTATCCAATTTTGGGTGTGCTCAGAGAGACTATATTGATTTAATTTACTGTAAAGTATCTGGTGATTGACAGTATCAAAAGCTTTACGCAGATCAAGGAAGACTGCTCCCACCACCCTTCCCCGATCCACATATGCCCTGATAGTTTCCAGGAAGTAACAACAGGCAGAGTCTGTTGAGTATTTCCGTCTGAAACCAAATTGCATTGGATTTAAAAGAGCTTGTGATTCAAAGTGGGTGGTAAGTTGCTCTGCCACCGTCTTCTCGAGCACTTTTGACGCAGCTGGGAGGATGCTTATTGGACGATAATTGTTCATGTCTTGTTTGTTCCCAGACTTAAATATCGGGGTGACAATCGCAGGTTTTAAGGCTGCTGGAAAAATACCCTCACTAATCGATTGATTGATAATTATTGTCAACGGATCAGAGAAGATGTCCTTATATTGTTTAAGAAAAGAAGTATCAAGTCCATAAATATATTTTGCTTTGCTGTTGTTTAACACAGTAATATTTTTTTCAACTTTAGTTTTAGTTATTGAGCTAAGATTAAAAACAGATTTGTCACTGATTGTGGGAGGGGGGTGAGCAATGTGAAAATTCTGAGCCATTTTTTGGACATTTTTAAAAAAAATAATCATTAAAATTTGTTGCTATTGCAAAAGAGTCATCAATAATTTTTCCCTCTATATTGAGACAAATATTCTCACATTTTGACTTTTCTTTTCCAATCAGTTTATCAATAGTTTTCCATATTATTCTACTATTACCTTGTGCATTTCTAATGATTTCAAGAAAAAAACTGGCTTTGGCCTTTCTAAGCTCAGCTATAACTTTATTTCTTTGACTTGTAAAGGCGAATCGATCCGTTGTTAGTCCTGATTTGAGAAATGTTTTTAGGGCCATATCTCGCTTTTTCATCATATCCCCAATAATTTTGTTGAACCATGGCAAATTTCGTTTTGCATGTCGCTTTCTTTGATTCTTTTTTGTATATTTGATTAAAATGTCATTTACAGCCAACATAAGATCATGACAGCCCTGTTCACAAGATTTTTTCTCCAGGATGTCTGCCCACTTTGTTTGTATTAAATCTTTTCCACCAGTTGTAAATCTTTCTTTGGAATGAATGTGATATACATTTTACTATTCGTTTGATTTTCATTCTTGCACCTTGTTTTTATCAATTTTCTAGCTACTAGAGTTAAATTATGATCAGACATACCTGTAATTAAATTATACGTTTTAATTATTCTCTCGGGTTTATTTGTCAATATTAAATCTATTAAAGTTTGAGAGGATCTTGTTATACGAGTTGGTTTACTTAATAGTTGTGTCATTTGAAAAGGTTTTGTTATTTCTTTAAGTTTGTTTCTACATGATTTCTCAAACCAATTCAAATTAAGGTCACCCAAAAGAATGACTTCTTTTCCATCACACTGTTTAAGTAAATTACCAAGAGAAATAAAGAAATCATTAGTAGCTTTAGGAGGTTGATAAATTGCTAATACACAGAAACTCATTTGAGGAGATAAAGTAATAGTAGTCCCCACACACTCCAAGTTACAGTCACTGATATCCAGTTGTTTACTTTGGATGTGATCTCTTACATAAATCAGCACACCGCCACCTTTACCCTTGTTTCTGTCGCGTCTATACAAGGTGTATCCCGACACTTTCACTATAGAAGAAGGAGTAGTAGGAGTTAACCAAGTTTCCGTTAAACACAGATAATCCAGATTTGAATCCGTCAACAAATGTTGAATCTGCTCAGAAACGATGCTGCGGATGTTTAAGTGTCCTCCGAAAATCCCCTTCGGCTTTGTTTTCGGGTTCCAAAGTACGCTCGCATGATTCACAGTCTGAAACAGTTTAATTTGCTGCTGTTTAAGTAAGGCGGCAGTATTTGCAGTTGCTGCTGGCTTTTAGTGGATCACTGCTTTTAATATGTTCTCAGGAATGAACTTAGGAGCAGAGTTTGTCAGGGGGTTACCTCGTTTTCCCAGGCTAGAGTCTTGGATATGGGTCAGTGGCGCCGACGATTGCACCACATGAGTGGAAACAGCTGGTTTTAGAATGTTCACACGATCTTGATAATCCATAGGCCCGGGGTTTAGATGAATATCCCCACATAGAAGCAGAACCATGCAGAGAAAGACAGAATATCCTCGAGTCCTACTCGCTGGTACCGTCCGTCTGGAGCAGCGCCGCTCGCGCAGCGCGCCACGAGCACATGCTCGCCCATCATCCAAAACGTTTGAGTATATGGTGTATTGGCACCATGAAGCAAGTGGCATTGGCATGGCCAAATCTGCGAACGCCGTGGCCTGCAACAAAGTATGCAGCCTTTTTCACAGCCTTCTTTGATCATATTTACCAAGGGCGCAGATATTTTTGGCCATGACTGAAACATACTGTACAAGAAAAAAATACAAAATAAAAAAAAAATAATGCACTGCAATTATTTGAGTGCACCTAGATGAAGATATGAATGAGAAAATGAGAACCAAAAGATTTGTGTGAAATGAGATTGAATAAAATTCTATTTCAACACACACAACTAACTATTGTATATAACTAACTAAGTAAAGCAATTAGCAGGTTGCAGCAATATTGAGTTTCCAATTAAATCAAATTATTGTGTTTAAGACTGTATGCTGTCACCAAATTTTGCAACAGATATTTTTTCCACTAGATTGTTCACAGATTTATTGTATTGTTCTTAATTGGTTGACTGTGATTCAGTCCCAACTTGCATATTATAGGTTTGTTTTGAGATGGATTTCTTCTGACCTTTTCACTTTATTTTGTGACTTCATATCAGCTAGAAGAGACACCCATCACGACTCACTCATTAGAGCTCAAGTTGTATTTTTCTGTAGCCTGCAAGAAAAATCCATGTGGCTATGTGCTTTCAAATGTGTTTTCCAGGAATCTATTGACAAAATGAAGCTATGTTAGACTGCAAATTTTAGATGTCTCAGGGTGACTGAACCGCATGAGACCTACGTTTCTATTGCAATTAAGCATGAATGCTGCTTTGTCGACCTGTTACAGCAAGAATGGACAAACAACATTCAATTTGGTCTAGGAGTTTTATTTAGTTCTAGACTATTCTATTCATGAGGGTGAAAGACATAGACAGCTTGTTTATGTAACCGAAATTACAGAATTGTTTTGTACTTTATGGTGTTTTTTATAGTACCTCACATTTTATTAAAGACAATAAAGGGACATCAGTGGGTGCTTATAATTTGGGGTTTTATGTCTTCAGCCATTTCCATATAAAACCTTTTTATTTGGACTGTTTCACTTTTTAAAGAAAATTTCTACCTCTTAAATGTCTTACCTCTTAGTTTTTTTGTTGTTGTTTTGTGAATAGCATCCCCTTTGTAAACATAATTTGCTTTCTGTGACTTAAAAATCTGCAATTTGGGAAGACAAAGTTATCTGGAGAACATACTGCAAATGAGACCTTCCTCACAACAAACAACAAAATTCACTTTCTGTAATATATTGTGCTATGAAAACCTGCAGTATTTGGAGATAATTACAATAACCTATGTTTTGTTTCTGAGTGGAAAATGCTAGAAAAGTTCATGGTGATCTCCTCAGGCAAACTCAACTTCTGTTTTGCTCACATGTATTTGGTGCCAGGTGACGATATGCACTCTAAGGAGTTTAACTTTTGTGATTACTTTTGAAAATGCTGTTAACACATAATGTGTTTCTGAGATCAAATTGATTAGTATATGAACATAAAAATGCATATTAAAAACATATGTTTATGACCACAGAAACCGTCTGTGCCTTTTCATAATTTGTCAAGTAATGCTTTAATCTAAACACAGATTGAACTGAAAATGATTTCATTCTATCTCAGGAATACTTGCGACAGCTTGAAATAATGCCCCAAAAATAGAAACATTATTGTAGACTCGTGCAAACTTTTCTGCTAGTGCATCCATTCTTTCAGTCTTTCTTCATATTCCATGATGTCTCGTTCATTGTCTCACGCTGACCAGACTGGAAAGGTCCATAAATGTTGCAGAGTGTTCCACATTAATAAATAATACATCCTAATATAAGACGTTTTGAGAAATGTGAAGCAAGCAAAACCATTAAAAATCGAGCCAGGTGATTGGCGCCAAAATCTCTCCAGTCTCTGCGAGCCTTTCGGGAGCTCTGACAGGTCAAGGTGTTTCAGGTTGTCAAGGTTTAGAGATAAGAAACCTGCAATGACACTCTGATGGTCCTCATCCCTGGAACTGCCATAACATCATGTTCCTTTTCTCCTACTTTCCATTTCCACTAAATTCAGCACTCACTTGCACCACGGACCATTTCTTGTCTCCAGTCGGGATGATAAGGCGAGACCTGTCAACTTTCTCATTTAATGCTGCTGTTGAATGGGGGTATTGTCCTATGATTGGTGTTCAAGTGTCATCACCATGTCAGCCTTATAATGGCATTGGGTTTCCTGGCAAAGTGAGGTGAGATAAGGGTTCAATAGGCCAATTAAGTGCCCAGCAGTACTGCTTCCTTTCACAGAGGGTCACTTCTTGAAAGAAGACCTCTTGCATGCCGCTGCTTACTACAATGAGAGAGGAATTGGATGGAATGTGTAGATATAGCATTCGATCATACAGTGAGGTTTCCCAGTGTTTTTTTTTTTTTTTTTTTTTTTAAGTAACATTTATTCCATAAAGTAAACCAGTCCATGTTCTTATCTGGTACTAACATTTGTTTCAGACAATCGATCGCCAGAGGACAACTTTAAATAGATAGGTTTTAAGATGATTTGAGTGTGAAATTAATGTTAACTGCAATTAACTTTTTACTGAAAAAATGTATTTATCTGAAAATGATTTTATTATTATTATTATTATTATTATTATTATTATTATTATTATTTCAGTTATTTGGCAAGGCCACATTTTTCTTTTTTATTTTGTTTAACTTGATGTACAAAAATGACTAAACCAGAAATAAAAATGATTTAAAAAAACGTCTCTAGGTTACGTATGTAACCCTAGTTCCTCGAGGGAACGAGACGCTGCGTCGAAGCGATTTGGGGAACGCGTTCAGCGTACGCGACTCTGAATATCGTGTGTAATCAGTCCAATGGAAGGGCGTGACGTCACCGACGTGGTGACGTAAGCGACCAGGAAGCTATAAAAGCACGTGCCACGCAGCTGGCGTCAGCTTCGAGTACCAGCAAGCGCCGGCAGGGGTGCCGGGGGTATGGCTCCGAGACGCAGCGTCTCGTTCCCTCGAGGAACTAGGGTTACATACGTAACCTAGAGACGTTCCTCTTCAGGAACTCGAGCTGCGTCGAAGCGCTTTGGGGAACGAGTCCTAACGCCGCCAGACTACCAAACCCCTGCCTGGTGTGTATCCGAAGAGCACAGCTCAGGACAGGAGGACAGAAGCGCCTGGAGTGACTGGCATATCTAGGCCATAGAACCTAACAAATGTAGAGGGCGTGGACCACCCCGCAGCGTTGCAGATGTCCAGCATGGATACACCTGCTAAGAAGGCCTTAGAGGCCGCCATACCCCGAGTAGAGTGAGCCTTGGCTCCCGACAGCGGGGGACGACCAGATGACTCATAGGTGACGTTGATAGCCTCGACTATCCAATGACTAATAGTCTGCTTAGAAGCAGGAGAACCCCTCTTGGGGGGACCGTAGCACACAAGCAATTGGTCAGTTTTTCTCCACAGGACAGCTCTGTGGACGTATGCGTCCAGTGCTCGAACCGGACACATACAGTTTAGCTTCGCCTGGTCGGGCTCCCGAAAGGGAGGAGGACAGAAGGCCTGCAGCACTACAGGTCGTGGTGTAACAGAGGGAACCTTGGGAACATATCCCGCTCGAGGGTATATGAACGCTTTAGTCATGCCTGGTGCAAACTCAAGATAAGAAGGGGCCACCGAGAGGGCCTGAAGATCTCCTACTCTCCGCAGAGAGGTAATAGCCAACAGAAAAGAGGTTTTAAGTGTGAGATGTCTGTCTAAGATATCTTGAATAGGTTCAAAGGGGGGTTTGCACATAGCCTCTAACACCACAACCAAGTCCCACGGGGGAATACGGGACCGTACTGGAGGTCTCAGCCTCAGTGCACCGCGGAGGAAACGTGTAACTAGGGGGTGTCTTCCCAGAGACTGACCGTCGAGAAGGGTGTGGTAGGCCGCAATGGCCGCCACGTAGACCTTCAGAGTAGAGTGGGTCAACCCTGCAGAGAGCCTAGCCTGTAGAAACTCCAGAACTGTACCAACTGGGCAGTTTGCTGGGTCTAGCTGGCGGTCTCTGCACCATGAAGTGAAAAGCTTCCACTTCAGGGCGTACAGTTTCCTCGTAGAGGGAGCTCTGGATTGGAGTAGGGTCTCCACAACCTCAGTTGAGAGACCAGCTGCTACCAGTTGTGCCCCCTCAGGGGCCACACCCACAGCTTCCACAACTCCGGACGAGGGTGAATTATCGTGCCCTGCGCCTGTGAGAGTAGGTCTGTCCTGATCGGTATCTCCCACGGAGAGCCGTCGAGGAGCGAGACTAGATCTGAGAACCATACTCGGCCCGGCCAGAACGGGCTACTAATAACAGACGGACCCCGCCCCAGCGTACTCTCGCCAGAACTCCCGGAAGCAGAGCGATAGGGGGGAAAGCGTACAGACGAAGCCTCGGCCAGGTCTGTACCATAGCGTCCAGTCCCAGAGGAGCTGGATGAACTAGAGAGAACCAGAGGGGACATTGTGACGTCTCCTGAGTCGCAAAAAGGTCTACTTGAGCCCTGCCAAACACTCTCCATATCTGATCTACCACCCGTGGGTGAAGTCTCCATTCCCCGGGCCTCTGCCCCTGCCTCGACAGTATGTCTGCTCCCATATTTAACTTCCCAGGAATATATACTGCTCTTAATGAGAGGAGTTTGTTCTGGGACCACACCAGGATCTGGTGCGCCAGCTTGTACAAAGGGTGCGAACGCAGACCGCCCTGGTGGTTGATGTAAGAGACCACTGATGTGTTGTCGGTGCGCACCAACACATGGTGACCTCTCAGGTCTGGGAGGAAGTGCTTCAGTGCACAATAAACTGCTAGCATTTCTAGACAATTGATATGCCACGTTAGATGGCGATCGCTCCACAGACCACGGGCAGGGTGGCCACTCATGACCGCACCCCAGCCGGTGAGTGACGCGTCCGTCGCTAGTGTCACACGGCGACAAGGAGCTCCCAGCACCGGGCCCTGATTCAAGAACTAAGGTTTCTTCCACATGTCTAAGGCACGGAGGCAGACCTTGTAGTGCGAAGTGGATTGCCCCTCGAGGAAAATCCCTTGGTCTTGAGCCACCACTGTAGGGGTCTCATGTACAGCAGGCCAAGAGGTATCACGTTGGACGCAGCTGCCATCAGACCCAACAATCTCTGAAATTGTTTGACAGTGAGTGACTGGCCTTCTCTGACTCTCTTGACTGAGATGAGGATCGACTCGATACGAGCAGGGGACAATCGTGCCTGCATCGCGGTCGAATCCCATACTACGCCTAGATAGGTGGTTCTCTGAACCGGAGAAAGTACACTCTTCTTGGCGTTCAGTCTCAAACCCAGCTCCCCCATATGTGCGAGAACGACATCTCGATGTCGAACCGCAATCTGCTCTGACTGAGCTAAAATCAACCAATCATCGATATAATTGAGAATGCGGATGCCCTGCATGCGCAGGGGGGCCAGAGCCGCATCTACACACTTTGTGAACGTGCGGGGTGAGAGTGCGAGGCCAAAGGGAAGTACTCGATATTGGTAGGCTTCGCCCCCGAAAGCGAACCTCAGAAACTTCCTGTGTTGAGGAAGGATGGAGATATGAAAATATGCGTCTTTGAGATCTATCGTGACAAACCAGTCCTTGGACCTGATCTGAGCTCCAACATGCTTGATTGTGAGCATTCTGAACTTCAGTCTCATAACTGAACGATTAGGCCCCCTTCTCTAATAGGGTTTCCACTTCCTGTTCCATAACCAGACCCTGCCTGGGGCCCACTATCGTGTGAACGACCCCGTTGAATATAGGCGGCACGGAGCCGAGCTGAATGCGGTAGCCTTTTTCTACTATATGCAGGACCCAACGAGATACATTTGGCAGTAGTTTCCACGCTGCTAAATAATCTACTAAGGGAATCAGTCTCTCGAGACTGACCTCTGGTGTAAGAGACCCCCGCAGGGGCGGTGAGCGTCCCAGCCCCACTACGCGCACGGGCGGAGGATACTGAGAACGATGCCCGCCCGGGGCCGCTGCGCCCTGGAGCACTGGCAGGGTTGGCAGAACGACCCCTAGAGGGCACTGAGGTGGGACGGGCACCGTGGACTGCGGTGTGTACCGTTCTACCCCAGCGGAGGCTGCCCTCTGAAACCCTGGGCCATTGGCGTCAGGGTTTCTTGGCCGAGGACTTCTTAGCTTCGATAACCGCCCTTAAATCTAATTTGGGCTTAGAAGACCTCGGCCTAGAGCATCGCTGAGACTATCGTTCCCGACGCGGAGGAGCACGAGAGGCGACGCTCTGTTTCTAGGCCTCGCGGTGTGAGGAGCTAGGGTGCGGCTGGGGCATCTCCTTCCCAGATGCCCCGAGAGAGCGACTAGGGAGGAACTTATGGAACGCCGCCGCCTGTTTGCGGGCCTCCTGGAACCTGTCGACGACAGAATTAACTGCGTCGCCGAACAGGCCAGTCGGCTGGATCGGGGCGTCCATGAGGCAGACCCTGTCCCGTTCTTTCATATCGGACAGGGTCAACCATAAGTGCCTCTCCGCGGCCACCATAGCTGCCATGGACCGCCCAATCGCTCGGGCGGTCTCCTTGGTGGCGCGGAGGGAGAGATCAGTGGTCCTTCTTAACTCAGAAATATCATGGGACTTGATCTCCTCTCCCTCGTCTAGCTCCTTAAGCAGGTCGGCCTGGTACGCCTGTAACACCGCCATGGTGTGCAGACACGCACCAGCCTGACCTGCAGCCGCATACCCTTTGCCCACCAAAGCCGAAGTTGTTCTTAGTGGCTTTGAAGGCAATGCTGGGGCCTTCAGAGACGATGCCACGCCAGGGGACAGATAGCTCGCAAGCGTCTGTTCCACCCGGGGCATCGCTCTATAACCGTGCTCTCCCATCCCCACTACATTTCCGTAGTAATCAGATGAGGGGATGTAGAGGCGGGCCGGGAATGGACGTTTCCACGACCTTCCTCGGCAGAAGCGGGACCAGCACCGCGGGGAACGCTGGCGAAGGCCCCCTCCTCGAAGAGGGCCCTCCGGGAACGAAGCAGCCGCACCGACATTCGCTCACAGTGCGGGCAGTCGGCCCCCTCGAGAGCCGACTCAGCGTGCTTCGAACCCAGGCAAACCATGCACAGGTTGTGTGTATCCCCACCCGTTATATATCTCGGGCAGGGAGGAACACACAGCCTATAACGCGATTTGGAATCGCCATCTGAGTGCTTAACTTTCGCCTTGCTTTTTGGCATGTCTAGGAGCTCTTTTAACTGGACAGACAACAGTAAATAAGACTCACAAGACGGACAAATGACATTCACACACAGAGCGCTTGCTGAAAGACGCAAAGCTGACGCCAGCTGCGTGGCACGTGCTTTTATAGCTTCCTGGTCGCTTACGTCACCACGTCGGTGACGTCACGCCCTTCCATTGGACTGATTACACACGATATTCAGAGTCGCGTACGCTGAACGCGTTCCCCAAAGCGCTTCGACGCAGCTCGAGTTCCTGAAGAGGAACATATTTTAAAATGATATAAACATATTTTGAAAACCAAAAATAAATAAATAAAACTGATAACACAAAATCCAATCATTAGGGAAGCACAATCAACAATTAATTTTTTTTTTTATATTTAATAGTGTATGATCTTTTCTTCTTTTTTTACATAGATTATACAGTTTCCATCATCTATTTTAATAAACATGAATAATTTAAATACACTGTTAAATGTAATCTTTAGCAATCTAAATCTAAAATACCTAAATTCACTTGTTTTTTTGTGTGTGTTTTTGTGTTTTTTTGTGTGTGTGTGTGTGTGTTATTTTTATTCTGAAAAAAATATATATATATAGAAATGTTATTACAATAAAAAGCATTATAGAGTTCTTATTATCAGTTTGAATTTCAGTTTCAGTCTGTGTTATCTCTAATACAGACGCATTTGAGATGCATGCTAATGCTCAGTCTAATCTGTCTCTGCTGACCACTTAATGTATGATTGGATCATCAGAGGTATTTATACTGTATAAAGAGGGTCTTATATACCAAAAAGTTTATTTCTGAGTGTTGTTTTCAGCTCATTTTAAGTTTGTAGACAACACTGAAGGTAAGGTTAGAGGGATCAAGAACTCATCTAACTTTAACCTTCCTTTGCTTGGTGTTGCCAGTCTCGGTTTCTACCAATGATGAAACTTACCAATGTTGGTAGAAGCTTCTGTAATTATAAGACTCTGTGCTTTTCAGAGCACAGACCAGCATGGGTAATGGGACAGCGAGAGTCAGAGTTGGCTTGCCTGTGGGTAGTTAAGGGCAAGAAGCAAGCAGACTGCCTGATTAGGTGTAGCTGCAATGAGAGCTCAGGGAACTAGTCACAGTGCTTCATGGGCATGTCGTGCTCCTTTGCTAATGGATATCATTAGCCTTAGCCGACACACCGCCCACAGCCTGTTTATTAGCACCCATTACACCACCATTGCCCCACAGCCCTATGCACTAGCAACCAACCCTACAAACCAAACGGTGTGTGTGGCTGTGTGCAGTTGTGGTTTTTGTGCATGTGTGTGTGTGTGTGAGCATATGAGAGAGACAAATTGGTCTGGAGGATGTTTTGCCAAATAAACACAAGAACATTCATCAGAAGATTCAATTAAAAAGTTGAAATGAAATTTCCTTCAAATGTTGCCTGTTGTGAAAAACAGGTCATGTGAACACTGACGGCATCACTCTCCAGTTCCTGTGCTGTCAGGATTGTCAAGATAACTCATTTTGCTTTTGCAGATGTATATTTTAACAGTTCCTGCAGACTGTTTCTCCCTCAGAATTTGAGTCAATTCATAAATCAGTATGGTATAAGTAAGTAAGACATTTTTCTTAGTCAATGTGTGCTGGGGTTCAACTATATTGCAGAAATGTATTTATTTATTTTTATGTTAGGTAGGTTATGTTACTAAAAAAACAAACAAAAAAAACAATCATCAATGTTAAGCACCAACATTACTGATGTGATTGTACACATGGAAAATATATTTTTTTTTGTATGTAAAAGTTTATAAATGACTTTTGATATGATATTTGAGTTTATTAAGAAAGTTTTTAAATCAGGCCAAATATTTTAGTCATGCTGTTACAACATACTTGTTCACATCCCTGCTTTCTGGGTTAGATAACAAAAGAAGTATTCTGTCCACCAAAAGTGTAAAATTAATGTAAATAAAGTAAACTACTTTGAACCCAAAGTGCATTTTGAACTGTATTTATGTATAAAGGTGATATTTTGTGCCCCTACTTGAGTAAATTGATTAAATTTTATTGATGTAATTAATTACATTGTAACTGTAAAACTAATACAGGACTGCAGCAGAAATCATGTTGTAGCTGATCTTCCTTAAATCAGTGTTTGCCTATTTCATACTTTTGATACTATATCAGCTAAACTGTCTTTTCCTAGACTGATCTGTTCAAACTCATGTTCGGACAGATGGCATCTCTGCAAGCCTTAATCTGCTGAGTGAAAAAAAAAAAAACCCTTAAGTAAAGATTTGCATATTTATTTATTTTTTGGTGCTGAGGGACCAGGCATGGTGAAAATCAGGTTTAAAATACAAACATTAACATGCAATATTCTAACTATTACTGTAAAATTAACCATTCAAAACTTGAATCCTAATTTTTGTTGTATTGACCAAAACTAGCATGTATGTAATATAACAATTCAACATGATCTTGACAGTTCATTACGTGAGCAGGATATTTTTGCATGGCTATTTGTATAGCTTGGCATTGTGAAACTACAGTATGCAAGATCCACTTGGCAGCAAGAAGGCTTAGTTCAGGGTCAAAGCTATACATCTTTTCTCTCGCTCTCCATCTGTTTTTCCTAATTCATCCTTCCTTACAAAGTGGCAGTAATTATAATCTTTTTGGAGGAAAAATGCATGTGCCTGGTAACCACTTGTCTCATTCAGCAAGCTCTGGAAATGCATGATACTGTACTGCCTGTGTTGCTGCTTGTGTATTTGAATTTGGACATCTGGAAACAGAGCATGTTTAAATAGACTTTTTGGCTCATTTCCGATACAGAAATAAAATGTGCAAAGTCTTGCATGCTAATCTGAGGTTGCATTGCATCATATTCAGCATCAAGACTGACCAAGTAAATTGTCGCTTTACTCATTGGAGAAATCTTTCAACATCATAGAGTGGAGAAGATGTACACAGACCAAAGCGTTATTAAGCAAAACAGAAAGTTCAGAGCAGCTTTAACCTCTGATGGTATGTTTGTATCTTGTCTTAGAAATGATTGCATTTGTTCAACATCACTAACTTTTGGATGCTAAAGTACAATTAAAGGGATAGTTCACCCAAACAATGAAAAGTCTGCATTGATGTTGTTTAAACCTGCGTTACTTTTTTATTTTGGGTCTGTCGATCTATTTTCTATTAATAAATAAATGTATATTTTGTCTGTTTGTTTATTTATTATTTATTCTGCATATATAAAACCACACTGGAAGAGTACAGATGTGATTTTAGTGTCTTTCCTTACTTGTACAAACCAAAAACATTTCTGACATTCAGTAGGAGTGAATTCAATTGTAAAGCAATTGCAAATGAATAACACACGGAAAATTGGTACTGGCTGACTTATGCAGGCAATACATAGTAGCACACAAATAGGAAAAAAATAACACCTCACTAAGAAGCACACAGCTGGCATGAAGTATAACATGTCCCTCGCCCCTTTGTTTGAGAGTAGGCAATTAAAGGAAGTAGGTCACTGGTTATTGAAACAATGCTTGCACATAAATGCACTGGTAACATCTGTTATTGCAGACAAAAAGTTTATCTGTCTTTCTGTTTCTTTCTAAATTTCATGACTCAATCAATCAGTAGGGCACATGGATGGGGTCATGTGTCCATCTAATGGGTAGGATTTCTGTATTTCAATGTTTTCAATCACCTTTTGTCTAACACATTTGCTATACTGAGATCCATCCATCAGATCTTTCTATATTCTATATTTTTATATTTTTCCCACAAGAATCATGTTTGATGAATGAACTAGACCTAACCAGACTTTGATTTTCAAGACAAAATTACCTTCTCCGCAGAAAATGAACATATACATACATTCAGAATGAAATAAATGACTTTAAAATACCCCTAGTACCCTGAGAGAGGAGAGGAGCCCTTACTGCTGCACTGTTTTTGTGTCTGTTTGTTTTCTGCATTAATTAGCCATTAAAATGCACTCTATTGTCTATGAATGAGTTTTTTTAAAAGCGCACTCCTGAGAGTCCCACAATCTGAATGAAACAGATGTCAGCCACTTGCTGCCTCCCACCACTATCAGCTCCACCAGCAAGCCCTGTCTTCATGGTTAAATAATAAAAAATATATATTTAAAATAACAAAGATACTGAGTAAACATTGAACACAACAGGGCAGCCACCCACATTAAATAAATTAAAACTTTATGTTCAGAGGATAGCACTTGAAATAGTTTGTGGAGGGTTTTTCAATCTGACATTCAATACAACCGTCCTGAGATCTAAAGGGAATGTACTGTGGTTTAAGAAAGGCTCTGATGCAATATGAACAGTGATGGGGAAGCTGCTTTGAAACTGTAGCTTGTAAAGATACAGGCTACTAATAATTTTAAGTCTTGTTAAACTACAGTCGAGCTGCCCTTTTGAAAAAAGTTGTGATTTATATTTTCTATTCATCAAAAGAATTATGAAAATATGCATCACAGTTTTCACAAAAATATTAAGCAGTGCATCTATTTTTTTAACACTGATAATAATAAAAATTGTTTTTGAATTATGGTGGCATATCATGAAATAAGTATGTATTATGCATAATTTTGCATCTACCAAACCAGAAAACATGAAAAAGAACAACCCAGTAATTACTATATATATATATATATATAGTAAGCCTTTTTTTTGGTAAGCCTTTCTCTGCAAGCTTGTGAGAAAAAAAAAAAAAATGGCGCTGCCATTGTGTTTTTCGCAAGCAACAATGGCGTACCAGTTCTAATGCCATGGTGACAGTTTGATCAAAACATGCTTACTGTTCTGTCTTTGGCTGCACTGACGAGCACAAAATTCTTAAGAGTCCCAGCCTCAGAGGAGACAAGAGCAGTTGATTTATTGATTTATTTGTTGTATATTACTCTGCTGTCACACAGATCGAATATAAACATGCTATTTATTTTTCAGCTGTTTACCTTCACAGGCATAACCAAGTGTTTTTGTAACTCATGTGTGTTTTAAACATAAATGTGTGTATTTGACTGTTTAAGTGTAATACGAAATGAAAGAGAACTTTAGTTTAGTATCTCATGCGGTGTCACAGACACTTTCTCTGTGCATGCATCGAATGTGTGCGCTCAGAAAACCCTTTATCAGAAGTTTCAACTAACATGGTTTAAAGCGCATGATTCCAGCACGATAGACATGATAATTAAAACCAAACAGATGTTTTTATCAGTATCCGAGGTACAAGCTGTAAAGGCACAGCCCTGTCAACCCTCTATCAGAGTAAAACACACACAAATGTGATTAAATCTTCACTCTGTTTGACTAAATGATGTCTAATATTAGCCAATGGTTAATCAATTCTTAGATTTTACTTTCCAGTGTGTGAGTTGGAGGCTGAGTATAAGTTTAGTTTATACGCCAAACACTCTACCTGAGTACTTCAGTTTCACTCTCTAACCCTAACCCTAACCCTAACCTAACCCATCTCAATGGATGCACCTGTATTTGGCATAACGTAAACTCTAAACTCTCACGCAAAGTGAGAAGTGCCAAGGTATCCATAGAGGGTTTCCTATTCTGGAAAAGGGACGGGGGAGCAGCAGCTCATTTACATTTAAATAGAAATGCATGAAAATAGGCACTCATTCCACTCGGAATAGGCATTTTCAAAATTATATAAAAACGATCTTTCAAGTATCTTTCAAGACACATTCTGGGGACACCTATTACATATTGTAAAAAGGGGCATGATAGGTCTCCTTTAAGCTATAGCATTGCAACTTTTAATTGATTAAAAGCCCAACACTGAATATACAAAACTACACATTTTCTCTGATCAAACTGCATTTTGAAAACAGTAAGAGAATGTACAGTACAATAAATAAATAAATAAATGAAAATGCAGTTCATTTCTATGTAGCTAAATTGGTCTTTAAAATATTGAATCCATATAGATGTTGATCGCTCTATAAGTGTGTGTGAAGTTCACAAAGCATTCACAAAGTCTATCAATGCAGAGCCAAACAGGCAGCATTACTCCCATCTACCATTCCGCCATTTGACAAGATGCCAGCGGTTCCAAGCTGAGTTTAAATTTCACTCTTGTAACAATCCGATAATAATTATCTTCCCTGGATGAGCCATACAGCAGCTGAAATGACTGCTGGTGGGGATCGAAGTGTAGAGTAAATTAAACGAATTGATCAGAATAACTGAGCTGCACAGGGGTTCAACCCCCATTGCAGAGAGGGGCTTTTTGGCACCACAGCCATAATGGTGCTATTGAATGCTTCAGAATAGTTTTTTTCACTCAAGAAAAAAGAAGCGTAGAAATTTAACAGAACATTGTTCCATGCTTCCTGATTAGTTAACTTGAATAAAACTCTTTAATTGCAGGGTAAAGATTAGATTAATGGTCGTGGCAGCTTGTGTGTCTTTTTATTTATTTTTTCAGACACATCCTGCCAATTTGGAGTAAAAAGGAATCTGATGCCATTTAATGATATCCAAAATAAACATTTGAAACATTTACATAAAAAAATAAATGCTAATTAGCCATATACATTCTTCATTTATTTCATGTTTCTGGCCTTTTTGGTATGTTCGGCAGAGACAAGAGACAAATTAGTGAGGGTGTATTGTTGTCAAAAAAGACATGATTGAAAAAGAAAGTAGAAGATAATTAGGAGATGTGAGATGAAAGATCCTCGTGTGTCACTTTACATGGTGGCCAAAAGAAGTGAGCTGTGCCAGAAGTCTGCTTGTAGCCCTTTGATGTCATATCCTCATTTTGATTGTTTTTAATCTTTTTTTTTTCTTATTTTCTTTTTATAAATATGTGTGTGGTTATATTTAGATATTTTTCTCACTGTTATTTCAACACCTTACAACATTTTTCATATGCATGAGTGAGTTTGGGTTAAGGGATGTTAACTTGTCACAAGCTTGAAAACCTTACCAGGAGATAGACCTGTTTTTCTTTTAAGCAACACAACGATAGTTTAGAGTCGTGGATCAACAAGCAGAATGTGTTTTACTTGCTTTGAGAGGAGAAAAATGGGGAAAGAAACACTTCCTGTGGATGCTAAAAATGTTAACATTTCAAATAACAAGAGATGTAGTTACTTAGTCACTGTCCAGACAGCACAGTAAAGACAGTATGTTCCTAATGCTGACAAATGCATCTGGACAAAACATTTGGGCATTAAAAAAAAGAACAAGAAAAAAAAAAGGATGAATTAGCTTAGGATATATGTTTCTGGATGTCCTGTACAGAGCACATTCAGTGCTTTTTAGAGATACTAAATGTTTGGATGTTTCACCATGACCACTCCTTCTTCTTGGTCTTCAAAAACAACAAATGAATAGGGAATGAAATTATATTTCAATATTCATATGAAATGTGAACACATTAATATCCAAATAGTTTATAGAGACGTTATATATCATGAGTAAACCTGTTTATGGCCATTTTACACACATTTTGAATAAAGAAAAATGGTATATCAAAACATTATGTTATAACATAGTTGAGAATTATCTTTATACAAAGTTTGGTATAAAAAAAATACTAAAATAAAAAAGTATATATATATATATATATATGACCACCCTACATATAGTTTGGGTCACAAATTAAATTATTTATATATATTTCATTTTTATTTTTACACATTACTTTCTATTTACATGTATGTATATATATAAGTTTTATTTTTGTATTTATTCAGTGCTCATCACATAGGTTAGGGGGTTATTATCAGTGTACACAGTGAAGTGAGGCACATAAAACAGATAATCCCGGAATTTCTCACATATAGCCCACTTTAAAGCTAGGAATTCAAGCTTGCCAGAGTGAAGATTGTAATTTTTCTCTGCTGGGGAAAGAGTTCTGGATCCATAAGCAATGACCCTTAACTTTCCGTTTTGCCATTGATAGAGAACTGCCCCCAAACCCTTCTGAGATGCATCAGTATGGAGAGTGAAGGGCGGGTTGAAATCAGGATAAGCCAGCACAGGTGGATGGGTAAGAATGTCAATCAGTGTTCCCAGGGTGTTCTTGTGTTCTTCAGTCCAGACCACTGGTGTTTTAGAAGGAAGCTGGTTACCTTTCCCTTTGGTTTTGTTGTTTATTTCCATTAGTCTGTCTGCATTATTGTTCTTTACTTGCAGAAGATCATAGAGGGGTTTGACAATTCTAGAGAAGTCCTGGATGTATGTTTTGTAATAGCTTAAGAATCCCAGCAATCTTCGCACTTCTCCAATGGTGCTTGGTGACTTTTCTCCAAGTGACAAAATGGCGTTGATGTCTTTGGCGTCAATGCAGATACCTTAAGCAGAAATGAGTCGTCCCACATAGCGAACCTCTCTTTTGAAGAACTCACATTTTTTTTGGTCTAAGTTTCACCCCATGCTGTTGTAGTGCTTTTAAGACCCTTCTAAGTCTTTCAAGGTGGTCTTCAAAATTCTTTGCATAACAAGAGTATGTCATCCAGGTAAAGTATGCAACAATCATCTAGAAGGGAGTCCAGCATCTCTTCCATGCTTCTCTGGAATGCAGCAGGTGCATTGGTCAGCCCAAAAGGAATCCTTAACCACTCATATAACCCCCATGGTGTAACGAAAGCTGTCAGATGTCGGGATCCCTCAGCCATAAATCCATGGTGGTATGCCTTCCCTTGGTCAAGGATGGAAAATCAGCTGTAACCCCCTAAAGTATCTGTAATATCTTGCATAGGAGGCAAAGGATGTCTGTCTGGTACTGTCTTCTTATTAAGCAAACGGTAGTCAATGCAAAGTCTAAGTGAACCATCTTTCTTTCTTACGCATACAACAGGAGCAGAGTATGGTGACTTGGACTTAACAATCCAACCTCTAGCCAACAAATCTTGAATGTACTCCTAGACTTCCTGATAGAGTGGTTTAGGCACAGAGTTCAGAGTTTAGGCATACGTTCTTTGCACAGGTATGTCATCCTTCAATGTAATAGCCATCTGCAGACTAGGAATGCATCCTATGTCATCATCGTCACGTGCAAAAACTGCTGACTCTTCATAAAGCAGTTATTTTACCTGTTTTTGCTGTTCTTTACTGAGGTGGCTTAGATCAACTGGAGGATGCCAAAGTGTTGGAGGATTTCTTCCTTCATCCTTGGTACCAGCCCGGGAGTCCAAGCTGTTTAATTTCACATACAAAGGTTGAAAATCTGCTTGATCAGTTTCAATTACTTTTCTCACTGTTTGAATGCTCCCAAGTGTGGTCTTCCGGGGCAGTGTGATGCCATGCATAGTTTGATTGCCAATAGGTATTTGAACGTATGGATTCTGTGGATTTTGAATTTTCAAAAGTCCCTCACCAATAATTAACTGGTCAAACTGTGGACACTCCATGACAGGTTCAAACAGCACCACTGGGCTGGTGAGATTGAAGATGCTTGGAACATGACATTTAACATGAGTAACGCAACCTGAGTGGATAACAATATCCCATGGTCGAACATTTATTGAGACCTCGAAATCCAAATCTTGCTCATTTGAAGTTTTCTGGTATTGAATGATATTGACAAGAGCATTGGCCTTATCGTTTTCAATTTCCATTGCTTTGCCAAGGAGGTTTGCAAGGGTGAACAAGCCTTGTGATTGACTTTCACCAGCTCTTATAATCTCTTGGATGACATTAAAGCCCAGAATGGGTCTTTCTAATCCAATTCTGCTTGCCATAAAAGTAACCTGTATAGCCAGTCTAGGGTCTTCGCTTCCTAGAAGGTTAAGAGAAATCTCCACCCAATCATGGAAGGATATTAGGTCCTTTTTTACATCTCTGACCTCCAGTATCAAACCTCAATACAGGTCAAGACCCAAAAATAAGACCCTCCTCAAAGACAACAACAGTCAAGATGCCACGAATGTATATATATATAAGTTTTATTTTTGATTACTTAAATATATGATGAGTTTGCACGGTGTAGTTCAGCAGCATTTTCTGAACTCTGGGTGACAGTTGAGAGAGTAGAGTTACCATGACGATTGCAGCGCATCCTCAGACAACAAAGAGGACCATTAAGGAAACAACTAATTCTTGTCTCTCTCTCTCATTTAATGTCAAGTTGATTACTGATTACTGCTCAGTGGTGGACAGTAACGGAGTAGATTTACTTCGTTACTGTACTTAAGTACATTTTTCAAGTATCTGTACTTTATTGGAGTAGTTTTATTTTGAGTAACTTTTACTTTTACTTCACTACATTCCAAAGCATAAGATCATACTTTTAACTTCACTACATATCGTTACTCCCTATAATATATCTCATGCTCCAACATGCAGAAGCGGTGTCTGATTCATCATGAACGAAGTCTTTTCAAAATAAAGTTTAAATCGGATCAAATCGCACCAAACGATTCGTTTACGAATTAGAATTATCCGATTGCAGCTGTTCCGGAGTCTACCACTCACTGATTCAAATGAACCGATTAGTGCGAGTCTACAGAAGTAAGAACCGGGAGATCTTGTGAGCGCGCGTGCGTCTGATGTTGCTAAAAGTGAGTTATTAATGTCGAAATTTAGGATTAATTATTGTTGCTGAAAATCCTATTTAGGTCAAAATTGTCCGTTGTTTGGGAACTAAATCCGCTGTAAAGAGTGATCTATTTAAGCCCACTGAAATGCTCGAGTGCAGACGATGCAGACACATCAATCAGCGTCTGTTTTAGGTAAAAAAAAAATAACCATTAAACTAACACAGATTAAATATAATAACTAATGCATGTTCAAATTTCCCGCTGCCGTAATATTAACAGTTTTATTAAAATGCTACCATGTCCTATGTGACATCTGATTTTATATTGTTTATCAACAGTAACGTTATATTGTTTGGATTAACTAGACGAGTAGACAGACATGAATGTTTATTCATAACCGTACTGAAAATAAGTAAATATTGTTAGCTGATGCTAACTGTCTAGCTAACAAGCTTGCTGGTGCTAACTTGAGGTATTTTTTATAAATAATATCCAAATATTTTTATTCAGCCACCTATATATATAGATTATATCTGGGTACACTGTATTCCCGAACAGTATAACCTACTTATAAAAAATAAGTGAACTATACTTAAAACTGTGAAACAGTTCATTCAACTTAAAACTTTTAAGTTTGTTCAACGATTTGGGCGTTTTAACTTCCAGGAACTTAAATAAAATAAGTAAAACATGACGTCATATTATTACCATAGCCTTATTTTTGCCTCTTTGTGGCGGTAATGAGCTTTATTGCGTTCCAATCTGCCAATTCAACAAAGAAGAGTCTCTACACTCAAAAACATTTTAAAGCCTTTTTAATAGATATACAAATATCAATAGTAAAATTGTATCAAATTGAATTTAATGATCCTTACATATTGTAATTGAATAATTGCTTAGGGATGGATTGATCAGTTATTCAATTAAAATATGTATGGGTTATTTAATTCAATTTGATGGAATTTTACTATTAATGGAAATGCATGAATCTAAATTGTAGTGTACTCAGTGCACTTTATTTGCTATTTTTAAAACATAGTAGGTAAAACTCTCCAAAACATACTAGTCAACATGACCATCATGATATGTCCGTTTATTTCATGCCTGTAAAAATAACAACGAAGTAAAACGAATTACCAAAGCCTCATTTTTGCCTCTTGGTGGCAGTAATGAGGCTTTATCGCGTTCCAATCTACCAACGAAAAGGAAGAGTCTACTCGGTGCACTTTATTTGCATGTTTTTAAAAACATAACATACCATACCAGGTGAAACTATACAAAACGCAAAAAAGAGTCAACATATCATTCCATGTCCGTTTATTTCATGTTTTACTCAAATGACTGTAAAAAAATAACGGAGTAAAAATAATTCCCATTTGAAATTGAGCGCTCTGATTTGAACTTGGAAGCCCGCTATGTCATGCAGGAGTCGTTGCCTCAAAGTGGTTCTGTGGAATCAGTATCGTTCATCATCGTCATCGTTTCTGTGTTTGCTGTGGTTTGTTTAGCGGCTATAATCTGGTAAGTACTTCTTAAAACTTTTTAAAAAGTTATTCTAGTAATCTGCATCAGAATGTGACAATATAGTCATCAAACTGAAACTATTGTTGCGTTTAGCTAATAGACGACCTAAAATGATCAGGCACACTTTAGGCCTGATGTTATTTGTGGAGTGATTGATCTAAATTTTAACCATTTAGGGACATTGTTGATGTATGCTCGCAATCGCATTGCACGGATATTAATTTGTGGTACTGCTGGTTATCGCAGTTGCTTGTATTGAAGCTTTTCGGTTACAGAACCTAAATTGAAACAGAAAAAAAATAGATTAAAACCACTTTCATTCAATATTACTTGTTTTTTATCCAATGCTTAAAATTAAATTAGCTGCAATGGAAGCCAAATGTTATAAATTCTGAAATTGTTGAATGACTTTGACATGTCTCTGCCTCACTATTAATTTGTGTTTTTATTTTCTCTACAGGTTAAAACTTGTGAGACCAGAGCATATATGTGAGTAAAATTACAATTTGGAATTTGGGGGTGAAAATACATATGTAAAGACTAAAAGTATGCAGCATTTTAAAACTGATAACAACTGATTTTAGAGGTTGGCATAGCTCAGGGTTTGCTCATGTCTTGTCATTGTCATGGTCATGATTTTTCATGATGGATTGGAAATGCAGGTTATGTGATTCCTCCTCACTTACCCGAGCACAGTTACTTGGCCATTATGGTTTGCAACATAGCCATTTTTCAAAGGTTAGCCCTTTACCGTGTCTCTATGACTCCTGCATTTGCACATTTGTTTCATTCAATGCACTAAAAATTAATGTATCACGATTTCACAATGAGAAGGATAAGAGGCACGCATGTCAAGAAATCCAGGTGGTGTACACATGTCCTTTATGTGGGTTCAAGCAACCTTTTTCAGAAAAAAATCTCTTTGGTCATTTAAGAGGGCATTTGAGAAGTCATGAAATGGTAACATGTCCATATAAAAACTGTAGGTATACGACAAATGTTTACTCCTCATTTAATTCACACAAAACCAGGGCCCATGGAGTAGATGTTAGTTCAGCTTGCTTGGACCTTTTTGAAGATGTAGTTGCTGAAGATGATGACTGTTCTGCAGCTGCGGAGCCTCCATTTGAGGATCCTACTCAGTCTGAGAATGCAGACATTTTGGATATTGTTGATATACAGTGTGACACAAGCCAATTAAAAGCGCAACTACAACGCAATTTAGCCTCTCTGTTTTTGAAGATGCAGGCTATACTTCAAGTGTCGGACATAGCTGCACAGGAAATAGTAGAACATTTGTGTCAGCTGTTTTCTTTGTCAAGGCCGCTGCTGAGAGAAGCAGTTTATGACGTATTACAGAGACATTGCTATACTGTGAGTGAAGCTGCTCTTGATGAAATTGTTAGTGTTGTTATAAACAGTAATGTTTTTGTCAGTGCAACTACTAAAGGAGCAGAATTGTCCTCAAATAAGCGACGAAAAACCTGTATTGAGAGAAATTACCCAATGGTTATGCCGTTTCAGTATGTTGTAGCACCTGGGCGCACAGCTGTTTATGTCCCAATACTGCCTATGATTCAGTTGTTGTTTAAACATACTGATGTACTTGACAGAATTAAAGAATCACATCCTTCACAATCCGGTCAATACACAAATCATCGAGATGGTTTGTATTTTCAAGAAAATGAGCTGTTATCAGCATCAGAGGAGTTTAAATTGCCACTGCTGATTTACATCGATGAGATAGAAGTTGCAAATCCATTAGGTACTTCGAGGAAAATACACAAACTCTGTTCGGTGTACTGGGTACTTGCTGATCTACCTAGCAAATACAGATCAGCTTTGCATGTGATACAGCTAGCTTTGCTGTGTAAAGTTCCTGATGTCCAGAACTGTGGCTATGAGAGTGTGCTTGGCCCTTTATTGCAAGACATATGTACATTAGAACAAGATGGTGTGTTGGTCAATCTGTTAAAGGCACTGTTCTTTTTGTTGCATCAGATAATCTTGCAGCTCACGGATTGACAGGCTTTGTACAGTCATTCCGTTCAGAGTATGTGTGCAGATTCTGTCTGGCAACTCAAGACCAGTTTCAATCGCATGAAGTTGCTGAGGGTGAATTCAGTCTGAGAACTAAGGTAACTTATGATCTGCATGTCCAGAATGTCTCCAGTAGAAATGGGGAAAGTAATTGTGGTGTGAAAAGGGACTGTGTCTTAAAACAAAAGCTGCAGTATTTTCATCCAATCACTGGTTTCCCTCCTGATATTCTCCATGACCTCCTTGAAGGTATTGTGCCAGTAGAGTTGGCTTTATGCATTCAAAAAATGATTCGTCTGAAACACTTCACACTTGATTATTTGAACAATAAAATTGAATCATTTCCATATCAGCATACAGATAAGGTTGATAGACCCAAGCCAATTTCCAAAACTTATACCACAAAAATGACAATAGGTGGTAATGGTCATGAAAATGCTGCATTACTTCGGCTACTTCCATTCATGGTTGGCAGTGTTGTACCAGAGGGAGATAGTGCATGGGCAGTGTTAATGGAATTGAAAGACATTGTGGAGTTAGTGCTGTCTCCAACATTTACTGAAGAGATGATTCAGTATTTACAGAGTAAAATTAGGGACCACAGGCAAATTCTTCTTGAAGTATTTCCAGATTTTAAGCTTAGGCCAAAGCATCACTACGTCGAACATTATCCAGAGCTGATCAGATGTTTTGGACTTCTTGTACATTTATGGACCATGCGTTTTGAAGGCAAACACCGCTTCTTCAAACGGGTTGTGCACGATACACAGAACTTTAAAAATGTGCTGAAGACACTGGCAAGCAGACACCAGCATATGATGGCTTACCATCTAAGTGCGCCAGCGTTCTTCAAACCACATTTGCAGGCGTCCGCTGTGACATCTGTTTTAGTTTCAACACTACCTGAAGTGGCAATACAGTATATTAAACAGAAGACTGATAGTAACACTATATACTGTGCATCTCAAATCACCATTGATGGGACAAATATTTCTACTGGGGAATATTTTCCTGCTGGTTTTGAAGCAGGGTTACCTCAGTTTTGTAAAACTGAGTCAATCCTCCTTGTGAACGATCATGTGGCCTTCCTATGCAGGGAGCACAAGTCCCATTATATTGAACACCTAAGAGCCTTTAATCTGTGTTTAGGTGATATATCTGTTAAAACAATAACAGATTTGAGTGACACATCCCCCCTTTCTGCCTACAGCATAGAGGGCAAAGTGCTGTTGATGCCAAAGCGATTTCTACCTTTACAATAAGGTAAGATTTCTACATTATTTGGAATTCCATGTCCAGTCCATCTTGTTTCGAAACTATATTTTTAACTTGTCTTTTACCTTGTTGTTTTTGTCTCCTAGATGGCAGAATCCCAGAAACTTTTACTGAGAGTTTACATTGCTCCTGACATCGCCCACAAGATGACCCTTTCTACATGCCCAAGTACAGTAGAAGAGTTGATTACAGTGATTAAAGAGAAATTCAGACCTCGTCTTGATTTTGATTTCAACCTCCAATATGAAGACCCAGACTTTGGGGGGCAACTCTGCTTTCTAACAGACATTTCTGAACTGCCAGAGAAGGCTGTATTGAAAGTACACAGATCTGAGACTGATACTGGGTCAGCTGCAACTTCACACACAGAAATACTCCCTTATGCCCCAGGACGCTTGCAGAGTTGGCCTGATGTCTTCCCAGTTCCTCAATTTTCTTATGATGTCGAGCACAGCCTCAATGGTGGAAATATGGCCTATCAAAACAGTGGAAAGTTCTTAAAATTAACTAAAGGCCAAAAACACGACATTCTAGAAAATATGGCCAAGGCAATGCACAGCTTTAAGGCTTACCCCAGCGACAAAGAAGTAGCTAAAGCAGCTGAGGCTCTTATTTCGAAGCACCCCTGCCTCACAGAACCAGGAAGTCAATGTGGATGGTATGGCTGGAAGACAAGTTTAAAGTTTAAAATGGGCAACTTTCGCAAAAAACTCAGCAGATCTGGCTGTGAAGAGGTGGCTGTTAACTGGGGGAAGAGAAGCCAAAATAATCCAGAGAGGGAGTCTCCCCACTCCAACATCAAAAGAGCTCGTCGAGCTGAGGTAAACTACCTACCAAATTTTCCAAAAGGAGAGAGTGCTGAAAGCTTGGAACAACAAAGATTGCAAATAGTTGAGGAAGTGTCTAAGACAGAAAGAAGTCTTGGGCTGATAGAGAGACTCATGCAAAGTACATTTGCTCTGCGTCGCAAACAGATCATTGTAGATAACCCATCACAACCAGTGAAGGACTTTTTGGAAAAGTGGCCTGCACTTCGTTTGGAATCTCAGGTAATTTTCTCAGTTGCCATCTGTTAGATTCCATGTTTTGTGTGTTTATGTGTGTCTGTTACTTTTGTTTTCTTATTTAACATTTCTTTATGTTATTCGTTTGAATGCTTGCTTTCAGATTGCTGCAGAATTCCACAGAATTACTAATATCAGCTTGAAAAACAAGTTCTATGCAGAGCTGGACAACCATACTCCTCGACTGATTGCTGTTTACAGGCAGAAGGCTGCCCGTACAGGCAAGGCAGCAGAAGCACTGAGAAGCATCTGTAGTGCCTATAATCTTACGGTGAATTTTGTTAATTACATTTATAGTACAAGTTAATTGGTTAATGTGCACAAGTTTTTTACTGCTATCTGGTAATTGTTTAAACCTGACTTTGAACTTTTTTTGCTTTAAATTTCTTCTCTTCTTTCATCTGTACTTTTATTTCTATTTTATTCTTTTCTCTTGCATCACTAAGACAGTTTTGTCTTTTTTCAGGATCACTACGATATTAACAACAGACGTACAGCTGCACTTCGAGCCCTCCCTGTCTACTTGCGCGAAGATGACTGTGGAATGTAGGTTTTTATACATCTCATTTGAATTTTAATGTTATTTATCTGATTATGCTTATGAAGTTCTCTAATGCTTTTCAGACTGAAGAGGTGGATGAGCCAGACATTGCAGATTCAGCTGTAGCTCTTGTCAGCATGGTGAATGGAGACTCGAGTTCCACTGTTCAGTTTGACCCTGCTGGGATCTCTATTGTGCTGGAAGGTGACATTGTTCTAAGGGACATTTCCAGGTTGGCTGATGCTTTTCTTTTGATGTTTGGTTTGATATATGCATTACATCTCAACTACCCCAAAGAGCTGACCCACAATTTTAACTTCATCCAAAAAGTCTTACTGGGTTTGGATGACTCAAAGCCACTAACACCCAGATTGCTGAGTCTAAAAAATGAGCTACTGATTAAGGAGTAAGAGTAATGGATGTACGAGTGCGATACAATTTATTTTTGGTTCCTTTCAGTTGTTGTGACTACTGTATTTGCCCTTTTAAACACTGAGCTCAAGATTTTAAATTTCCCAGTGAAGTGGAGAATTGTATTTTCATTTAAGTATTTACTGGGATTGCGTTACTGAATGCCACTAGCAACCAGATTGTGGTCTAAATATTCTGGATAAACAAGAGACTGTTTATTGTCTTTTATTTCACTTGTTGTGAAATAAACAACAAGTGAACATTTGTTGTGTCTCATACAGTTACATTCTAATGTATACAGAGGTCTGTTATAATGCTGCAAAAAATGCCTTTTGCAAAATAAAACGTACTTTCATATATGGAGTTTGAAATTGTCTTTCTAATGTTTAAGAAATAATATTTTGCTAATGTTAATTTTGAGGTCAAACTTCTTTGAAAATTGCAAATTAAGTATTTTATTTATTTTTAAATGTATAACAAAAATTTAGTACTTTTAATTTTTGATCAATAAAAATTGAGTTATAAAATACATAAAAGAAAAGTTTATTCAAATCAATGATTTTGAGTTAGTCTGTTTTGTAGATTTAAGTGTAACTGACTTAAAACAATACATTTTATCAACTTAAAAGTTTTGAGTTATAAAATGCATACAAAAAGTGTATTCAAATAAATAATTTTGAGTTAATCTGTTCTATGAATATAAGTGTAACTGACTTAAAACAATTAATTTTATCAACTTAAAAGTTTTGAGGTAATAAGTTTCCTCAAATTTTTTGATTTATCTTTAAAAAAATTTGATTTATCTTTATCTATAAAAGAAAGGATGTGATGTTCAGAACATGGTAACTACAGTAATTATCCAAGTGGGAAGAGATGCACCCTGTTTGGCCAGGGGTGTTTTTACACAACAGACAAGGTTTGAGAAGGAAAAAATCTTTATGAAAATATAATTATATTTTCCTTAAAATGTTCTTCCTAACTTCAGGCCTTATTATCATGTCATATAGAACTCTGATGTTCTGTAAAACAACAAACTTTCAAATACCTTTTTCTTACTGGTGAAAATCAGATGGTCAACTCTGCTTTCTCTCAGGTACATCACAGTGTAAACCTCACAGTGAACATTACTCTCGTCAACGTAGTCCATATCAACAACAAAAAAATACGTATCTTGACTCCATATAGTGGTTATTTTGGAAAAAATCACAGGTATTTTGAGCAGTAGGATTATAAAAAAAATATGTGCTAATATAAAATTTAATTAAGTAGCCTATATAAAATTGCAAACATCTATCTTTCAGTACTTTTTTACTTAAGTACATAAAATATTGAGTACTTTTGTACTTTCACTTGAGTAAAATTGAAAAAGCAGTACTTTTACTTTTACTGGAGTAATATTTTATTATACGTATCTGTACATTTACTCAAGTACTTTATTTGTGTACTTCGTCCACCACTGATATATATATATATATATATATATATATATATATATATATATATATATATATATATATATATATATATATATATATATACAGTATATATAATGTAAATAAAAAAATTAAATAATAATAAATAAATAATCACTTTTTTTTGCCTATGCATGTTCACGTGTTTTTCTTTTGTTAATTGAGTCCCAATGTCCTCTAACAAGGAGGTTGTCTGGGAGTCTCTGACTTCACAGTCACCTACGTCACCTCATTCACCTCAGTCATCAGCCCCGACACACACCAGATCGCAATCACCTGAGTACTGATCACCCGCACCTGCAGAGACTCATCAAGCGCACTATCCCTGCACTCCTTTCACTCTCCGCTCTACAGTTCGCTTGCTTGAACTAAACCTGACCCTGACTATTACTGACCTGTTGTTTACTTACCCCTAAAAGCTCCATCGATCCTGTTCTCCAAAGATCCCGTTCTCATCCTCCCCGGATACCTGCAAAGCACGAATCGGCGATTACCCAGAGCCCAAGAACTCTCCATCTTCTCATACTCACCTGCCATCAGCTTCCTCTCACCTTATTTTCAATAATCCCTCCTGTTTGCATCCAAACCTTGTGTCTCTGGCTTGTAGTGTGACAGACGTAGCATAACTTAAGAATAAAATATCATTTTATTTATTATTATATTTTTTATGCTACAAACAATGTAATGACATGACATTTTTACTAAAATGTTTTGCTAGGTCTAAAGAGGTTAAAAACAAACAAACAAACAAAAAAATCGATTGTGAATATAAAGCTGTATTTACAATACAATAAGTAAATCTGAAACAGGAATATTTGGAATATTTATTCCAGTAATGGTTACTGGTTTGTTGTGAACTGAACATATCCAGTTGTTTTATGAATCTTTTTTCATTAAATTGAACTGGTCAAAATCATTAATATTTGTTATTTGGACAAATCACATTCTGTTTGTTACATAAAAGAAATGATATCTAAAAAAAAATAATAATAATAGTAATTTGGGCGCACACAAAGTTTTAAATTAAATTTTAATTAATGTCAACTTTATTGAATTTATGATAATTTTAGTTGAAGTGAAGCCCTGTTTTTATTAGCTGAGGTGATAAAAACACACCTGTTCTCGTAGTATTACCAACTAAATATCATTTGAAAATTTCACAACAGTTCATATTATAAAAAAAGCTAATAGGTAGGGCTCCCAGTGACTGTTTTGTATCTGAATAACACAATAATTCAGCAGCCGTTATAGCACGCAGTTTAAGTGTTCATGGGTTAAGTGTTTGTGAAACCAAACAAAACTGGAACTTGTGATTTGAGTTTTCCTGCACAGTGATTGCATTATGTTGAGGAGCTTGTTGCAGCAGGGGTGAAGAGACATGCAACGCTATTTTAAGAGGTGGATGGGTGATGAGTGCTAGAGAGCGTGTGCACAATTCATTTCTGTACTTGACTGTCCTTCACAAGGAAAACAAAATGTAGCAGATGTGCGATTACTCTCGTATTTGACAGGTGCATGACAAAAACACATCCTCTGTGCCAGTGAAAGTTTATTTGTGTGATTGATTGTTTGTTTATTTGTGTCTTTGTGCGATGGCCTTCATTTATACAATGGTTTAAAGCTGGTAGCTTATCAGAAAATGTATATATATTTTTTTTTCCTATAACCTGCAAATATCCTGAATAGTAATGAGCTGCAGCTGAGCTGAAAACAAAGGTTGGATTCTTGGGTCTGAGTACTCTGATGCTCAGCATTTCTCTGTGGCAATTTTGAGGATTTCGATACAGTATGATTTCAATATGCTGTTGCTTCTGAACTGAGCAATTACAATACTTGAACGGTACATTAAGGGTACTATATCTGATCTCTATCCTAATTATTTTTTATAGACAAAGTAAATCTAGAAAGATATAGTTTAGTATATATAGCAGTCATTAATGACACCTATTAATGTTGCAATGTAGCCATATTGATGGGCACATCTTTCTTGTTTGATACGTGACTAGATGCTCTCCTTGTTCCATCTTAATTTGTGATAATTTGCTGCAAGGGTTTGTATTAACTGTTCCATGTAATTTTACATTAAATAATTTATATATATATATATATATGTATGTATGTATGTATGTATGCATGTATATATATATATATATATATATATATATATAACAATTAACATAGAAATCGACAGTTAAGATACCTTTAGCCTTCACAATGGCGAGACAATGGTGTTTTTTGTGTTTTTTTATTCGCCAATGAGGCTTGACAAATCTTTTTTTCATATGCTGTATTTTTCCTCATTAAATCTTAATGCAGTAAAACTGTGTTAGTGAATGCATTTCTTAAGAGTCCTAATAAGTGTTAGTGCTCCAGATGCAGTCATCTTTGAAACTCTGGCTACAGATGAATCGTTTGGCACTGGTCTCACAAATTCCTTTTGTCCTCCCCATTGCAACTGTCCAATTATCTTTTTTTATTATCATTTGGTGGAGAGAGAGAGAGTCTGCGAAAGATGACTTGTTGGGATAGGGTTGGAGGAGATGTCTGGTTTTCATTTAAGGGTAAATGCAGGACTGGATAACAAGCTCCGGCTTACTGTGTATCTATGTTTGGACATGGCTTTGGGCACTTCACATCTTTCCTCATTTACGTTTCCTTGTTCTGCGCAGCGTTTTAAAAAGCAGCAGCATAAAAAAAAAGTACAATAAATAAAAAATAAAAAATAAAACTTTTCATAACATCTATATTCAGTTATGGCTATATTGCGACATCAGCTAGTGGCAGTCCCTCTCCCATCATGCATCTGGTAAACAATGTCTTTAAAGTAAATAATCCTTCTTTATATGTTTTCTTGTTTGTCAGTGTGTGTACTGTTGTATGCATGCATGTGTTTGACTTTCATGTTTTATATGTTTAGTTTTGGTCCGCCTGTTAATTACTCACACTCAGTGCACTGCCCATATGTTTGTATGGTCTGCCTTATGTTCTTCTGTATGACTCATCTATGCACAATAAACTCTATTCAACATCTTTGTGACTTTAAGATATATTAGACTTATGATTCACAACCATATCATGAATGTTAAAGAACCATCTGTGAATAGTAGGCATCAGTAAGAGCTTGTTAGTTTCACACACATATATATATGGAGGCTAAAAAAAAAAGTATTCGGACAACTACTGTGGCAGTACGAGGAAAAAAGAGGAGTTTTTTTTTGTGTGGCTGTGGCTGGATGGAGGAGGGAAATAAATTAACCGGAAATTGGAAACGTGTATAAGGAGGAGTTATAGGAGGAACGAAAAAAGAGAGAAGGAAAGAGAGAGAGAGAAAACCGATTACCTATGCAACCACCTAGTTGGTGAGACTGAACGCATCGCTGCTGTTTGGGCCAGTCTGGGTCGCTGAAGCGGACGCGAGTTTCCGGGGCGATCTCTGTAGTTCGGCATACACTCTCGGCTGCTGGTTGCAGGGCGACGTAGTCTTTGGGGCTGAGCGAGTGAGCTGCTCAGGTGAACGTACTCCTGTTTAAATTTCCTTACTGTAAAAGATTCCAACCGACAAAAAACATGTTTCCTCCCTGCCATTATCGGCCC
Organism: Carassius carassius; assembly: GCF_963082965.1. Lineage (NCBI taxonomy): Eukaryota > Metazoa > Chordata > Actinopteri > Cypriniformes > Cyprinidae > Carassius > Carassius carassius. The sequence continues at coordinate 10,002,314 of NC_081783.1, read as the reverse complement.
GAGCTCAGCGCTCCTCACAAACACACACAAACACACACACACTACACTCAGAGGTGGGTAGTAATGAGTTACATTTACTTCGTTACATTTACTTGAGTAATTTTTTGGGGTAACTAATACTTTTCGGAGTATATTTAAAGATGGGTACTTTATACTCTTACTTGAGTACATTTTTGGGGAAAAATCTGTACTTTTACTTTGTTACTGTGGGCAACGCTCCTCTCGTTACTTTATCTTAATGCAATAAATGTTATAAATGCTTCAGTTTATTCCAAACGCGCCGTCTACTTTTCTCTGGGCAATGAGCGATGCCCATTCGCGAATGATTCATTCTTTTGAGTCAATTCTGTTCAAAGGCTTGATCAAACCAATTGGCAAACGAGTGAATTGGTTCATGAATCAGTTTGAATGGTTTGTTCAGTTCCCTGCAGCACGAGCTGAGCGTCTGAAGCGGTTCACTCAGAGTTGTAACGTTTAAGAACAGAAAGAGCGTTGAAAACGTGGCTTGATCTGCACTGAATTGAAAGCAAATCTGCAAAGGATATAATTTGCTAGCGATGGAGATCCTTATTAGATGAACACCACGTGTGCTGTCTACTGTTTAACAGGTAATAACTTGGGCTACATTCGATTACAGTACACAATACCACTGTGACATTAGTTTGTTGTACGTGTGTGGCTTATAACAGAGGGGAGTCAAGTTGAATTCAGCTTCCAAAAGACAAAAAATAGCCGATTAAGATTTTATTAATTTTATTACAACCACACCGGTGCGAGCACGTTCAGCAAGTCATATCATCAGCTGCTAAATTCAGATCTGTGATTGATTGCTGGCGCTGAGCCAGAGACGGACGCGTTTTTACAGCGCTGAGCATTATAACCAATCACACATGATTCTTTTGAGCTTATTAAAGCATTGGCCAATCAGAGGTTTTCCGATGAGTCATCGCTGAAATGCTGGTGCTTCCTTCACTCGCTCACTGACTGAATACCTCTTTCTGGCGAATTCTCTCGTCAGAAACAACAAAGTGCAGATGTGTGTACGAATCTTTAATTAAGATATTGATCTCACAGTGTTAACAGTTTCAGTGATTTTAATGGGAGTTCCTGAGAGTGACTGAACTCTAGACTGTCAGTGAAAATGATCTTTGATATTGTAAATGTTATTTGCTCTCTTTCTGAACAATGAAAGATTAGTAGCAATATTTATATCACATTAACTTTCAATGTTAAATTCACATTTAATATAAAGTCAGTCGTATTAAAAATGTTATGGCATGACACCTATATCTGTTACTTAAGTAAACAGACAAGGTTTTATAATAAATTACATAAATTGGAGTAAAGGCTGATTAAATATATACATTTATACATGCACACATACATTACATAAATTGTATCTATATATCTAAATAAAAATAGGCTCAGTATATATGACCCAAAGTAACTAGTAACTAACTACTTGAGTAGATTTTTTATCCGATACTCTTTTACTCTTACTCAAGTAACTATTCAAGACTAGTACTTTTACGTTTACTTGAGTAAATATTTCTAGAAGTACTTTTACTTTTACTTGAGTACAGTTTTTGGGTACTCTACCCACCTCTGACTACACTAACACGCAAACATACCTGAACATTCAAGCACGTACATTCATCACATCACAGCAAGGCAAAGACTTTTTCCATTTCCTGGTGTTCGGTTTGATTTAGTGTGTAAAAGTTTTTTTCTTGTAATTGTTTTTTTTTTATGTATTGAAGAACGTATGTTTTTTTATTTTGAATTGAAACCAAGGTGATCTTTATACTCTTATATACTTTCTCATCCTTTCTGTTTCCAGTACCTCCTGTTGAGGAAATATATGTGTGAAACTAAGGGTGCATAATTATTTTTTTTTATTTATTTATTTATTTTTATCTCCTTTGTTGGTGTTTTGTGAAATAACCATGACTATGAACTTTTTTGTTTCCTTGTTAGTTTGGTGAAAATATATAACTGTGAATGTTAACTTTCTTTGTGTGAGACTCTGATTTATGTTTGTAATCGATGGCTAATAGAGACATTCCGTGGTAAAAAAAAAAGCAACAAATAGCATTTGTTTTTTGACAAGATTAAGCTTGTCTGGCGCCAGAACTGTGTATAGTTAAGTTAGACGTTTTATTTAAGTTTCTTTGGGCTTGCTACCATTACACTACACCAACATATGTATGGAAAAAATAATAATTGTTGAGTATTTATTGTTGATTGATTGAATTTAGATTACCTTTGTTTTCAACTAACATTGACTTCAAGCTTAATAGAACACTGTTAAATGTAATCTTCCAATAAACTCAAAATGAATATATTTTATAACACTTTTGAATACTTTTCCATCATTAACGATTAACTACACAGTAACAAATGAGTAATGCAATATTAGCACTCTAATAACTACTGTTAACTAATAAGAAACTCTCATTAATGGATTAGTAAGTAATAGTGCATAGTAAATATGGCCGTTCACTATTAGCGAATCAGTAACTATTATTTTTCTATATCTCCAAGAGAACTAGAACTACTATATACAGGTTATAAATAATGTATAATTGATTCTAAAGTGAAGTTCATGGAAGCCCAATAGTAATTACTTAAGTATAACCAGATCTTTCAGAAGTAATTACTTATAATTTGTATCAGTTATCTACAGTTAAAAAAAAAAAAAAAAAAATTATAGTAATGACTGTAATCACTGTAAGCTTTTGAGTGTTTTGTAAGTTACTGGATATTACTAATGACTCAAGTCTTGTAACATCCTTATAAAGGAATTACTACTATTCGAAAATGAAGATAATGATTACTCCCTAGTAATGAAATAAGCCCACTTTTGATGTTCTTGTAAGTTTCTGGATAGTTATTCCTTCCGATGGATTTGGTTACAATTCATTACTATATCATTATTATATTGGGTTTCCATGATCTTCACTTTAGAATACTGATCCAAATAATTAGTCATTACTTTAGAACGATGATGTAATAACACTTGAGTCAATACTATTCAAGACCAATCACTTTAGTCAATATTAGGGAGTTATCTTACATCCAGTGTTGGGGGTAATATAATCAGAGTTTTATAATCCGAAAACTTTGTTTAATGTAAGTAACACATTAATTTTTAATTTAGAAGGAAATATCAAAGTTGCTTTTTCAATTAAGTAATGCCCATGTTTGTTTCCCATGTCTTGTCTTGACATGTCTTGACAGCTCTCGTGTTGCGATGATGAGAGAAACACGAGGAAGTGCAGAGGCATTGTGCGTGCTGTGGGAACATGATGCTTTCTAGTTCTGGACTAAATATGAACATATATTTACTCATTTCATCTGCACATAAACAGATGCATTATTCCTCAAAATGAATAAAAACAGTCAAATATAAACTCATAATATTATACAAACCTGCAATAATTAAATATATTAAATAAGACAAAATCATTTATGTATTTAATTCCATTTATTAAACTAAGTTTAGGCTACTACTTAGTGGTTACTCACTGCTTAGTTTGCTACTGATCATTGATGATCCAATTCAAGCATACTAAGCAAAAATGACACATTTGTGTTACATTTTTGTTATTGCTGAATACTTTATTTTCCTGCATTGTATTCTTCATGCAATTTGTATGAGCTGTGCTCTCTATTGTGTGAACACACTCTCAGAAAAAAAAAAGGTACAAAAGCTGCCACTGGGGTGGTACCTTTTCGAAAGGAACACTTTTGTTTCCTTTAGGTAATAATATGTACACTTTAGGTACTTATATGTATCTTTACAGTACCAATATGAACTGTTTAGGTACAAAGGTGTGCCTTTTGAAAAGGTAATGCCCCAGTGACAGCTTTTGTAGCTTTTTTCTGAGAGAGCATGAATATACTTTTCCTTCAGCCTGAGGCACATTAATTTCACTTTTGTTTTTAAAGGTATTTTACAATTGTAAGATAACTATTTAAAACAAACAAGCAAACAAGCCCTGCACAGTTAAAAAAAGAAGAAAAAAAAGAAAATCAGTGCTCCTTCATGTGAGTGACAATCACTGTTTGAATGATCAAACCCATGATTTGAGAGTCGCGATGATAAAACCCCAATGCCCAAGAGATATTTAGTAGTTTAAATATGAAGACCTGTCTGCAGTCCAGGTGCTAAAATGTGTTTTCACCAGAACTGATATCGGTGACGTCCTACAGTAATGTGAAAAGAATAGCAGTTTATGAAAGTTGGGTGGTGTATGGGCACCACTGAGTGTCAAAAATACCATTTGTTTCCACTGTACATGAGTTCATTCTTAATCTAACTTTTTAATTCGTGATGTTCTCCCTCTCTAAATTCACTCAGTGAACTTGCTGTATGTAGTTGTAGATGATTGAAGTAACCAAAAGGGTAATGAGCCGATCAGCTTCCTGTGCTTTAGTGGGGTCTAACGGGTGGGGTCTACTTTCTCTCCATCGTAAGTATTGAGCTGCTGTCACAACCGTTCATGTCTCATTTCTATTCCCCTCCCACAACACTGATGCCACTTTAAATGTTTGTCAGACGGGATACAATAACACACTTTAAATTAAAATGGAAATACCCAGCTCACCATTAACCTTCTGACTCCTCAGTTTGACGTTATGTAACCACAGCTGAAGCCATCTCTCAGAGGAGATGGAGGCTAGGAGGTTGAAAGCAGCCCAGCCTTGAATATATAATTCCCCTGAATGTGTTTGCCTTTGGTGTTTAATTTACTTTCTCTTACACAGGTCAGTGAGTCCCTCGTCAAACAAGCTGTGCATGGTAATGGTGACCAACAGGATTGTGTATTGTGTGTTGTTTGAGTTTTATACAAGTTGTGGGTGGCAGGTTTCCATGGGGTTAGTGCACTGCTTTTAGTACACACTTGTGTGTCTGACATTTCAAAATGTATTTTGTGCCAATAGGCTGGGATGCACATGACACCCACCAATCAAAAGTATTTACTTCTAAGCAAATTATAAAAAATAACTGTGTGTGTGTGTAATATTTATATTATAGTTTAATAAATATTTGATATTATATATAAATATTGCATGTTATCAAATAATCTTAAGAAAAAAAAATATATCGGTTTCCACAAAAATGTGAAGCAGCACAACTATTTTGAATATTCATAATAGTAAGGATTTTTTCAAATAAATATAACAGAATTGTTTCTGAAGGATCATGTGATACTAAAGACTGGAGTAATGGAGAAATTATAAATTTAATTGAATAAATTTGGATATAGATAAAAATGGGTACACATATTTGTTAATAATAATATTTTTTATTATTTATTTTTATTATTATTATTAATATTATACACATACATTCTTCTTTCTTTCTTTTGTTGTTGTTGTTATTATTAATTGTTTTTAGAAATTTATATGGCTGATGAATTTTCTTAATCTATTTGATTGATTGATTTATTTTTCAGGTGTGACAAACTTTTGAACCCCACTGTCTACAGAACAAACAATTATTAAACAATGAAAACACTTTGTGCCACAGCAAGGTGCCCACAAATATGTTGCAGCCCCCATTATGTGTCTCAACAAGTACCTGATCATAACTGAACTAATGATAGCAATTGGCATTTGTTGTTTTTATGCTCTGTATTTTTGTGAAACCATTTTTGATTTAATGAGCTTCTAGTCATATGCATAAATCGAGACATCAAAGGCAGATCATTGTGTTGCTGAGGGATGAAGGTAATGAACATTACCAGGTCAACAATGACAAATTATCATGGGGGAAGAAAAACCTTGATCATGCAATTGTTGTAGAGAGCGGACACCATAGGACATGAAGGTTCAAACCTTATAAAAAGTTTGAGGCTGAATGTTTTCTGTAATGCCTTTATTTGTCATAGTATTTTATAAGCCTACGTGTTCCCATGACAACCGTGTTCTTAAGAGTCATACTTCATTTATGCTTGTGGGTGTGTGAGAGACAGACAGTTCAAAGGATTTATCATCATTATTTTAGTTCTTAACAAACAAATGGAGAAAGTGTGCTGTAATTACATACTCGCCATGTTTTCAAAATCTAAATGTGTAGTCCAGCTGACACAGAACCTACCAAGTGCACAGCATATTTAATGCAATATGTTTGTTTTACTGTAGTTGTACAGCAGATCTGCTCATGGAAATGTGAATGTTTCCATTAATTAAACATTATCTCCAGCTCTTTACACAAATGAATATTGTTCACCTCAGTCTCAGAGGAGTCAGGGGTTTGGTTCAGTTGTGGTCTATAGCATCGCTGGTGCTTCTCTTCCAGCCTGAGGCATCTTTATCTTGCCTTGGGGTTTCTGAGCTCTGGGTTTGAGGATTTGAACTTCTCACCTCATAGATACTTGTCAGGATTGGACTGTCTTTGTTGTGTTTCTCCCTCGTGTGCCCTTATTTGGTCATTCCTGTTCCTATTGGAGAATGCGGTAGAGTACAGCCAGCTCGTCGTTTTAATGATCTGGAACATGGCCAGACCCAGAGCCCAGCCCACCATCTCCACACTGCACGAAGCTCAGGCCGAGACCACCACTGATGGAGAACCAGAGCCCATTTTGACCGACAAGCCATTGCGTAGAAGTGCGACAGAGCTGAGGAGAGCCAGCTACAATGCCCACATGTTTCTCCCTCATGTGCTTATATTTGGTCGTTACTGTTCCTGTCCTCATTGTCTCTTAATTAGTCATTCTGTTCACCTATGTTTCCCCCAATGGTCTCGTTAATTCATGTGTTTAGTTCCAGTCCTTTGAGTTCCTCCTTTGTTGGGTCTACCAGTTGTGTACGTGTGTCTTCCTTCACATCCAAGTGTGGAGTTACCCTGTGTGTCAGATTTAATAAATGACAGTTTTGTTTATCCATGACTCCTTTGTTCCGTCTGGCAGTGTATTGTGACAATACTGACCCTCAGACTCTACCTGTAGAACTACTGATTGATTCTGGGTCCCCTCCATTTGTAACGGCAGTGTTTCACTTGCTTGCAAGAGTTTGTTATAAGGTTCTGTTTTCATTTTCAAATGCATTCTGTTATAAAATAGCAGAAAAAACATTAAAATTAAGAGGTCCTGTTCTAGAAGACAGCCTTGCATGCCCATGCCATGACACCACCTCCACCAATTTTTGGTGCTGATCAGAGGTTTGCATCTTGCTGTGTAGCTTCTGAAATTCTGTGTCAAATTCTCCTGCAGACTGTAGATTGACAGAGCATCACTCCAGCTTTCTGGAGGTAGTTGGTGATTTTACAGACATGTATTTTATGGTTAATTTTCACAGCTTTTATGATCAGGTCGTTGTTGGTTGCTGATGTCGCTGTTAGTTTCCAAACTCTTATTTCTACATGCTCTTTGTTTTTCCTATAGCTCTGATTGACTTCCTTTTAGCATCCAAATTGCTTGCTTTTATTTCAGAGTCGACTTCCTCATCTTCATCCTGGTTTGTGTGTGTCATCATCGAATGCAAGACTTAGAATGCAAAAGCAATGGATATAACTGATAAGACACATTCCCTGCTTTTAATATCTGAAGAATTAATGCAACTGGACACAGCTGAACACTTAGAAAGACCTGTGAGGCAACTGTTCCAATACTTCAGATAGGGAGATGAACTCTAAAAGTGCTGATCTTCTAAGCTGGTAAAACATCTTTGTGTTGAATCACCCAATAAAATGTGACATTCTGTAGTTTTGTCTCATATTCATATTTTAATCATATTTACATATTTCTTGACTCCACAGCAAACAGAACAATTTAGTCTTTACTGTTCCAATACTTATGGATTTATATACTTATGAATATATATTCATATATACAGTATATATATATATATATATATATATATATATATATATATATATATATATATATATATATATATATATATATATATATATATATATATGAATATTCAAACTTTATAATTAAAGTTATAATTGTAGCACACACTTTCATCCAAAGCCTGCAATATAGAATGCTACATGGATGACATCAAACCCCCAAAATTCACCATGGGTCAAGATTTTTCACATGGTGTTTTATGATGGGGTTTTTCAATTTATAAGAAAAATAAGGTATGTGGTAAACAAATTCTAATATATAACAATGCAATACAACAATAATTTAGCGGATTGCTTTACACTGCAAAATGCAATTTGTTATGCAGTTATGTTTATATATATAGAAAAAACATATATAAAAACATTTTCCCTATGAGTAACAAACTTCTAGTAGATAAACTTCTACAGTAGATGATTAAGTTTCGTCAAGATTACTACAGACATATTTTACTCAAAAAAATAAAAAAATAAATAAAAAACGTTATAAAACCATAAAGGAAAATCTTGATGGATCCCATGGCAAATTATTCTTCTGGGTTTTGACGTCATTTATGCTGCTCTCTAATCTCTGAAAAGTTTGCCTGTTTTGCTTACAAGGTGCATCAATTTGATAAAAAATACAGTAAAAACAGTAATATTGTGAAACATTATTGCAGTTTAACTTTGCAGCTATTTTGTATTCTGATGTATTGTAAAATGTAATTTATTCCTGTGATGGCAAAGATGAATTTACTTGAGCCGTTACTCAAGTATTCGGTGTTACATGATTCTGCTGTAACACTGTATACTCATTTGGTTGTGATGCTTAAAGTTGGCATGAAAAGGAAACCCTTTTTTCTTAATCACATTATAGATCTTATTGTTAACAATTCACTTGTGCAAATGTTTCATGTTTTATTTTTACTTATGTTTTCATTTTTAGGCCACTTAAACCATGTCACTACAAGCTTGCGTTCATAATGTTTCTTATTTTTTTGTTCCTAAAGTCCCCAGTCTACATTTTTATACAACTGTTTAGAACAATTTGCAACGTTTTGAATGCTTACTTTCACTTTTGATCAAATTATGCATCTCTATATGTATATATTGTAGGTATATTTATCAAAAGAAGCACCATGAACTAATGTGATCCAGAACTACAGCCATTGCTTCACCATCTATTTAAGGATAGTGTGTAAATGTGTGCCAGCTTTTAGGGAGCTGTTAAATTATGTGCCAGGATGAAATTCCATGGCACAGTTTGAGTACAGTGTGTCAGGACACTAAAAGCTCTGCTCTGCTCTTATGTAGTGTTCACTACACACTGGCTTACATGCTGAGATAATACTACCCTCTGTTGGGCTGTGTGTGAAATTGCTTAAAACTACTTCAGTGCTATGTAAAACGAACAATTTACTCACATATGTGGCTGGCATGACAATTAAACTTTTTGTGGTGTTGTGTGGTGAGTGCATGGGCTACATTTCTAAAATACAAGTTTACTTGTTATTGTGAGAAAACGTATCTTATTTTTATCCGCTGTTCAACACCGTGATGCACACGTCTGAAGAATCTGTTTAGAATCTGAACAGGAAACAACAGCTAAATCTCAGCAGTTTTACAATCCTAAATCTTCTCCTTGATCACTGTGCATCTGTTGACCAGCGATGTGTTGAGGCTGACCCTGCTTCAAGGCAAAGCAAGGCAAGGCAAGTTTATTTATATAGCACATTTCGTACACAATGGTAATTCAAAGTGCTTTACATAAAATAAAGTAAAATAATAATGAAGAAAATAATAACAAGAATAAAACAAGCAATTTTAAAACTTTTACAATTATTTAAAAATGTACTTATTTAAAATGAATTTAAAATAGTTAGAAAATGATTTTACATAAAATAAAATAAATAAAAAAAACAGTGAAAATATAGTGCAATCAGTTCGGACATTGCACAGTGCTCATTCAATAAATGCACAGCTAAACAGATGAGTTTTAAGTCTAGATTTAAATGTGACTAGTGTTTTAGCACATCTGATCTCTTCTGGAAGCTGATTCCAACTGCGGGCGGCATAGTAACTAAAGGCGGACTCCCCTTGTTTTGTGTGAACCCTTGGTATTTCTAACTGACTCGATCCTAATGATCTGAGTGGTCTGTTAGGCTTATATTCAGTGAGCATATCTGAAATATATTTCGGTCCTAGGTCATTTAGTGACTTATATACGAGTAAAAGTACTTTAAAATCAATCCTAAATGTAACTGGAAGCCAGTGTAAGGACCTGAGGACTGGTGTGATATGCTCAGATTTTCTGGTTCAAGTCAGAATCCTGGCAGCAGCGTTCTAGATGAGCTGCAGCTGTCTAATGGTCTTTTTGGGAAGGCCGGTGAGGAGCCCATTACAATAGTCCATCCTGCTGGTGATGAAGGCATGAACTAGTTTCTCCAAGTCTTGACTTGAAACAAAACATCTAATTCTTGCAATGTTTTTTTTTTAAATTATAGTATGCTGATTTAGTTACTGCTTTGACATGACTACTGAAACTAAGGTCTGTCTCCAGAATTCACCTTCACCGCTTTCCAGCAATCAGAGGAGCTCAGGTTTGAGAGGCCACCACAATGTTCTGTCCCAGTGGGATGTAGACAGCAGGTTGAGATGGAAAGAGAGAGTAGGGTTCAAGAGAGATCAAGCAACTCAGTTCAGACTTCGAAGTCTTCAAGGCCAGAAAGATGTCTGAAATTAAATGCTAAATGAGCATAATTTATATTTTCCACATAGAGATATAAGATAACTCGTCCTGCCATTTAAGATCATGTAGTTTAGAACAGTGATTGATTTTCTCTTATTCTTTTGTTTGATTAAAATGAATGACAGTTTTATTATGATGCTGTCACTTTAAGACCTAATGCAGTAATCTACAACATTTATACACATCAGAATTTCCCCAAACTATTTACATAACTGACCGTGTTAACCTGAATACTCTCTCAGATGACCATTTTGACATAATTGTATGTATTTAACTGTACAAGTGCAATAAGAAGCAAAAAAAAAAAAAACTCTTTCATGGCATATCACTTTATACTTATTTTAACAATGAGCACTGTCCTTCATTTTATCATTATATAAATATGCGTCATCTTTATCAATCTAACGAGTCAATAACTTTTAGCCCTGTTCTGCATGTACAGTATATATTTACATGCCACATAATCTCTTTTAACATGCTTTGTTGCAATGATGTATACCTAACAGCTATACCTATTGTTTTGTTTTTTTAGTAGGAAAATCCCACCTGTGTACATTCTGGAGAGGCCGTCGTGGCATTTGACTTTATGCACCACAAAAATACTAGAATTAATTATTGTGTTTTTTTGTTTTTGTTTTTACTTTAACATAGATTTTTTTTTTTATAAATTAATAGATGAGACAAAAACAACCCTCAGCCACTACTACAACATCACTGTTTTCAAACATATCCTCCTTTTTCCTGCTTTCCAGGACTTCTGAGTTCACAGACACGATGGGTTTCAATTTTTAATGGGTCAGACTGTTGAGGAACTGGGAGAACAACTGAGAAGTGGCAGACTTAATAGGACAAAAGTGAAGTACTGTGAATTGAAGCGCTGAACTTCACCACCACAACTCAATCACAACTGCTCTCTTTTTAGAGTTTCAGACAGAAAAATAACAATAATCTCCTGCAATTGCACTAATTCTTGTAAGGACAATGCCATTGATTTTAATGAAAGCCACAGTCCCTCCTTCTTTTGGCTTGAGATAGAACAATATTGAACGGGTTCGCTGCAAATGCACATTACACTTGATTGTGCATTACAGCATCGATTGCTATGATGGCCAGAGAGCAATCAAAGCAAATGTAGCTGGGCTAGAAGCTGTGATTACTGCCCCTCCTTTCATCCCTCCCCGAGGAGAGTTTTTGGTGTCTGCTTTTAACACATCCATGGGTCAACGTGCAGAAAGACTGCCGGTTAGCCTTTAGCTGGATAACTCGTGGCCTGCATTGAGCTCATCCAATACACCGCCAGAAGCATACAAGACCCCATCCAAAAACCTGCAGTACTGCTTTTGCTTTTATCATGCTGTCTTATTTAGTCTTTACTTTCCTCTCGTATTCTTTCATGTTTTATTTTTGTGACCCTGTCAAGTTTTTGGCAGGTAGTGTGTAATTTCCTGGCCAGATTTAGTCTGAGAAAGCACTGTGGTGTATGTGTGCAGTTGGAAAATTGTGTCCATTTGACGGCCTACCATTTAAAATGAGCCATTATTTTTAACAAACCGAGAAAGAAATGGTTTTGACTAGCAGGAGAGCTGTCGTTTAAATTTCATATTAATCACCTTCGGAGGAATTCACTTCTTTCTTTTTTATCATTGACTCTTACAGCATATGATAGTAATTTTTGCTAGGTTGTCTGTATATCGTTGCTCCCATCTTGGCCATATCACTCCTGTGAGATTTTTTTCCCCTGTAGTTTTTGTGATTATGTCATTAATTATTATGATTGTGATAATGATTATGTTTACCAATTTAAATGTGACTAACTAACTAGATATATCAATGAGTTATGGCCCTCACCATCCTGTGTGATAACTGTTTTCTCTCAATTTCTCTCAAAGCACAAAGCAAACCCTGCTAATTCATAGAAAATTGTCACAGAAGGCTCAATTTATAAACCCATGTCACAGTTAGAAAAACAGTGTTGTTTAAAACCAGCGGGAATATAAAAATACTAAGGATAAAACCACAAGGACGTGGTCTGATGGTACCATGTGGTAGCTGCTGGACCTTTTGAAGTACACAGTTCATGGTGTGAAAAATTACAGGAGGCACTCAATGTGCTACTATAATATAATTTCATTAATCATCTGAACCTGAAAAAAAACACCACTGGTTTCCAGCAAGCATGCATGAAGTAATTGAGAATGCCAGATAAAATGCATTCGATCGGAAAACAACATATTAACTGCGCATTCATTATTTATTTTATTTTTATTTATTTATTTATTTATTTTTGCTTTGAAATCCAGCATTCCATGTACTGGATTGAAAATTACTAGGCCATTTTATTACATTTTGTTGCATTTCCACGAAGCAATAATCAGTGGTAAAGACAGTGTAAGTTAAACAGCCTTTTCTTTTTCCAGACTATTGATCAATGTAGCCTCGCACCTGTGTAGAGCCATTTCATTTTAAAAGGTGGGGGGGGGGATTGGCTAATGTATGGCAACCCATCTGAGTGACCCCTGTTAATATAATTCATTGCTTGAAATCTTACAAAGATCACAGCTCTGGCTTGGTATATTTATTGAGTGGCCTTCCATTTATGGAGACAACTAAACAGTTAGAGAGCCAGAGAGAGAAAGAGACAGAGACTTGGAAGTGAACATGAGCCGTCAGCGCTGTCTGAGCACCATGGTAACCATGAGCAAAGTGCGATGTCTGTATACATGGAGTGAACAACCAGGCTAAACAAAGGACTCAAACATTTCAAAAGTGTCATGGCTTCAGCGTCCTCTCTTCACATGTCAGACTGAACAAGAATAAAAGTCTGCACAGCTATGTGTGAGAAACTATTATGTGGTAACCCTTTGTGCAGCTACAAGACAATTGCTTACATGATCAGTTCAGCTTCACGAATCTTGCAGCTCCTAGCATGAGGATTATTTTAAAAAGGCTGCACATCAAAAACAATAAATCTTTCAAACGAAATCTTAACTATGCAACTCTGGTATGGTGAGTTGCTCACCATTGAAGTCTCCCGCTTCTTGTGATAGTGAGTGTGACTTCCACTGTGCTGCTGTTTAGTTAATTAGAGAGTACATTTTTAGTATCGTCATTTGAGAAACAAAAGTTGAACAAAAGTTGATTAGCTCAAAATATTAGATTGAATTTTTTTAAAACATTGGAAAGGTAAAATTTAAACTGTATCACATGAGCAATAATGCTTTTGTTTTAAATATCATTTTAAGTGTGATAAGTTAATATTGAATAACTGGTGATGAATGAAACACTCTCGACTCTCTGTCTCATATGTAGAAAGTCTGATTCATTCTAACGAATCCATTTGTTTAGATGATTCTTGTAAATAAACTGGATCACCACATTTGTTCTGTTCTGTTCTGTGTAGATGCCCAGTAATATTAAACCACAAAAAAGCACTGCCTATCAGTATGCTCTTTGTGCAGCATTAAGAGAGCACATATTTAGAAGTATTTTGCTTCAGGTCCACAACATTACAGGATGATGTATTCATGCCTAATACTACTTTATGACAAAAGCTGGTGGCACCGTTTGGTCATTGAATTGTCTCAGGTCAAAGAATAATAGTTTTAATTTTTCTGCTACTTTATTTTTGACCTTGGTACTAATGCTAGCATATTATTCATCTGAAATCTGCTATGCCTATTTTTGCAGGAACAGTTTTTTGAATATTCATTTTATGCAAACTACACTTGGAACAATGGAACAATCCTTAAAGTAGGGGGCTAAATCCAGAATTGATTACTGCAGGAGGAAAAGGCCATAAATCCTCAGTTATATTAAAGAACAATTTTGTCTCCATTATGGAACCCATAAAAAATCCTAATGTCCAATCCCACCCAAGCTCTGGTAAATTATAAAGGTACTTAAGGTTGACATGTTTATGTATAGTCCCATACATCCCCTGCATTGAGTCAATTAACTTTTATCCCTGGTCAACAGCTCACAAAAGCAAAGACCACAGCAATTCCAGTAATAGCCAGGGGATGGGCGGCTTGTGAGAGATTTACATTTCTTACGGTCAGATGGCATTTTTGCTCCAACTTCTGCTTGTTATATCTTTTCATATTAATATGAGTAATGAGTTTTTGATTTTTAATGCAATTGAGTAAGCTCCATTTTAACTGTCATTTGATTAAATTTTTCATTTTGCTTTTAGTTAAAAACATTATGAGTCACATGTCACTTCGTGCCTCCATTAGCACACTGAGGTAATGGATGCCAACTGGATTATTGGCGGCATTATTAGGGCTAAACTGTGTCCATCTGTGGCTATCAGCACTCTTTATATCACTCAAAGAGGGGACTATATATATCAATGTATATTTTATGGGGGTGATTGTGAAACGGTCTAATGTTCCGGCTATGGAAATGAACCACATGATGTCATTTTTTTACATGATTGTTCATGATTTCATAAAATGCAGTTAGACTAGACAAAGTCATGCCAGAGTATGTGTTTTGTGTCTCCCAAGGGTTATTGTTTTATTCAACCTATAGGTTCAGGAGGGGAAAAAACACTGTGGTGACATTTCTGCATAATGATATTAAGTTAATAACAGTTAAATGTGAATATGTCTATATTTTACTAAATCTCTAAAATCTCTCTCAAACGTAAGATTAAAACACATTTGCTGAAACAACGCACCATTTAGCTTGTGTCTACAATCTTTGATGTCTTTTATCAAGTGTTGTGTCTCTTGTTTCATGGGACCTGTACAAAGTACTTTTTTTTTCATAGCAATTATCTGACCTTAAGAATTGGAATAAATTTTTGATTCCCAAGCCTAGTTAACATGTTAAATAAAATACTGTCATTTTATTCTTCTGAAAATGTGCCTGGAGTCCACTGTTGCTGTTTTAACAAGCTACATTTTAATGTGATTTTTAACCATTTAAGTCAAGAAGACTTGGCTTGCTACTGTGGTTCGGTGTTGCATCTTATCACATAATTAGACAGAATATATATATATATATATATATATATATATATATGTTTTTTTTTTGTTTTTTTGTTTTTATGTAAATTTTCATTGCATCGCAATTGTGTCTTTATTGCACTCCTGTTTCAGTCATAATGTTATATAATGGATGGGATAAATGCAGAGCATGAATTCTGAGCATGGGTCACCATACTTAGCTGAATGTCACTTCACTTCACTTCACTTATTCAGATATATTTAAATCTGCTACATTTGTCTATGTAAGTGATTTCCCGGAATGTCATAAGTTTAATACTTCTATGAGTCTCACTTGTGAAACAGACATTACATGAGAGTGTTTGATGTTTCATTAATGCTCACATCGCCTATTTCTGTGAAAAAAAAAAGAAAATTATAAAATGTGTGAAAAATAATACTTAAGTACTTTGTAACCCTTACAAAAAAAGTATACTTCAAGATTATTTCATTGAGTATACTTAAGTAAAGTTCAAGTATATTTTAAGTATACTTTATGTAGTAAGTAAACAAATATTAGTGTACTAGTAGTACTGTATACTTGTAAGTATAACTCAAATATACTTAAATGTCATTTTAAGTATATTTCTGAGAATGACATAAAGGATATTTCTAAAAAGTACATAAAAAGTAGACTGAAAGTATGAATTCCTATTTATTTATTTTTTTAAGAACTATTCAATTAGCAAACTTGAATAAACTTTGAATAAACAGTTCTTCAGGAAGCTACTTTTTTGCTCTACTTGAGTCATTAATACTGACAGTATACTTAAGTAAAAACATTTTTTTACTTTTTCCACCTATGTAATTTGAATGAAAACTGACAAATGTGAATTGTACGTGTTTGAATTTATTATTATTATTATTATTATTTATCTTTTGCACCAATTTAAGCAGAGGCATGTTTTGTTTAGCGATCCAAGTTTTTTTTTTTTTTTTTTTTTTACTTTGGATCACTTTTTGAAACTTCATAAAAAGAATGGGGAAGATTAAAAGAACAAAAAACTATAAAGTGCTTTTCATGCTTTTCGCTGAACTTATTTAATTTAAATGGCTTTTGAAGCTCATATGGTCCTCCTCTCTCCATTAGGGCAAGTATAAATAGGTTCTATTAATTACTTCTGACACCTCCTTGTTGTGAATTGCATGCTTGAAACATAAACAGGAAAACAAGCATTGTAGGGACCATGCACAGGAATATGAGGAGGGGAGAGGTATCTGGAAATTAATCACACTCCAAATTCTAAGCTGTAAAAAGGGAAAAAAGATGTGCTTACCTTATGCAAAGAAAATATATTTCCTAATGTATGAATGATCAATATATTAAACAACATAATGGTATATAAAAAATTATACAGAATAATATATTGTGTAAATATATTACAATATATTGAATGATAGATAAGGAATTGCCGCTTTTCATATATTGAAATATATGTGACAATATTTACTTATATTTCACAATATATATCATTTTATATTCAGTAATACACTTTAGAATATATAGATGTACATAAGATACAATACCGCAGTTGTAAAAATAGAACATATATTGAAGTTGAACATATATTCATGCAGTATATACACATATATATGGAATATATATTTCTAATATTTAAGAATCATTTATGATATACATTTCATATTTTAAAATACAGCTAGCTCACAATAGCATAAGCACACCTGCTTATAATAAAGCACTTAGTGAAAAGACTAAAACTGTGCTGAACAGTGAACGTCTAAGGTTACGTATGTAACCCTGGTTCCACAAAGGAACGAGACGCTGCGTCGAGAACGTTTGGGGAATGCGTCCAGCGTGACGTCTCTGAATAACGTGTATAATCAGTCCAAAGGAAGGGCGATAAGCCATAGGCGGGTTACGTCAGAGTCCAGGAAGCATAAAAGCATGAGCGGCGAAGCCGGTAATCAGCCTCAAAGGATGAAGCAAGCGCCAGCAAGAGATGCCGGAAGTGTGGCACTGCGACGCAGCGTCTCGTTCCTTCGAGGAACCAGGGTTACATACGTAACCTTAGACATTCCTCTTCAGGATCTCGAGCTGCGTCGAGAACGTTTGGGGAAAGAGAATGCCCACGCCGCCAGACCTTCAAATCTCTGCCTAGTGTGGAAGAGCACAGCTAAAGCAAGAGAAGGAGAAGGAGCCTGACAGAAATCGGGGACAACCCGTCCAATGGCCAAACTTCAGAAGGAGTGAGTCTTGACCCCCAGGAGAGGGGAGATCAGAGGACTCGAGGCTTAGGATGCTGATCACCGCTTAGCATAAGCTTCTTCTGGCCTCAGCCTCAGCCTCAGTGCACCATGGAGGAAACATGTAACCAGAGGGTTTCTGCTCACTGACTGGCCACCGAGAGGGGCGCAGTAGGCCACCATGGCCGCCACGTAGACCTTCAGGGTGGAGTGGGTCAACCCTGCGAAGAGCCTGCAGGTACTCCAGCACTGTACCATCCGGGCAGTTAACTGGGTCGAGCTGGCGGTCTCCGCACCAAGAAGTGAAAAGCTTCCACTTCAAGGCATAAAGTTTCCTCATTGAGGGAGCTCTGGATTGGAGAACGGTCTTACAACCTCGGTTGAGAGACCGGAAGCTAAGAGTTGTGCCTCCTCAGAGACCACACCTACAGCCTCTAAGCTCCATGCGGGGTCGCACCCTCTGCCTGCGAGAGGAGATCTCTCCTGACGGGAACCTCCCATAGAGTGCCGTCAAAAAGAGAAATCAGGCCCAGGAACCATTCCCGGCCCGGCCAGAACGGGGCTACTAACAGCAGCCGGACTCCGTCCCGGCGCACTCTCTCCAGAACTCCCGAGAGCAGAGCAATCAGGGGAAAAATGTACAGATGAAGCCTCGACCACGTCTGTACCATGGCGTCCAGCCCCAGTGGAGCTGGATGAGTCAGAGGAAGCCAGAGGGCACAGTGCGATTTGTCTCTGGAGTCGCAAACAAGGAGCTCCCTGCACCGGGCCCTGAGACAAGAACCAAGGCTTCCTCCACATATCCAAGGCACGTAGGCAGCGCCGTGTGACCTTTAGCATGCGAAGTGGGTTTCCCCTCAGGGAGAACCCCTTGGTCTTGAGCCACCACTGTAGGGGTCTCATGTACAGCAGGCCAATAGTATTCATGTTGGACGCAGCTGCCATCAGACCCAGCAATCTCCATGACTGCTTGACAGTGAGTGACCGGCCTTCTCTCACTCTCGCGACTGCAGTGAGGATCGACTCGATCTGAGCAGGTGACATACGTGCTTGCATCGTGGTCGAATCCCACACCATGCCCAGATAAGTGGTTCTCTGTACTGGAGAAAGCACACTTTTCTTGGCGTTAATTCTTAACCCCAGCTCTTTCATGTGAGCGAGAACTACACCTCGGTGCTGAACCGTCATCTGCTAAGATTGAGCTGATATCAACCAATCGTCAATGTGGTTGAGTCCTGAAAGTGTGGGGTGAGAGTGCATGGCCAGTGGAAAATCCATATTGGTAGGCTTTTACCTCAGGAACTTCCGATGAAGAAAGATGGAGATAAGTGCATCTTTTTGATAGATCGTGACTCACCAGTCCTCGGACTTGGCCTGTGCAAGCATGCTAAACTTCAGTACCTAGAATGAGCGGTTCAAAAAGCACAGATCTAAAAAAGGACACAACACATCATCCTTCATCGGAACAGTGAAGTACCGGCTGTAGGACCCGGACTCTGCAACCCAAAGAGGGACCACCTCGATGGCCTCCATCCTCGGAGAGAGTCTACTTCTGTTCCATTACCAGAGTCTGCTTGGGGCACACCAGAACTGGATTCTGTGGCCTCTCACTACAGTGTGCAGGACCCACTGAGACACATTTGGCAGTAGTTTTCACGCTGCCAAATAGTCTACTAAGAGAATCAGCCTCTCAAGACTGATCTCTGGTGGCATCAGATCAATTAGATCGGTGCCCTGAAGCGGCGCACCGGCAGGAGACGGCCGAACTAGCTGCTCTGGAAACCTCCCAGGAGGTCGCGAGCCTCTTAGCACCGCTACGTTTCCGGGCGGTAACTGAGAGAAGTGCTCGCTGGAGACCGCTGCACCCTGGAACACCGGCAGGGTTGGCAGATCGATCTCCTGAGGGCACTGAGGAGAGAGGGGCACTGAGTAATGCGGTGTACACTGCTCTTCCCCAGAGGGGCCTGCCCTCCGAGGTCCTGAGCCACAGCATCAGGACTCTCGTAGCTGAAGTCTCCTAAAAACAACGGTCCTCAGACCCACGTCGTCTGCTAGGAAGACTAGACCAGAGCCTGCTCGGGGCAGGACCCCGTGAAGTACACTTGGCAGGGGCTCCCATACCACCATGTGACCTCCTAAGGGAACCAGTCTCACGAGGCTGGCCTCTGGTGTGCCTAGAGCCACTAGCTCGGTGCCCTGAAGCGGCGGACCGGCAGGGGACTGGCAGATCGATCTCCTGAGGGCACCGAGGAGAGACGGGCACCGTGTAATGCGGTGTACACCACTCTTCCCCAGAGGGAGCTGGCCCTCAAAACGTCCAAGGCCTTAGGCGTCAGGACGTTATGATGAAGGCTATTCAGCGAAAACAATGGTCCGTAGACCTGCTTTCCACTAGAAGCCTTCGGCCTGGGAGCGCCACTCTGACTCTAGCGTCTGCCGTGTACAAAAGTGACACCCCCGGCACGAGGGGCTGGAACACGGTTGGGACTGCTCTGCCCAGCAGCCCCTGACCGCCTCAACCTACTCAGAGGAAGAGCGGTACACACTTGTTCTCACATAAGAAATTACATCCCTAGAGCCCCTGCACATCTAACTTCACATAGTCAGATATGCTTTCATTTTATTCTTTAGTATTAAATGTTATCAACAACCAGACGAGTCAACACGGTCTGGTGTAGAAAAAACTCACATTAAAATTAAACAATGTAATACACGCATTGCCTCGTCAGCGTGCATGTCTTTTTTTTATGCTACTCAGTCACACAAACAACATCAATCTCCTCAGAGAAAGACGAATGCTGTAGCAAGCTCTGCCTCCGAGGACAAAGAAACCGCAGTGCGGGTTACCAAGCCTCGAGAACGAGCTCTAGATCTAGTAAACACGGGTGGAGATAGGACGAGCCGTCTCCAACCTGTTCGCCAGATAATGTGCGATTCCTGCGAACGCGGTCGCCGCCATGCCTCAGCACCAACGCGACCGCAACCGAAAGATCGCATGCACGGACACACTCCTCAGAACGTGCCCGGTGAGAGAGCATGCAGCAGCAGCAGCGAGCTGTCTCAGAGGGCAAAGAAACTGCAGCTCTGGTTTCCAAGCCTCGAGAATGAGCTCTAGATCTAGTAAACACGGATGGAGATAGGACGAGCCATCTCCCAACCCGTTAGCCAGATCATATGCGATTCCCGCTATCGCGGTCGCCGCCGTGCCTCAGCCCCAGCACGACCGCGACCGCAAGATCGCATGCACGGACACACTCATCGGAGCATGCCCGGCGAGAGCAGAGCACTTTAACAGCGAGAAAAGCACAATCAGCCCCCTGAGAGCCGACTGCGCGAGCTCCACTCTTCATTAATGCTGCTTATTATAATATTAGGCATAATATGCTTGTGTAACTGGTGCTTACGCAACTGATGCTTGAACAATTGGCGAGCTCATCGACGCCTTTCCACATCAATCTCCTAAGAGAAAGACAGGCAGCGCGTTGTGCCCTCTCATCGGGGATAAAGTACCGTAAACGCAGGCTTCCGAACCCCCGAGAGCGGGCGCCGGATCTGGTGGCTAAGAAAGAAGATAGGGACTTTCCCGTCTTACATTCCTTCCAGCAGATACGAAAGCGAATCCCGCGAACACAACCACCGCTCCGCCTCGGCGAAAGCGGGGCTGGCACCGCGAGAAACGCCAGTGAAAGCTCTCTCCTCAAAGAGAGCCTTCTGAGAGTGAAGCAAAGCAGCCGTCAACTCCCTCGAGAGCTGACACTGCGCGCTAAACTCTCAAGCAGACAACACACAAGCTGCGTGTGTCCCTACCTTTTTTTTTTTTGGCAGGGAAAACACAAAGCCTGAACGCTGTCTGCTCTCGCCCAAAACTTCTCTTGATTGAAGCTTTGACAATGGAGTTTATCAGTGGACAAACGACACTAAATAAGACTCACAAACATATAGCGACTGACACACACACAGAGCGCTTGCTGAAGTCACAGGGCTGATTACCGGCTTCGCCGCTCATGCTTTTATGCTTCCTGGTCTCTGACGTCACCCACTTATGATGTCTCACCCTTCCTTTGGACTGATTATACACGTTATTCAGACTCTACTTGTCTGAACAGTGGTAACCCCACATTCTTACACATACCAGAAATCCTTTACATTTTAAACATATTACAACATAAAACACTAACAGATCTCCCCCAATTTTAATATTGAGCAAAAACACATAACATAGCACTTAATTTGTAAACTTTTACTCTCCTTTAAGAGTCAGAAGTAAAGTATGCTGGGAATTAGAAATCTGCTGTAACTCATTCTGTGAATATGTGTATATATGTTTTGACATACATTCAGGCGCGCAGATGGCACTAGGGACGGGGGGGACATGACCCCCCCCAGATTCATAGTGACCCGATTCGTCCCCCTCATTGTCTTGATGAAAGGCTCTATTGGTAAACAGAGGATTAATCTGAGTTTCTGCTATGTACATCAGTCTAAGTAGTGACGACCCGGCCCGCCGCTTCCTTAAAAGTGTACTTAACGATTTTTGAAACACGTCTGACCGAGTCCCAAAACACACTTGTAGCCAATCAGCGGTAAGGGGGCGTGTCTTGTCCTGATAGCAAGAAGAGAGCGCTAAATTTGAGTGCATAGGACACATATTACATTACATTTACATTTAGTCATTTAGCAGACGCTTTTATTCAAAATGAGCATATTAGCAGATCGACTACAGATTGAGAGAGATGGCAGATAAAAAATAGGGTTTACAATCAGGCAAGAGGTAGGACCCGCGTAAATATCAGAGCAGCTTTCCAGCAGTGGAGAGAAACTCAAGGATTGGGAAAGGCTCAAATCGGACCCCGAAGTTTATTTGTTTCTTTTTGATAGGTGAGTATGTTTGAATATTTGAATATATTTGTTTGAATATGCTTTTGTGTCATCTTCGCTTGTTTCTGCGATCGTCATTGCCATGGTTGTGTATGTAAGTGTGGGGTGAAGATTTCAAAATAGGGGCGAGGCACGGTGGCCTAGAGAGCTCAACGTGCTGCAACTTCACAATATTGCGTTCGAATAGAAAAAGCACCAGCAAATTAAGAAAAGATCTTCATCAGTTTGACAGCACACATGCTGCAAATACTCGCAACACAACGAAATACAAAAACAAGTTGCAAATGCTCAAATTTTTTTTTTTGAGTATTGATTACCAATTGTATAACCACAGTTGTATTAATACCATGGTTAAAATATGGTTAGAGTAGTAAATCCATGGTTAATTTGTGCATGATTACAGTAACCATTTTTTGTTTGCTTTTTTATATAATAAATGTATTTATTAATTAATTCATTTCAATAGTAAAACCATAGGCTATGTTTAGTTTTTGTAAGGTAAGTTGTAAAATAAGTTTCCCAGCTTACATAACCATTCACAGTTACAGTAATTGTGTATTTAGTCAGCTTATTTAGGCTAATAATATCCACACACACAAAAAAAGCTAAGGAATCGTATGACCAGGATTGTTAAAATACACAAAGATCTTTTCAGAGCAAACATTGATAAATTATGCCCCAGCCATATTTGTCTCTTTACGGTTCCCTTAAATATTTCCGATGTCATCTGTGTTTTTGCAGCACTTTCTTTATTTGTTTGTATTGTGAGTATTTGCAGCACGTGTTGTCAAACTGATGAAGATGTTTTCATAAATTGCAGGTATTTTTGTCATTTGCAGCATGTTTAGCTCTCTCGGCCACCGTAGCAGGTCCTGTTGGGGTATATGGGTGTGTTTGTTTTGGTGCTTAAGAATCGGTTCAGGCCAGACGCAGGCTGAAGCACAATAATAATCTAACCATTACTTTGTACCCACTTTCTCACTACACGCTGTTCTGTTGTCAAATACACGATGATGGTGCTGCCACTGACGTTTACATTCTCTGTGTGTGTATTGCTATGACTCCTGACCCCGGGGTCCTACGAGGAGCTGGTTGCTGCCTCAATTGTGCCTGTAGCGGTAACCATAATGATCATATACAGGTGCATCTCAAAAAATTTTAATGTCATGGAAAATAATTCAAAAAACCAAACTTTCTTATATTCTAGATTCAATGCACACAGACTGAAATATTTCAAGAGTTTTTTGTTTTAATTCTGATGGTGACCTACAGCTTAGAAAAATGAAAAGTAGAAAATTAAGTACTCAATATTTGGTTGGGGCTTCAGTGTGGCATGGCATGAAGGTGATCAGCCTGTGGCACTGCTGAGGTGTTATTGAAGCCCAGGTTGCTTTGTTAGTGCCCTTCAGCTCCTCTGTATTGTTTGTCAGATGTTACTTCTCTTCCTCTTCACAATACCCCATAGATTCTCTGTGAGGTTCAGGTCAGGTGAGTTGGCTGGCCAATCAAGCACAGTTATATCATGGTCGGCAAACCACTGGGAAGTGGTTTTGGCACTGTGGGCAGGGGCTAAATTCCTGCTGGAAGAGGAAATCAGCATCTCCATAAAGCTTGTCAGCAGATGGAAGATGAAAGTGCTCCCAAAAATCACCTGGTAGATGGCGGCATTGACTTTGAACTTGATAAAACACAATGGAGCAACACCAGCAGACACCACAGCTCCCCAAATCACCTCTGACTTCAGAAACTTCACACTGGACTTTTCATTCTGTGCCTCTCCAGTCTTCCTCCAGATTCCAGACATTGATTTCCAAATGAAATGCTAAATTTACTTTCATCTGAAAAGAGGACTGTGGTCCACTGAGGAACAGTCCAGTTGTTTTTCTCCTTACCCAGGTGAAATGCTTCTGTTGTTTTTTCTGGTTCAGGTGTGGCTTGGTTCTAGGAATGTGAAGGCTGTAGCCCTTTTCCTGAAGACGTCTGAGTGTGGTGACTCTTGATGGTTGCTTGTGCACCTTTTCCTACTACACCTTTTCCTTTTAATAAACTGTCTATGAATATATTTTGATACAGCACTCTGTGAACAGCCAGCCCTTTCAGCAATGACCTTCTGTGGCTTAACCTCCTTGTGGAGGGTGTTGATGATCGTCTTCTGGACAACTGTGAAGTCAGTCTTTCCCATAATTGTGGTTGCATGTTCTAAACTAGCCCAGTAGGTACCCTGTATTTATACTCAAAATTAATCAAACTATTTTAAGCTCAAAATAGAATATTCAAATTTTTGAGATACTGAATTTTTTATTTTCCTTAGCTGTAAGTCGTAACCATCAGATTTAAAAAAAAAAAAAAATAGAAATATTTAAGTTTGTGTGCAATGAATCTAGAATATAAGAAAGTTTGCTTTTTTGAATTAAGTTACAAAAAATAAAGACCTTTTCTATGATATTCAAATTTTTTGAGATGCAATTGTACTGTCATCTATGACATCTATGTCATCTATGAAAAATTTGACTGCTGGACAGCTTGGTCCCCCCCAGTTAAAAAATCCCATCTGCGCCCCTGCATACATTCACATTTATATGGGAACATCTATGTTCAATACATACTGAATCACATACATAATAAAGGATAAAAACAATGAATATTTATTTTTCTTCATTTCTAAATATATTTGCATGTATAAATATATAGCTATATATTGTCAATGCATATATTGCTGTATATTGAATAAATATAAGCACTAGTTTCCAATATATGGACATGTATTATGTAATACATCGCATTACATTACAGTATATTCCCATATAGTTTTGTTCCGTGAGGGTTCTATTCATGTCTCCCATAATTTACGGCACTTCTCAGCAAACACATTAACAAAATACATAACACTGAAGAGGCAGAAAGGGACAGTTCATCAAAACGGCATTTTACAGGCAGGAAATGTATTTAAAAAATCACATTCTCTACTTTCCTCAGTTTTGTAGCCTGTGAAAAGCTACATTATGGACATATTTCCTCCCATGATGCTCTGGCTTTTCACAGGGAATAATGGCCACTCAGTATGTGACGTGCACCATAAATCAAACAGGCTGGTGTTGTGTTTACCCTTTAGAGATGGGTTGAGGCTTGCAGAAACAGTATCTGCACCGTCCAGCTGTTTGCCTTATTCTGCTCCTGCTGCTAATCACAGCATTCATACCTCTCTCAGCTATTGTCTCTTTCTGAGTTTTGCCAAACTTCACCCCCGCAGTGTCACTCCTACTTTAGGTGGCTTCCCCCACCCCTGCCCTCAATGCTGCTCACTATTTGAAGATAGTGTAAGCAGACGTTTGCTGTGCTGTAAAGATGCTAACAAGTTCCATGTGGATGAAGTTAAGTACCCGAATGTAGCTTCGACAAAACTTTGGAATAAATAGACGATTGTTTGAAACTTTCAAAAGAACAGATTTTCTAGGGATCTGCAAAACAGGGCTGTGCGCTATTCAGAACTAAAGTGATAATACCTTTTAAGTTCAGATTCAATTCCTGAATATAATGCAGACTTGCAATTTACATTTAAAGGAACACGTCACTATTTTTGAAAATAGGCTAATTTTCCTACTCCCTTAGAGTTAAACAGTTGAGTTTTACTGTTTTCGAATCCATTCAGCAGTTCTCCGGGTCTGGCGTTAGCACTTTAGCCTCAGCTTAGCATAGATCATTGAATCTTGCTAAAAAAATCACCAGAGTTTAGATTTTTTCCTATTTAAAATTTGACTCTTCTAGGTCACACCCCCCATACTGTGGGATGCTGCAAAGGCAGTATTAAGAGGTAAAATTATAGCACTAGCCTCAATTAAAAAGAAAACTCGACAACAGGAGTTAAAAAAATTACAGCATCTATTAAATTTATTCGAAAAAGAACATAAGGACAAGCAAACCCCAAAAATACTAGAACAAATGAAGAAAACAAGAAACGAAATGAATATGCTGTATACTCAAAAAATAGAGAAAAAAATTATGTTTTCTAAGCAAAAATACTACGAAAATGGATCTAAATTTATGAAAATATTGGCATGGAAATTAAAAAAACAACAAGCAGATCAAACTATATACAAAGTCAAGGATCCTATTACCAATACAATACAAACCAAACAAGAAAATATTCACAATACTTTTGAAAGGTATTATAAAAAATTATATTCTAAAATGCCAGAAGATAGAAACTAGGAGATTGATTGTTTTTTAGATACATTGGAGTTACCTACCCTTACTGATGAGCAAAATAAAACACTGATAGCAGAAATAACAGCAAATGAAGTAAAAGGGGCTATTACTAAACTAAAATCTAATAAATCTCCAGGACCGGATGGATTTACTGGAGAGTGGTATAAAGTATTCCAAAAGGAATTAATACCTATTCTGGTCCGTACTTTTAATTGTGTACTAAAGAATGCAATAGCTCCTCCATCCTGGAAGGATGCAGTTATATCTATTATTCCAAAAGATGGCAAAGATAAGCTAGAATGTGGATCGTATAGACCTTTATCAATATTGAATGTCGATTATAGACTTTTCACATCAATTATGTCCAGAAGGATGGAAGAATTCCTGCCTAACCTAATAAATCAAGATCAATCAGGTTTTATCACAGGATAATATTAGGCGTACACTGCAAGTTATGAATTATATCAAGAAAAATAAATTAAAATCAGTGATTCTAAGTCTAGATGCTGAAAAAGCCTTTGATTCAGTCAATTGGACTTATCTATATAAGGTTCTACATAAATTTGGCTTCCACAAAGATATAATTAGAAGTATACAGGCACTCTATGATACACCAACTGCAAAAATAAAGATTAATGGTTATTTATCAAAATCATTTACATTGGAAAGGGGCACTAGACAAGGATGTCCATGGTCCCCTCAATTATTTGCACTATATTTAGAACCCTTAGTACAAAGCATCAGACAGGATAAAACAATTCAAGGTATCAGTATAAAAGGAGTGGAACACAAAATAGCCTGCTATGCAGATGATGTACTGATTTATCTTGGAGATCCAACCAAGTCTTTGCCTCAACTAATGAAACAATTTCAGAGTTCTGGCCCTCTTTCTGGATATAAATTAAATATGGATAAAACTGAAATAATTTCATATAATTATAATCCCCCTGTAAATATAAAAAATACATATTTGTTAAAATGGCATACAAAGTCATTTAAATATTTAGGTATCCATTTGACGAAAAATATTGAAAAATTACAAAGAAAGAATTTTGACCCACTAACTGTAAAAATCAGAGAAGATTTAGCCAGATGGAATCTAATTCCCTTTTTTAGTTTTAGCTCAAGGATTGAAGCAATTAAAATGAATGTATTACCAAAATATCTTTACCTATTTCAATGCCTACCTCTAGAAATAACCGGAAAACAATTCATAGAGTGGGATAAATTGCTTTCACGTTTTATTTGGCAAGGGAAAAAACCCAGAGTACGCTTTAAAACATTGCAGCTCCCAAAGGATAAAGGAGGGTGGGCTCTTCCCTCATTAAAAGATTATTATACAGCAGCGCAAATTAGGACAGTGGTGAATTGGTGTGACCCACATTATAATGCTCCTTGGAAGGATATGGAAAACTATACTACAAAGAATATCCCTGTACAAGCAATATTAGCAGATAATAATTTAAGACAATATATAGATACGCTAGAAGACCCATGGACAAAGCTTACTTTAAATGTTTGGGCATCTGTGATAAAAGAATTTAAATTATTGGAATATACTTCCATTCTTAAATGGATTGCTTATGATTCAGACTTCACTCCAAATCAGTCGGATAATAGATTCAAGTTGTGGACAAATAAGGGAATAACTTCTTTTTGCACAATCATTGAGAAAGGTGAAATCATAAGCTTTCACGTACTGAAGGAAAAGATCTCACTAGAAAATCAAGATTTTTACAGATACCTCCAGGCTCGAAGTTATTATGATAAAAAAATAAAAGGGAAATTCAAAGATAAACTTAATCCACTAATAGAATTGCTTAAAAAAAGCATATACATCAGGTATTAGATATAAGATAGTCTCTCAGATATACAAGAGCTTAATAAATATGAAAAAATATTCTACAAGTTATATCAAAGAGAAATGGATGACAGAAAGTGGAATATTTTTTTCTGATGAAGAACGGTCAACTGTATGGAAATTTCAGTGGAAATCAACTAGGTCACTAAATTGGAAGGAGTATTGTTGGAAAAACATTATTAGATATTTTATAACACCAATACAAACAGCCAAATACAGTAATAACACTTCAAAATGTTGGCGAAACTGTGGATGCAATGAAGCAAACCATTATCATATATTTTGGGAATGCCTACATATTCAGGAATATTGGAAAGAATTACAGGATGCTCTTGAACATATTTTTAGAAGAGACATACTTCTAGAATTCAAACTACTGTATTTTGGTTGTGTTAACTTAGAAACTATTGCAGTAGATAACAAATATCTGATGGGTGTCCTTTAAGCAGCCAGTAAGAAGGCAATCACTCGCAAATGGTTGCAACAAGAGAGACCGACATTAGATGACTGGATAGATGTGACCATAGAGATTTATATGATGGAAAAGATTACCTTTTTTGTTAACTTAAAGAGAGATGTTTTTCTGGAAAAATTGAGGAATTGGGTTGCATATGTATCCGAAAGAAGATCAGATTTTGCTTCTATACTTAAATAGATCAAGATTAATATATAATATATATGTTAATAATATATGTTTATATGTGTATGTAATAATCATTCCCATAAGTCATTTGAGAATAGAAGAAGCCATCTGAGGTTGTTAAGGATTGAGTTTAACTAAGACACATGTTCTTTCCCTGGATGTATATAGTTTCTATTTTTATTTTTGCTCTTGTTTTTTGTTTTTGTTTTTTTTTTTTGTAAAAAAGGGAAATAAATTATATTTTGAAACAATCGAACAAACCTAAAGTACAAGTCATACTTAAAACACAGTATGTCATTTTTCATACCTGCATTTGTTAAAACACTTTGTGATTGTAATGAGCATTATGTAAACTGAAATATATTGTGTTGTGATTGTACTGAAATGAAAGATCAAAATAAACACAAAACAGCAAAAAAAAAAAAACTTGACTCTTCTGTAGTTACATTGTGTACTAAGTCTGATGGAAAATAAGAAGTTGTGATTTTCTTGGCCAATATGGCTAGGAACTATACTCTCATTCGGCAGAATAATCAAGAAATTTTGCTGCCGTACCATGCCAATAGTATATCTCTACCATGGGTGCAACAGGCACAATGATATTGCCGGTCAGTTTGGAAATTACCTAGCTGGGGATTATTTCAGTTGCTGCGTAATATCATTGCACCTACTGTACCCATGGTACGGCAGCAAAGTTCCTTGATTATTACGCCAGAATGAGAGTATAGTTCCTAGTCATATTGGCCTAGAAAATCATAACTTTTCATTTTCTTTCGCTCTTAGTACATGATGTAACTAAAGAAGAGTCAAGTTTTAAATAAGGAAAAAATAGAAAAATAGTGGTGTGTTCCTTTAAATAAAGTGAAAAGTGAAATGTAAAAAGTGATGTGACATTCAGCCAAGTATGGTGACCCATACTCAGAATTCATGCTCTGCATTTAACCCATCCAAAGTGCACACACACAGCAGTGAACACTCACACACACACACACACACACACCATGAACACACACCATTAACACACACCCGGAGCAGTGGGCAGCCATTTATGCTGTGGCGCCTGGGGAACTTTTTTTTTTAATACAAGTATGCTAACACTCAAAAGTTGGAGTAATGGCTGGATTCAGTTGGATGTCATCACAGGAATAAATTACACTATAAAATATTATTAAAATAGAACTCAGTTATTTTAAATTGTAATAATTTATCATTTTAACGTATTTTTGATCAAATAAATGCAGCCTTCATGAGCATTAAAGACTTATTTTAAAACCAGTTTAAAAATCTTACCAACCCAAAAATTTTTATAGATATACAGACAAATAGAAGAACAACAGTGGAACAACATTTAATTTCTCATAATAAATTACCTGTATTGAATTTCTTTAATGTTATTTGGTGTGTGCTCTTCCGGTCAGTCAAATTAAACTTCCTGTGGGTTGTGGCTTTTTCAGTTCAGATTTGCATTCATGAATTAAATAAGAGCTAATACATAAGTTCTGAATTTTGCACAACCTTGCTTAGGAAATACAATCAGGTCTATTAGTAGGTACTTAGCAGCAGCTGCCTGTAGTGAAAATGAGAAAATGGATGACATTTTCTTCCCTCTTTCCATAAGTATGTATTTGTAATTATAGAGGTGGCTGTCTGCCCTTGTGGTCCTCAGCTTTCTCTAAACTAATCTATAAGACCCTATCCAAAGGTTTTCAGGTACAATCAGCTCCTCCTAGACTGCCATTTTTTCACAATTTTGGCTCTGGAGGCCTATGCTAATTAAAAGATCCACCAGGGAGCGCTTGACTGAATACTCCCAGTGAGGAACACATTTGCAAGCGTGAGATCCATCCTCTAGGCTGCTACTCAGTGGCAAGGGGGAACAGAGGAGCGCGAGATGATTGGGGAATAGAGGTGAGTGGATTTATATAGCAGGAATAGAATAGCCTTGAATAATAAAAGCGTATTTGTCAGTAGATTTATTTATTCGAAGTATTCTGGTGTTTGCGGCCTACTTGTAATGTATGTCTTGTACTTCTTATACTTAATGTATAATGTATCTCTTATAGTTTCCTATTTCTTTCTTATTCCAAGGTCACCACAGCCAGCAGATCCTGTCTGTATCCAGATCATATGGTCACTGCAGTCACCCGGATCCAGTATGTATCCAGCCCAGATGATGGATCAGGACCTAGAGATGACCTTGACAGCCCTGAATGTAAGCGGGAACCAGGACAACTAGATAAGCCCCAGAGACAGGGCCTCAGAGACAGATCCTCAGTGAAGACCTTGTCTCCTAGATGGCCACCAGGACAAGACCACAGGAAACAGATGAGTCCATGGTACAGTGTGACTTTGCTGCAGCTTGGAGTTGAACTGCTGGTTTTGTCTGGCCAGAGCAGAACTGGGACCCTGACTGAGTCTGGATTCTCCCAAGGTTTTTTTTCTCCATTCTGTCACCGATGGAGTTTATTAGTAACTAATACTTTCTTGAGTATATTTAAAGATGGGTACTTTTACTCTTAATTTTTTGGAAAAAATCTGTACTTTTACTTCGTTACTGTGGGCGACGCTCCTCTCGTTACTTTATCTTAATGCAATAAATGTTATAAATGCTTCAGTTTATTCCAAACGTGCCGTCTACTTTTCTCTGGGCAATGAGCGATGCTCATTCTCGAATGATTCATTCTTTTGAGTCAACTCTGTTCAAAGGCTTGATCAAACCAGTTGACAAACGAGTGAATTGGTTCATGAATCAGTTTGAATGATTCGTTCAGTTCCCTGCCGCACGCGCTGAGCATCTGAGGCCGGTGACACACTGGCTGCGTGCCGTGAGCGTGGCGTTTCTGCTGCGTCCCAGGAGAGTGGCGTTTTCTGTGTCTTTACACACCAGAAGCATGCCTGACGCGGCGCTGGCGTGCTGCTGCTGCTCTAGGTGACATAGAGGGAGGCCGCCGACAGACCAGGATCTTGTCTTCATGACAACAATATCAACTTTTTTTTACACACCTACAACTACGCCTACTGATAAAGGACACCGTCAACAGTTTTGATGGCAAAATATACTATGTTTGACAGGTGGAATATTTGAAAATCGATAATTATTTATTTATTTTTTAAATTACATTTATATCTGAATTTATGTCAACCTATAGACTTTCAAACATCAAAATGTCATGAATTAATATGTATTTGTGTACAAAATGACATATAAACATATTTTCCTATTATATTTTGCCTGGAAACGCTTCCAACACGCTTGCGTGTCGCGTGAAAAATAGGCATCGGTTCTATTTCTAGCATGCACGTGTTTTCCGCGCGGCGGCAGTCTGCAAGCTCTAACCTGTTAACATGGGAGCCGAATTAAAAACGGACATGCCACGCGGCTGAGACGCTTGCGCCACGCATCCAGTGTGTCGCCGGCCTGAAGCGGTTCACTCAGAGTTGTAACGTTTAACATCAGCAGCGTTGAAAACGTGGCTATGGAACTGTATTTAATTGAAAGCAAATCTGCAAAGGCTATTTGCTAGCGATGAAGATCTTTATTAGATGAACACCGCGTGTGCTGTCTACTGTTCAACAGGTAATAACTTGGGCTGCATTCAATTACAGTACACAATACCATTGTGACATTAGTTTGTTGTACGTGTGACTTATAACAGAAGGGAACCAAGTTGAATGCAGCTTCCAAAAGACAAAAAATAGCCGATTAATATTTTATTAATATTAATACAATCACACCGGCGTGAGAACGTTCAGCGAGTCATATCATCAGCTGCTAAATTCAGTTCTGTGTTCGCTTGCTGGCGCTGAGCCAGAGACAGACACATTTTTACATCCCTGCTCATTATAACCAATCACACACGATTCTGTTGAGCTTATGAATGCAATGGCCAATCAGAGGTGTTCAGATGAGTCAGATGAGTACAATCCCGGTGCTTCCTTTACTCGCTCACTGACTGAATACCTCTTTCTGGCAAATTCTCTCATCAGAAACAACAAAGTGCAGATGTGTGTACGAATCTGTAAATAAGATATTGATTTCACAGTGTTAACAGTTTCAGTGATTTTAATGGGAGTTTTTGAGAGTGATTGAACTCTAGACTGTCAGTGAAAATGATTTTTGATAATGTATTATTTGTTATTTGCTCTCTTTATGAACAATGAAAAATTAGTAGCAGTTTTTATATCACATTGACTTTCAATGTTAAATTCACATTTAATATAAAGTCAGTCGTATTAAAAATATGTTATGGCATGACACCTATATCTGTTAAGTAAACAGACAGATGTTCTGTAACTTAACGGTCATGTGAGGAGTTTTCACTCTTCTCTGTGTCAGAGGTTATTTATACATATATAATGCATACAATAAAATATAATTTATTTTGTGATGCAAATCTGAATTTTCATCAGCTGTTACTCCAGTTTTCAGAGTTATGATTCCTTCAAAATATAATTCTAATATATTGATTTATTACCAGTGCTGGAATCAGTTTTGCTGCTTAATATTTTTTTGGAACCTGTGACATTTTGTTTAGGATTATGATTAAAAAGAACATCATTGATAGTAAATCAACATATTGGAATGCTTTCTGAAGGATTATGTGACATTGAAGACTTGAGTAAAGGCTGATGAAATATATATATTTATACACACACACACACATACATTACATACATTTTATCTATATATCTAAATAAAAATAGGCTCAGTATATATGACCCAAAGTAACTAGTAACTAACTACTTGAGTAGATTTTTTTATCCGATACTTTTTTACTCTTACTCAAGTAACTATTCAGACTAGTACGTTTACTTTTACTTGAGTAAATATTTCTTTTACTTTAACTTGAGTACAGTTTTTGGGTACTCTACCCACCTCTGGTCATTTTGGATTATTGAATCACTATTTTCCTACTTAATACTGTAAAGTGCTTTGACACAATCTATAAATAAAGGTGACTTGATTTTTAAATGCATATCTTACTTGAAATGAAAATAATTTTCTCACCCTCATGTCATTCCATTGTGTGAAACACAAAAGGAGAACTTTTGATGAATGTTCGCTTTTCTTGACATTCACTGAAAGTAGATGGTATCTGGGGCTGTCAAACTACAAAAAGGCCAAAAAAGAACCATAAAAGCATTATATAAGTAATAGACTCAAATGGAATATAGGTCTTGTTATTTACCCCTTCTATATATAATAGTTTGGGTTAACTGTTAGATGTACCTTAGCATGTGATATCTCAATTGTGTGACCAGTTCCATCACTGTAACCATAAAGAATCTAGCAAATTGATTTGCTTTAAAAACATTTTTTAAGTGTAAACAGTTACAGAAGCATTATTGAACATTGCTCATGCACAGCTGGTGGGGACTTTGAAAACGAACGAGTTCGACACAGTAAGTGTGGGTAATTGACAGGCACAGAATGACTCCTGTTTGAAGTGGTCCTGCTTGCTGGGTGGCTCATTCTGCTTGTTTGTCATGTAGCTTGCGATCGATGGTAAGGCAGACCTCAGGGGAGAGCTGGGCTGCAGGGCAGAGATGCAACAGAGCCCCTTTTGTTATGTTTCCTGGGTCTGGTACCACAAGCCAGGGTCCTGGAGGGTACAAGGGGGAAAAGAGATGAAATTGACAAGAAGTGGAATAAATTTCATGTTTTTTTTTCTTCAGTGGACAAGCATACCAACCCCAGAGTCAACACCCACTCCAAACCCCCAACTCGAGAGCAATTTCTCAATAGCTGACATTCTTAGAACACTTAGTTCTGGATTTCTTTCATAAGTGTGTTTGCTCTTTCTGTTGCTCACCTAATCATTCATTTGAGAGTCATTTAATATACTCCAATGAAGTGATGACATCACTGCACTCAATTACACAAGGACAAATAGACGGTGTTGGCCCTAATTTCATTGTACTACTCTTCAGGTTAACCTACTATAAATATTCTCATCAAGGCTACATTTATTTAAAATGTACAGTGCATTTATAAAATATATATATATATATTATTTAATATAAATTGTATATATATATATATATATAGAGAGAGAGAGAGAGAGAGAGCATTTCTTTTTACTAATCAAAAATAAATTTTTGATATATTTATGTTTGGGAATATACAAAATATCTTCATGGAAGATCTTTACTTACTATGATTTTTGGCATCAAAGAAACATTCATAATTTTGACCCATACAATGTATTGTTGACTATTGCTACAAATATACCCATGCTACTTATGACTGGTTTTGTGGTCCAGGGTCACAAGTGTAAAAATAGTAAAATGACCCAATACAATATTCAACTTATAATGAATGTTACTTATATACTTGTGTTTTAACTGCAGAGAGCAAAAGTAGCCCTGCTGTGACATCTTGTGTGGCAGCAGGAAACAAGCAGCAATTACATGAATACTATAATCGTGCAGACATGCATAGCTAGGGAACGTCCCCCTTTTGTATTCTTTCGTGAGCTGACCTGTTTCAGCCGGAGATGATGAGCAGCTTCTCCCTTCAGCACTAACAGTCTTTCCTTCAATATCCCTCAGATGAGATACTGAATTCACACTCATCTGCAATAAGGTTGCCTTGGGAGAAAGTGAATCATGAGAAATGATAATAAAGATTTAAATGAGCTGGTGTACTGGGATCACACAGGAACACCTTGTGAATAAAAAAAGTTTCTAATTACTATTAGTACCAATCCTGGTTAGTCCAGTTCTGTATGCAATTCAATAATCACAGTCCCTGAAAACATTTGACTTTCAACTAAGTTAAAGTTACTTTGCATCATTATTAATCAATACATACAGTACATGCATGCATAACTACACCAAAGAATGTTTGTTCTTTGACAGCCCTTTAAAAATATAAGTGTGTCTGACTGAATTGTTTTTGAGTAATATACTAATGCATAAAGCTTTCGTCAAGGCAAGACATTACAGGCAAAACCATAATTTTTTCATGCACTGGTCAATTTTGAGATTTTAGGTTATTCTGCTTTTTTTAACATGTCTCCTCCCTCGGAATATAGGAAATTTAAAATCCAAAAGCTTAAGCTACATTTAAGCTATTGCACTCTATTTGCATTAGTAGATTTCAATTAAATGACCATAATTTCCAGTTTTATTCCTATCTGTATTCTCAAGGCTTTTACAGAGGGATATGTTCATATAGCATTCATTTTATTTATATCACATTTTATTCTAACTTTTACTTTAAAAAATAAATTAAATTAAATTGGAAAATAATTGTGATATACTGAAAAAGAAAAATATTCCATATTTTTGTCATTTATGAAGGGATAAAAAGAGATATCTTAACTCTCATGTGAAAACTAGCAAAATGAAACAAGTATTTTGAACCTGGCTTCATTTAATTTTTAGATTTCTGTTCTGGTAATGCAAATCAGTGCATATTTTCTTAGATAATGCATCATTTGCATTTTGTAATACAAAGCATTTCTCTTAATGCACTCTGATTAGGTGATATCTATTATTTATTACCTCTGATATTTTGCCCTACGTATCATTCCACTGGCCTAAGTTCAATGCCATGTGTTTCTTGATGGTCTCGTGCTTCACAAAAGTTGTTGTGCTTCAGGGAAAAATATGCAAATTGTGTTGTGTCTCACCAATTACAGCAGTTTATGATGGGAACAGTAAACTCCAGATGGCTGGAGGAGGCTTTAGTTCCTCTACACAGCACAGTGGGGTGACCTTTATTCATCCAGGTAATGAAACCACATGGCCTTTTCTAATCATGACATGGCTAGGTGACTTGTTCATATGGCTACTATCCAAGCCAAGTATGGACAAGACAAAAAAGTAACTAATGAAAAATGTGTAGTTGGTAATTTGCCCTTGTGATGATGCGATTGTGAGGTATAAGGTATAATCTCACACAGGAATGTGTTGTTTGCAGGTCACAAGTCTGATCAAAAGCTCCTGGAATGGTATTAAAAGACTCTATAGAGTCTGAAAGACCGCACCTTGACATTCTTCACAAGGGGATTACATCTGAGTGTCACTGTTAGAGGAGAAGAAAACATAAGATGATTTTAAGTCTAAATGCTTTACGCTGAGGAAAGGGAACAATTGCCAGACAGAGACCAAATAAAAAGCATATTTTCCCCTCACTGTGGTGTGTACACATAACATCATTACGGACATGAAAATAATGGGCCTGATGCTCTGAATTGCATTTGAAACATCTACGATATCGGTTTGGGGTATAGCAATCATACAGAGGAGAGAAAAAGATTATTTGACAGGCTGGAAAAGTAAAAGAAGCAACAAGAAAAGAGCGAAAATGGAGGCATACTAGAGTTGGCAAGAAAATCAGAAGGCAAAATAAAACGTGGTGATATTGCATTTGACACCTTCAGCAGACACCTGCCATACATGTTTAAATAATTCACCAAATGTCATCACACAGGCTTTAAAATGCACAGTGCTCCACTAATAGGAACTCCCCTATCTGGTGACAGGTGCCTCTGTGAACAAGACACATGTATCTTTCTGTGTACTGTATATCCAAGAAGGCATCTTTAATTAATAAAATATTGCCACATCACAGGCTGTGAGACTGACTGAAGAGTTTAAAGTATTATACCACATCTATATTAAACACTTTATTCTCATTGGTAAGTCATAACATTCAGAGGTCATATGTTTTGAAATAGAAGCGGTCTTCAATTGTTTTTTTTTTTTTTTTTAGAAATTCACAACATCATGGTGTTATTGTTTATCATTCCTTACATGTATTCATGTTTTATAGTGGAGTTTAGCATATTAGTGCTGGGTTATAACGGTTTACATTTTGGGAAAATATCAAGCAGTTTTCAAGCATATTTGCCTATAGGATATGTTTATAGCATTGCGAAATCGATCCTAGAAAGTAACTAAAAAAACTGTATAATGCAAGCCTTAACCAGGCCAGTAGGTGGCGATGTCACTGTAAAGAAACATTACACATCTGTGCCTATCAGTGATGCACGGGTTGATCCAAAATGAGCGGGTGTCTGCGGTCACCCGCGGTAATCCGCGGTTACGAATCATCATAAAATATTTTTTATGATATTCGGGTCGCAGTCGGTAGGGTCGTTTGAAATAAAGATGCCAATTAAACCTTTGTATAGTAATAGACACAATTTTGAAATACATATGCCTACACTTTATTGGCTGAATAACTGGCGCGAAGATGACGCACGAGCTCAGTCTGCAGGAAGAGATGGAGGTGGTGAGAGAAAAGGTGAAGACTGGGGAGCAACGGCGCTGTTTTTGGTAAAACATGATTTTGACGACTTCATTAAGTTTTGTTTTATAGAAAACTCTTTTAAAAAGATTTTCATTTTGTATTAATTGTATCTTAATTTTGATCAATGTGTTATCAATCAATTGCCCGTATTTAATAAATAAGAAGCAAATATATAGCAGACAATGTAATGAGGTGCCAGCACGATCACTTGCATTGCATGTGAACTGGAGGCCACCGAAACTCAGCTTGTGCCTCACAGATTTGAGAAATATAGGCTATATATTACAGAAAGCTTGAAATGTCTATTTTAAGCGAAAATATTCAAAGCATAATAAATAGGCTACTCTCTGATTATGTAATCATTATGAAATGTGCATTTCTCTCTGGTGTTAGTCCGCATTGTCAACTTCATCTTTGCAGCGAAAGAGAAAACACCAGTTTATTGCTAAACAATTAAATGTCTCCTTGCTTATTTAGACACATTCATAATCATTACTTTAACCGGTTCTTTGCTTTGGTCATAACGCTTATTATCCGACCCCACGGAATGAGTGAGCGGAGCAGAATATTCAGAAATGCGCTCTCCGCTCACGAGCTATATGATCAGAACAAATCCGAACCTCACTGTCTGCTGAGTTTGCAGGAAAATATATATATATATATATATATATATATATATATATATATATATATATATATATATTGTACAAATTATGAGCTTATTGATGATTTTTTTTTATAATTCTTGACAAAATGTGAATATATTAAGGTTTTTTTATTTTTTTTTTTTTTTTTTTTTTGCCTAGTTCCTATGTCTATGTCCCAATGACGCTACGATGAGCATTTACTACATTTAAACAATGAGGGTCAGGAAGCGGGTCGGGTACAATATTTTATTTTTATTTTTTTGCGGTCCAAGTTGCAGGCAGGTTAGTTGAAAACGTGAATTAGTTGAAAATATGAATGCGTATGACATCGTTGTTTTCACAAATTTGTGTTTCGATAGTTTACACCGCAATGATAAAGGTATCGTTTTCCAAAATTT
Organism: Carassius carassius; assembly: GCF_963082965.1. Taxonomy (NCBI): domain Eukaryota; kingdom Metazoa; phylum Chordata; class Actinopteri; order Cypriniformes; family Cyprinidae; genus Carassius; species Carassius carassius. Next base: position 9,962,634 of record NC_081783.1, on the reverse strand, counting down.
GCACTTTAAACCCATTTTCAAAAGTTTGCATTTTTTTAGGCCACCGAAATGCTGTTGTCTTGTGAATTATTTCAAACTGTAACGATGGCGAAGTTTAGCGTTCTGAACCAGTAAAGCTTTCAACAAAATTGTATCGTCAAAAGGTTCATTACTCAACACTTTTCAACGCAGTTTATTCTGTGGACATCTAGTAGTCATAAAAAATAAATAACACCTTCCAAAGAGCTGCATTCCATTACAGCTGCAAGTTTCACATCTGGATGTACAAATTATTATTTGTTTTATTTCATTTTATATAAATAATAGGCATTGTCATAGTCATTCATATGTGTCGGTGTACTGCAAGTCAAATAAATCAAACATTAATTCATAAATTAAAACTGTGATCTGTATATTTTAACTCCACCTCAGTCCTTAGACTGTTATTTAATGGGCAAAGTTCATTTGAGCTTGATGTATAAATTAAAATTTAAAAACAATGCTAACTTATTATAATGTAATAAAATGTAAAGGAAACAGCACTGAGGTTTGCTTCGTCTAAACCATATACTGAAGCAGTCACGTGGTTTCAGGCAAACAAATCTTCGGACGTCATACAGTACAGTAGGTCACATTTATTTTTTTCAGAGCTTTGTTGATAGTAACATCACTACCAAAATGGCTAAAACAAGTTAAATGCAGTATATATTGTTTAACATGAGTATACTGTATATACATCTATTTGTAATATTATTATTTGTGTTTGTTTTATTTTAGGATAGTCAGGGCTCTGATGGGAAGCCCTTGGATGAGGCTACTGCCAGCTTATAGACTGAGGTAGCCTCCGCTAATTACAACTAATAAAAATGGCAAAGTGTTGTTAGTTTTTAAGCCTGTCCCATTAACACCATTAACACATATTTTGTTTTAAAGTTGGTTGGAGGATGGTGCAATCATAACGCTTCAGTTAGTGAGTTGGCAATCTGGTGTAAACAAAAGTAGACATAATATATCCAGGGTCACAGAAAACACATTTTTAAAGTCATCTAGCTTGAATAAAATAAACACAGTTTTTGATAAACCATCGACAGAGCATCATTTCATCTTGAAACTAACAGCTTCTCCTTCACAATAAACATAATGTTGCCACTGCACTGTTGCCACTGCACTGGGGCGGCAGTGGCTCAGTGGTTCATGTAGGTTGTCTACAAACCGGAAGGTTGGTGGTTCAATCCCCGGCTCCACCTGACCAAGTGTCGAGGTGTACTTGAGCAAGACACCTAACCCCAGGTGCTCCCGACGAGGTGGATGGCGCCTTGAATGGCTGTCACCGTGAATGGCTGACACCAATGAATGGGTGAATGTAAGGCAAATTGTAAAGCGCTTTGGATGGCCATGTGGTCTGTTGAAAGCGCTATATAAATGCAGTCCATGTACCATCTTTGCCTAGTTGATCAAACTGCCAATATCTGTCAGTGTCAGCTATAATTTTAAGACATTAAGACAAGCGTATTCATTTTTACACCTGCATTAAAGGTAACATATTTCTATGCTTCCTGTTCACGCAATTGCAGTTCACATGATTTGTGTAAAAAAAAAAATGTGTCTTAACATCAAATGACTGTAAATTGTAAATGTCACCAAATGTAATTTCCCAAGTTCCTGTGATAGCATGTTATAAACAATTTTAAAGTGCTGTGAGTTTTGATGGTTTTAAATGTGAACATGTAAACGCAAATCATCCTTCTTTTTTTGCAGACAGATGTTTACAGTACAGAATGCTCTAGAGATATGCAAGAGCTCCCTTTCAGGCTAAAGATGTCATCTAAAACATATTTTGCATGCATATTTATGCACTATGCTTATGCAGCTCTCAGTTTCAGTAGAAATGTGAAACATTTTGAGTTCTGCAGGAGGCACAGCCGTGTGGACCTTGATTTATTAATTTCAGTTGTTCTCTGCTTAAAGTGCATAGCTATTATGGAATTTAGAGGAGAATCACTAGCTGCTAACCTCTCCCTGTGCTCTTTTCTTTCTGCCCTGGTGATCCAATTTAGGCACCAGGGAAAATGAGAAGCACAACTTAGTATTCTGTCACATGGATTACTCAGCTCATTTGTAAACAAGTTTTCATAATAGCGCTAATTAAGCATCCCGGTCAACGTACGGCGCATGCCATTCAAAACAAACAGAATTAGCCGTCCATGAAACTAAATGTAGTGGCCTCGTTAAATTTTCGGAGATGGGAGTCAGTAGGGGAGGGAAGGTGATCTCTCAACGGACCAGGGTACTGATTAACTTCAGGAGGGGCGTTCGTTTTTTCCAGGCCCAGTCAATAAGCGGCAGCTGTTTTCGAAGTCATCGAAGCAGCAGCAGTCTGTAGGCAGTTATTGTCAGTTGAGCGTGTACACATCTCTTCCTTGTGATTTGCTCAACGCACTGTTTGCGATAAGCGCTATGTGTTAAATTTAGCGAGGAACGCTCACCATCCTACCCTCCAATTTGTTTTGTTAAACCTATTTGGAAACGGTTGAGAAAAGAAGGGAGGCAGTAAGGTGAAATTTTGTGAGTGAACATTTTGCATTTACTCCCTCCAGTCCATCCCCTTTTCAATAAACAGTAAATGTGTTTACTGCAAACTACTGCATGCTAGTTGCAAGCTTATACACCATAGAAAAACATTTTAAGTGAATTTTATGCCATTTTATGGTTGCAGTTGCAGTCAAAGAAGACCAAAAATCTTATTTGAAGGCAGAAAGCAGTTTCTTGTGTAGGGAAAAGTTGTTCTTGTTCAAAATCTGATGATACATTGGCTTACGTAGTATACCTGGCACAGTGAAACTCAACAGTAGCACAGTAGTGGACATATGAGTATGGAGAGAGGTTAAGTGTACTTATGGGACTAGACACTTGACTCTCTAACTCCAATCACTACAATAACCTTTTACAACATGTATTGAAAGGTATAGCAAATACCTTTTAATCTCCTCTCACACATGCTCTCACAAACACTGCCAGTGACATTTTTGACAATTTTAACATAATTATTCATTTATCAGTGCTTGAATCTTGATGATGCAACCAGGCGAAATGCATTAAAATGAAAATAATCAAAGCAGTTGAAAATGTCAGTCAGACTTGAGGTAAAAAGAGTGACTGGCATATACGGAGATGTGCCCGGAACTATTCACCTTTGAGGAATCAATCAATGACTGAAGTAACTGACATGGTGCAATGAAAGTTTTGATACTTTAAAAGGATTTTTAAAGCTAAAGAAAAGGTCTCATCTACATCCACAAAATTAATTTTAAAGTCTCTTACCTTATAGGTACTTGACCACAAAAGAGTTAAGAATGACATCTTACATGTCTTGTTTTCAATCTTGAATAGAATATGTAAATCGTCTTTAAAATTCTACCATAGAATGGGGAAAATTTCCAAACTAAATGTCTTTGACTGGGTAAAAAGCAAATAACATACCCAGGAAAGGAAAACTGTCACAGTTATGGAGTGTTTGTTGTGTTTTCTCCCTCTATGCCCATATTTGGTTATGTTCCTGTTCCTGTTCTTGTTTTGACATTATTCGTTGTTCCTCCTCACTTGTCTGTCCCTTGTTAGTACCCATATATAAGTTGTATTCAGTTCAGTGTTTTTTGTGTGGTCTTGTTGAAGTTACCTGCTATTTTCCCTAATATGGATTACCCTTATGTGGATTATTAAAGAATGTTTACTTTCATTTTCTTCGTGTATCTCTCATACACCGCACCGTGACAGAAGACTGGACCAAGAACAGTGCATGTCATATTTCCCTGCATTTGTTTCTCATTTTTATGTTCATGGTAATCACCGACCAATTCATTGCCCTAGCCCATAGAGACCTTCCCCTTTTGGAATATGCTGTGGAGTTCAGCCAGATCACTGTTTGAACTGTGTTCAATGACACCACGTTGAACTCCCTATTCTGGATGAAGGGAAATGCCCATTGCCCCATTCACCTCCCAGACAGTGTTGGGGAGTAGCTAGCTACAAGTAACAATGCTACTAGCATAACTAAATATTTCAGTAGCTTTACAGTAGTGATGCTACTTTATAAACAGTGTAGTTTTCCTTCAGTTAACTACTTTTTCCAGCAAGTAGCGATGTAGCGCGACCAAACACTAAAAACCAAACGTTATTTTAAACCCCAAATATTTTGCTTATAACTTCATTATAATTCTTTATTAATAATTATTTAGTTATTTGTAATGTTAATTGTAATGAAAATAATAATAATAATGAAATAAGAACTGAAAGTAGCTTCAATGTAGCTAGCTATTTTTTCATTCTGGATTCCCGCCTCAGTCACCAGAGCCATCTGCTCCGCCTTGGCATTCCAGGTACTCTGTGTTCCCGTGGCTCATTGGCCGTCGTTATCTGCCTCAGCCTTCACCTGCTCCACCGCCATCAAATGGTCACCTGGAGTCATCAGGACTTCCTCCACCATGGCTCCTCCCTCCTTTGGCTCCACCATGAACCGCCATCATGGCTGTGGCCTGGGTCCCACCTGGCTCCTCCTAGATCCTCATGTCTCCTCCCTGGCTGCTCCCTCCCTCTGATCCGCCATGGCTCCTCTGGTTTCCTCCATGGCTCCTTCCTTCATCAGCTCCACCCTGGACTCTGTTTGTTGTCCTCCTCCCTGGTGTCCATTCACTGCCCGAACCACATCCAGCTTTGTCTTCCTGCCAGCCCTTCGCCGTTTCCTGTAACCATTTCCACATCAACTCCTTTGTCCTCCTCTAAAGTCCCCCTCTGTCACTACCTTTGTGTCCACGGTGTGAGGTCGCACCTTCTGGAAAGAGGGCAAACTGTCACAGTTATGGACTGTTACTGGATTTTATCCCTCTGTGCCCATATTTGGTTAAGTTCCTGTTCTCGTTTTGTCATTATTAGTTGATCCTCCTCGCCTGTATGTCCCTTGTTAGAACCCTTTTACAAGTTGTATTCAGTTCAGTGTTTCTTTGTCCAGTCTCGAAGTTACCTGTGTCCTTTGTCCAGTCTCGAAGTTACCTGTGCTATTTTCCCTACTATCGATTACCCTTATGTGCATTATTAAATACTGTTTACCTTCATCATCTTATCTGTGCGTCTCTCCTTTATCGAACACCATGACACTAACTTTGCTGTTTTTTTTTTTGTTTCAGTATTATGTCTGGCTTGTTGGGTAATTTTTGCTGGCAAATATTAATAGTATGATTTTGATAATGACAGTATATACTGTACACATTATTACTGTTAAAAAGTTTTGAATTAATATTTTTTTATTATTATTATTATTTTCTGTTGTGGTTTCCAAGGCTGTGTTTAAAATATTATTGCAATTTATACTTGTGATGGCAAAGCTGCCTTTTTAGCAGCCATTACTACAGACTTTAGTGTAGAAAACTAAACTATAACTAACTATAATCTTAATATCTCTTATTTATAAATAATTAATTCTATCCATGCAGAAATATTAATTTATTAAAAGAAGAAATTCTTACCAAACCAAAACTTTTAAATGGGAATCTTTACAGTAGATGTTGGAAATTGGAGCATAGAAATTAGAAAAAACTTCACAGATCTTGGAAAGTGGGTTCCAAAGGTGGGTTTCCACAAAATATGTTTGTTCTAGATCATGCTGAATACTTGATTTTATGCACCTGATGGTAGGTGTAATTAAAATATCCAAACCCATTAATTAGAAGGTAGTGTCCACTATATGTATTACATAATACTGCTAAAAGACAGACTGAGTAGAGCAGCTCACTGAAGTTGGTTGCAGTATTGTGTTTTCTTCCTCTCAGTAGTTGTGTTGTGTTATAAGACTTGAGATTCTCACTTAAGGCACATATGTAGGATGTTTTATCTCAGCTCTCTTTTTTTTTATCGGGAACTGGTGCCGCTATCTGTGATAGAGGCAAATCTTTAACTGCCTGCCTCTGATTACGCCTCGGGTTGCCATGGAAACAGCAAAGCATTGAAATGGGAGAACAATGGTGTTGAATGCCAATAAGGCGAGTCCGTAAAAAGGATACATGCCTCACGCTTTTGCTGCATGCCAATCTACATCACAGACAGCAGAATTCTACATCTGTCCTACTGATTAGAAGACAGGGACTTTGATATGTGGTCAGGGAATAGAGATCATCCATACAGCTTGTGTGTTTTTTTTTTTCATGTTTGATTGTCTTTCAGTTACATAAATGTAATGCATATTCTGTTCCAATGTATTTGATGAAAAACGCTTAAAAAGCTCATCAGATCTTCATGGCAAAGGAGACTGCCTCTCATTACTGGGGGAAAGGCAGACATTTGAAAATGAGTTTCTTACTCATGAAATAAAAAGGATAAATGTTTCACCTTGAAGCGAGACGATACCATATAATGATGTGAGTTTTGTGGATTCTTACCGTGGGAGATTAAAGTCACCCTGACCAAAGTGACTTTTAATGTCAAAGGATGTGTGTCAGTTCCCGCTCTGCTATGCTTAACAACAAGTGAAGAAAGTGAGATCCAGGACTCCAAAAAAAATAAATATATAATAATAATAATAATAGTAATTAGAGGATTGCAAAAAATTAAAAGAAAAAAAGATATAACATTTAGGAGTCAAGTGACTTTTAGTTGAAAAAAAAAAAATATAAATATTTGCTAAGTATAGCTGCTCAAACACAGCTGTTTATTTATCAGTTATGGCCACATTAAAACAATTAATTGTGACTTAGTAAGGAGTCAGATGTGAGCTCAGTAACTGCTCTGGTGTGTAGCATTTCTCAGTATAGCATTTTTAGCCAGCTGTGGTCGCAGATTACCATCATTCCCATCATTGTTCAATGATTTTGTGTTTTCTGAATCCAACACGTGTGGTTTGAACTATAGCTCTTAACCTGTGGTTTCTTGTTATTATGGACACTCAACTTGAGCAATTTTTTATTTCATACTTACACAAATCTCATTCAACATCTTTAGTTTGTTAACAGAATTAAAGTGCCTTTTATAACAGTATGCATAATCATACATGCTCTAGTTTCATGTAGAACCCACAAAATGCAGCAGTCAAAAAGTGCAAAAATAGCAAAATAGTCCTCAGATGTCAGGTTTGTTAGTTACAGCAACAGTATGACATTAATGTGATCTCCAGCTGACTAATTAGAAGAAGTGTGTGACAAAGTTCGTACATTTTCAGGAAATAGTTTTTCCGACAGTGCATCTTATATGTCATTGTTTGGGAAACACACCCCTGGACTGTTCATTGACCAACTGAGGTTAATGCCAAGTGAATTTTAGGTTGTTGCGTGTATCTTTCTGAATAAATAACTGGTATGTATCTCCTGTTTAAATAAAGACATTTTAGAGTCCAGACCTTGAGTAACATTTAATATAAGAAATAGGTCTTGCACCTACAAAAGTTGGGAGAGAATGCTGAATGTTGAGATCACAAACAATATTTTCACAAACAAATGTTTAATAACTTTTCCATTTTCTTATTTTATTAAATTTGCTGGTGCATTTGCGAACAACTGCACTCTGGCGAAATCCTTCTAAAAATGTAACATAAATGGATAGTTCACCCAAAAATTAAGATTCTGTCATCATTTACTCTCTCTCAAGTTTGGACCAATTGGTCCAGACCTGTATGGATTGCTTTCTTCTGTTGAAAATATGCCGGGAGCCATTGACTTCCATAGTATGGGAAAAAAATACTATGGAATTCGGTGGCTATCAGCAACTGTGTAGTTAAAGTTTTCAAAATGCCTTCTTTTGTTTTCAAAAGAAGAAAGCAATATTTTATATTCATTATGTTCAACTGAACAAAGAAACTCATACAGGGTGAGTAAATGATAACATATTTTTTAGTTTCTATGTGAACTATACTTTTACAAGCTAGCACTAATTAGATGACTGAGCTTGACTCTAATATAAAATATTTTTATGCAAAAAAAAATTAGATCAGAAGATGGCAATGGCTGATTTAACTAAGCAAAATTATGCTAAAATGGAACCAGAATTTTAAACTCATTCAGCTCTGGTTCAAGTTTACAAGTGTGGTCTAAATAAGTCATTGCTGTACTTCTACTGAGATGAGCTGTTTGTGTGTTTGGTGTGTGGGTAATTGTATGTTTTAACTCGAATTTGTCTTGGCTTGGAAATGAGCACATATTGGTGTGGGCATAGTGGCTTTCGCAGTCTGGAGGAAGAAATTAAGAATTTGTGATATTATTAAAATCATTGGCAAACATGGATGCATTTGGGACTTGTATTTTCTCAGATGGTTGGTTTATAATCTTATCAAAAAAAAAAAATAATAAAAAAAAAAATATATATATATTTTAACACCTTGGGATGAAAACAGCAGGGGGGGGGGGGGGGGGGCATATATTACAAAGACTGCATTTCATGCTTCTTTCAGTTGTGTTTGATCTATTTTGTGGTTTCTAGAAGACAATTCCTAAACACATTGAACTCACTTGAATTGAATTTCATAACTGTGTTAAATTACCTGACTATTGCTCATTTAACAGTTGGCAGTCACAGTCATTGTATCTCCAGGTACATTTCAAGATTTATTGAATTGATGGTATGAATGTCAAAACACCAAACAAAACTGCTTCCGCAGTAACAAAAGATATAGAATTATGTACACACCCACAAACATTAACAGGCAACCTCTTCCTGCTCTTTTTTTTTTTTTTTTTTTTTAATAAAAAGGTCCATTTATGGGAAAGAAATAAAGCAAAAGAATAGAATGATGTGGAGATATTGCCTTTTCTTTTGTGGTGTGATATTATCAACTTGGATCTGAATGTGATTATTGCTCCCCATAATATTACACAAGGGGAGAATTAGATTGGGTAACCCCCTTCATACTCCTTCCGAGAAAAAGATAACGGACAAACAAAAGCAGCTTTGGATCGATCCCTCATGACAAAAGGAGAGGACATAGACATAAACAGATTATAGACAGCAAAAAAAAAAAAAAAGATATGTCTTCATTTCAGATCTTCCACTGCCTGAACACGAACAGACCCCTCCAAACCAGCCTGCCGCCCCACTGTGTTATTAAATGTTCCCTTCTCATAACTGAATGAAAGGTAGGCCTGTGTTTTACAAGGGGTCAAGATTTGGCTGGTTAGTGAGGGACAGTTAGCCCCTGCTGGCTGATGTTGTAAGTACACCATCTCAACCCACAAACCATCTTTCTTCCATTCAATAGTTGCAAAGTACCCTGATGAATTCTTCTTTGCTAGAAGCATGCAAACATAAATTATTAAATGCAATATAATATTTTCCTGTGGCTCCGCAGTGATTACATTTATGGTGATACCTAGCTCACATACTTCTTTTATTTTTCTTTGCTTTATTTTTTATTACTTTCTCAGAAAAGAGAAGCTCACAAGCTCAGGGACATCATCAAATCTGACAAAAGACATCTAGTACTGTGACTCCTTATGATTATCTGGGAAGTCATGAAAGACCGGCTGTTAGATAGATAAACGTAATCTATCTGGCAACAACAGATTTATCTTCCTCATCTGCTTGAAAGGTGTGCTTTACTGTCGGTGTGGGGAAGGTGAGCACACACACAAACATACACAATCATGTTTACAGCATTCAATCACTGTTTTTTCCTCTACTGACACTGCATCTGACACACATTGTAGGCAAATGATTGCTTGTTATATAAAGACGGGCAAGGAAATGTATGAATTATTTATGGGCTGAAGATTTAGAGGCTGCAATATTACTCATTGGTTGGCAACGAGTTGATGTTGAAAAAAATAATTAATTCATTTTAAAAAATTATAAAAATTAATGCTTTTCTGATTAGCAATCAACATGCTTTTAAAAGCCCCTTCAGTTCACAAAGTTAGCCATTAAAATCCGTGGGCCTCTCCTTATTAACCCTCAGATGGTTTCTGGGGTCTTTTCTGACCCCAAATGACTTTTGCTCAAATTAAAAAAAAATCCCCTTTGTCCAAATGGTATGAAACCTTTTACTATAATTGGAATGATATCTGTTTTTATGTTAGCGTGACAAAAATTTGTGACACTCGTGGTCTTCAAAATAAGACTAAATTCATCATCAAAATCAGAAACAACGCAGAACACATCGACAGAAATGGCACAAATAAAGTGGCACACTTCCACCAATGCAAAAAAACATCCACAATGCTAAATTATATTGCTCACAACACGCGCGCACACACACACACACACACACACACACACACACACACACATAGAGGAATACATTTTTGAGACTATAAAAACTGTTCTCTTATCATTTGTCAAATAAAATCATCCAAAATGCAGAACCAACACAAATATAAAGTGGTGACACTGACACCGACAATGTGTACACACACACACACACACACACACACACACACACAATGTTACATTAAATCATTTAAAATTATCCATGTTATCCCCATGAATGAAAGTTAGAAATCTGGGTCTTTTATAAAGTGAATTTTACATCAAATGCTTTTTTTATTGTAAAAAGCCTATTTAAATAAATATTTAATTATTTATAGAAATTTAAAAGATATCATAAATCCTCCAAAAACTGCACAAATGTTGAGTAAAAACATTAACAAACAGAGTAAAATTACATTTGTAAAAAAAAAAAAAAACTATTATCTTGTTACAAAATTAAATGTTATTGTCTGGGGTCTGTGGAGACCCCAAAAAACACGAGTGTGGACAGAAACGAAGACCATCAGAGGGTTAAATGATAATTTATAACAAAGACTAGGTCTTAAATTGGTGTGTTAGCTAATGTGGAGATGGCCTGTGGAAGTTCAACAAATTTGTATTTATTTTTTGCCCCCAAAATATGTAGTCAAGTAAATGGGATATAATTTGGCTTTGTTGAGCAGAAAACAATAGAAAAAAAAAAGAAAAAAAAAAAAACAATATCTGGACATTTAAAAGCAATCTCAGCCAGGACATGTGCAGGAAAAAAAGGACGTATGGCCACCCTATCATGTGCTTACCAAGAGATCAAGGTGAGTCAGTTAGCACCTATGCTGTAACTCTGGAGAGTCAGTGGGGCACTGAGCTCCAGATTCAGAGTTTTCACCATTCATTAACCAACTCCAGCTCTTTAGATCACTGGGGTCTAGTCCCATCTGAGTCTTGAACACTGAATTAGAGAGAATACCCTCTGGGTTTGAAAAACCTTGTGACTCAACCAAGGAATGAGATTTATAGGCTCTCTGATCACTGAGAATCAATAACCAGAGTGAACAGAAGAGTTCTTAATGCTGAAACTAGATCAGTGTTCATTTTTACAGTTTCTCTTGTTTGTGCATGTGGATTCATTTGTGTGTCTTTTAGCATTTTGGTGTATTTTGATCAAGTTTGATTTCGAATTTTTTTTTTTTTTAATCCAGACATTCTTACATGTCTATGTGTAGGCAAAAACAACAGAACTGCTTCAGATGAGAACATTAAAAAGAATAATTTATATTTCTAATTAGTTTTGAATCATTTGTAACGAAAGACGAGACATCACAGCATTTGACATAGAAAACTGAATGTTTGATGCATTTTTTTTCTTTAGATATGCCATTATCTTCTCAAAGAACTCATAGAAAGAAAGTAGGACAGGACTGACAGAATAACAGAGTAGTGAGGATGACTTATTCACTGTTTAGGGATTTATCTTGGTTTTGGCTTCAGAGCACAACACACTTCCAAGTCAAAACCTAAGCTTTATTGCCAATCTTCTGCTTGGACCATTTGTGAGCTTAAGCTGGATATTTTATGTCTTCTCTATATATGTATATCTGCTGCTCTCTCATCTTAAAATAGTGTTACACCCTGTGTATGTGCATTTTCTCTTTGGCAAGCTGTTAAACAAAAGGCAAGTAAATACATTAGAAAATACTTAGCTGTGCACAAACACTATGCAAAATAACACACTCAAACTTCTATGTACGCACACTAAATTTTTTATTGACCATAATCCACTGGCTGCTGTAAGCGGCTTTATACTCTGTGGCTGGACTTCTTGACTTGAGTGTAGAGAGTCTGTCCAAAGCAGAGGGATACATGCCTTTCTGAGAGATTAGGGCTGGACATGACTCTGAGCCATAGACAAAGATTCTGTATCTCTTATCTCTCAGATCCAGAAAATGTTCACGTTTCTGATCTATTTCTGGCAAGAAAAAAAAAATCCCTGCTTTACTAACCCTTCAGTCTGGTTAGAATATGTTTTGTTACAGTCTTAAACTGTAGGAAATTCTGCTTATTTTTTGACAATAAGATATTATGCATAGTGATATTTTTATAATAATTTAGTAAATTTCCCTACTCAATTCTCATTACTGTAAAGTGAAAAATTAAAGATATATTAATTAAATAGTTAAATATTTATTCAATGTCAGTATTATTTAAAATGTACACTCACTAAAAAGCATTGGATTACCATTTTTTTTCCTCCTTCATTTTGATTTACCTAGAAATGTACTTTTCATGGCAAAATTTAATGATTAATAATAATAATAATAATGTTTTTGTGAGTTTCTGCATTGCATGTGGGACTTAGATTATTAAAGCCTTGGTTTCATTGCACTTGCATGCAACTCATGAGTTTTTGTTTTTGTTTTTTGGACAAGAGGTGTGTGTTTAAATCCATGAAGAGATTTCGGTTCCTTTTGAGAAACAGAACATTAAATGTTAAACTTGTAAACCTAAAATTAAAATTACTAAAATGAACTAAGTTAAAAATTAAAACCTAAATTTGTATAACCCGAAATTAAACTGACCTCAATGCTCACATGTTTCTGCACCTTTCAACTAGGTGTACTTGCCTAAAATTATGTTCTCTGATTCCTCATCCTCCTGCGGTGAAAATGCCTCAGTGGAGGGCTGAAACACATGGTGGGTAATGAGGACATATTCTTTATGAGCAGGGAGAAGACATTATGACAAAATGAATCCCGCTCTAAAACAACATCTCATGGCAGACCTTAATAAGACTGCTGATTGAGATAAAGAGACTTGATTGCTTTTATTTTCTCTCTCTCTCTCTCTCTCTCTCTCTCTCTCTCTCTCTCTCTCTCTCTCTCTCTCTCTCTCTCTCTCTCTCTCTCTCTCTCTCTCTCTCTCTCTCTCTCTCTCTCTCTCTCTCTCTCTCTCTCTCTCTCTCTTAACTGAATTGCTTTACAGCATTTAACGAGTGTTGATGCTTCCAACAAAAATAATGCAATGCTTCAACCTTCTTCTCAAAAAGAAACAGTAAAGAATTTGATTATGTATTAACTTGATAACCTCAAATGGATTTTGACATTAACTTAAAAACAACAACAACAACATTTTTGGAAAATTGAATGAAATGAAAATGTTTGTCTAATTGCATGAAAAATCTAAATAGCACTGAAATCTCTTAATCTCACATAATATTATCATTATTGTTATGGACCATATCCGATGTTATCCCATGGTTAGTAGTTTCAGTCTACAAAACAACATAGTAGCTTTATTCTAGCAAAATACTAGCTTTATAAAGCTAAAGAACCAATTATTTTCCAGTGATCCTGCTTCACTATGGAAAGGCCTGGAAGAG